>NC_137132.1:1306070-1541070 GCF_949319135.1 Squalius cephalus
CCAGCGCCCCATTCTGAAGTGAGCGTCGTGTGTCATTTTTGTTTAGATTATTTTGATTGGTGTTGTCTTAAATAAAATGTGATATGCTTTTATTGAGAAAATAAAGTTTTGTATTGTTTGATACTCAACCATGTCTGATATCTGACTCTGATCAACGAACCTCTGAGCCTTGTTTAATTAAAGGGCATTTCCCCGGAAAGAGGCCCCGGGGTGGCGTAGTCTGTAATTTTCCTAAATCTTTAGCGTACCTCTAGTCAAAGCTGCCACACTGGCATTAATGCAAAGGTGGTTTAATGCACACCAGTTGACAAAGTTAGAAATGACCTCCCGCAATTCCTGATTGTTCCCTTCCGATACACGTCCAATGATGGCAGTATCATCAGAGAACTTCTGCAGGTGATCGCTGTTTGTATTGTATCTGAAGTCCAATGTGTACAGGGTGAAAAGAAAAGGAGCGAGCACAGAGCCCTGTGGGACCCCCGTGCTGCAAACCAACACATCTCACACACACACTTCTGGAGCCTCACACACTGTGGTCTGTCAGTGAGAGAGATGATGGCAGTCGATTCCGGCTCCTAATAGCTGAGCCCTGAGCAGTGACGGCTGTGTTGGAAAAAAATAACATTCTGTATTATGAATTTTTAAGGCCAGACAGGTAATTTGTTGAGGGTTGATTTGTAAAGAAGGACTACTCACCTGCGCACAAATACAGTCATGGTCAAAATTGATGGCACCCCTGATAAATATGATAAAAAATGGCTGTAAAAAAATAAATCTGCATTGTTTATCCGTTTGATCTTTCATTAAAAAAATTCACAAAAATCTAACCTTTCATTGAAGTAAAAGATTTGAAATTGGGGGTAAATCACATTATGAAATAAATGTTTTTCTCCAAAACACGCTGGCCATAATTGTTGGCACCCCTAGAATTTTTTATGAGAAAAATATCTCTGAAGTATATTCCCATTAATATTTACATTTTTTAGCACACCAGGGTGACTAGGAACATGCAATTGTCCAGCTATGACTTCGTGTTTCACAGGAGTTTAAATATGAGGAAACACAAAGGCCAAATTCCCTTAATCGTCCATCACAATGAGTAAAACCAAAGAATATAGTTCTGATGTGCAGCAAAAGATTGTTGAGCATCACAAAATAGAAAGTGGCTAAAGAATTGAAAATCCCCATTTTGACCATCAGGGCAATAATTAAGAAGTTATAATCAAGTAAAAATGTTATGAATCTGCCAGGAAGAGGACGTGTGTCTATATTATCTTAATGCACGGTGAGGAGGAAAGTTTGAGTGGCCAAAGACTCTCCAAGGATCACAGATGGAGAATTGCAGAGATTAGTTGAGTCTTGGGGGTCAGAAAGCCTAAAAAAAAAAATCAAACAACCCCTACATCACCACATGTTGTTTGGGAGGGTTTCAAGAAAAATCCTCCTCGCTCATCCAAGAACAAACTCCAGCATGTTCAGTTGTCAGACACGACTGGATCTTCAAAAGGGACCGGATTGGCAGATGAAACAAAAATAGGGCTTTTTTGGCAGGAAACCCAGCAGATGTGTTTGGTGCAAACAGGGATGAAGAGTACCCCATGCTTACGGTTAAATATACTACTGAATCTTATATGTTGTGGGCCTATTTATTTGCTGGAGGTCCTGGACATCTTGTTCAGATACATGGTATTATGGATTCTAGCAAATACCAACAGATAAAAAATCAAAACCTGACAGCCTCTGCTAGAAATCTTATAATGGGCTGTGGTTGGATCTTCCATCAGGACAACGGTCCAAAACAAACATCAAAATCAACACAAAAATGGGTAACTGAGCACAAAATGAAGCTTCTGCCATGAACGTCCCAGTCCCCTAAACTGAACCATATAGGAGATGAGTGGGCTGAACTGAAGAGAAGAAACATAAACATGGATCTGGGAATCTGAAGGATCTGGAGAGATTCTGTATGAAGGAATGGTCTCTGATCTCTGGTCAGGTGTTCTCCAAACTCATCAGGCATTATAGGAGAAGACTCAGAGCTGGTATCTTGGCAAAAGGAGGTTGCAAAAAGTATTTAATAACAGGGTGCCAACAATTATGGCCAGCGTGTTTTGGAGAAAAACATTTATTTTATAATGTGATTTACCCCCAACTTTCAATTCTTTTACTTCAATGAAAGGTGAGATTTTTGTGAATTTTTTGAATGAAAGATCAAAAATATAAACAATGCAGATTTATTTTTTACAGCCATTTTTTATCATATTTATCAGGGGTGCCATCAATTTTGACCATGACTGTATATTAAAATGCGCATACCTATAGACTAAACATGTAATACGCATGTGCACACCTTCAGCGTTTTCACATTTTTGCACGGAGATAAAAAAAAATAGCTTTTTTTTCACAATTATTCAACGTCTGCACCTTGGAACCTATTCCATGGTTTGCGTTCTCGAGCCGCCAAACACTGGTTTCGTGCGGATGAGCAGCCGGAGCGCATTAAGGGTTTTCTGTTATGGTGTTGTGTTAGCAGCAACTAAGTTAATAACTAATGATCTTTGCCGCGGAAGTGAATCAATCAAAACTAACTTTAGCTGGACAATAACTTTATTCTAGAGCTGCTGTAAAGCCTAAACAATCTGTTACTTTAATTTCCTTTTATAACTGTAAAGCTGTTTTGAAACCATCTATATTGTTAAAAGCGCTATATAAATTAAGTTTATTCATTATTTAATATTTCTCAATAAATTCTGTCCTTTCCTCTAAATGACTTTTGACCATTTTAGTTATTAAATTAAAAGTGGTCAAAGGGCAATAAAGTTATCAGTAGGGCTGCACGATTTGGGGAAAATGTCATATTGCGATAATTGAGGTCAATATTGCGATTACGATTGCGATATGCGATATAATAAACAAATGGTTTCATGAGTCAACTTGCTTGGTTCTCAAGGAAAATAAATGCACACACAGATTAGTGATAATCAGCCTAAAGAAAAAAGTTCTTTAGTCAAGAGCAGTGAGTGTTTTTCTCTGTTCCCTTTGTTCTTTGATTAACTTTAGCGACTGATTTTTTTTATTGAATTTTAACAAGAACAAAACATAATTTACATACAAGAGTACATATAACCATGCATGTCAGGGGTAAAGAAAAATAATAATAAAAAATAAAAAAATAAAAAAGAATAACTTTAGCGACATTAGTGGCTACTGTACTGTCCCTTTAAGACCAGCCGCTGTCAGAGACGCGGATCTCACACGCGCCTCATTCTTTCACGAGTCATCACAACTCTTCATGTTCATCATAAGACTACTCTTATGTTATGAAGACACTCGACAAAAAGACATTTTTGCATAATTGTGTGTGTTATTGTTCGTTCAAGCTCGAAAGAGAACTGTATTCTGTCATGCTGTTTTGTGCGCACGCACGATATTAGCGCGAGTCTTTCTGTCTGTCACAGTCAGGACATTCACAGGCAGCGCGTTCATTTTGGCATACATGTGTGTTGAACGTTCTACCGCGAAAGAGAACTTGATACTGGCGCGCGTCTATCTGTGTGTGTGTGTGTGTGTCAGGAGGACATTCACAGGCAGCTCGTTCTTTTATGTCTTATCGCGCATGAATGGTTTAAAAGCATTTGCATTAATAAGTGCGTTAACAGCGCTAATTTGTTTATTTAATATAAAATCGCAGCATTTTGCGTCATATAATCGCGTAGGCTTGACATCGCGATTGCGATTGCGATACGATTAATCGTGCAGCACTAGTTATCAGTGCAGAAAAAATCAATTAAACCAACCATTAAACTGTTAAAAAGTTTACAATACAGTATTTTTTACTGTAATTCATCTTATTATTTCAGGTTTATGTCACATTGCGTTGTTCCACATCTGTAGATCGCTTTGAAAAAATCATCAGCTAAATGACTAAATGACTAAATGTCATTATATACATGAATGGATGATGACAAATATTTCATATCATACAGATGTGATCAAACAAACTCTGCGTTCTGCAGAAAGAAAAAAATAAAGACAAAACTGAACAACTGAAGGCAAGGATGAACAAATAAAAAGAATGAACGACTGAAAGACAACAAAATAACAGAAATAATGAAGAAAAACTGATGAACAAACAAACAACTAGTGAAAGAAAGTAGCCTAGTCTATAAATTAACAGACTAAATAGAAGAGAGAAAAATAAAAATTCAATTGAATATTAAAAAAATAAAAATAACAGATAAAAACAAACTGAAAAGACTTGGATGCGTTGTTTGCGAAAATAACATAATTTACCAATTAAATATTAGGCTTGTTTGAGATGAGCAAAATCTGCGCAGAACCGATCACCGGTGATCAGCGCGAGATGCATGCCGGTTAGAAATGTGTCCAAGTGTGGTCCGAGTGAGTGAGGTGTCGGATTCTGCAGTCAAGTATGGCGAGTACTCCGTGCCAAAACATCCGAACGACCGACCGACCGATCGAACGTCTATCCGAACGTCTATCCGTACGTCTCGAACTTTCAAACGGGTGACCCACGTGACGACCTGACGTGACGTCAGCGTCTTAAAATTTGCAGCTTTTTAACCATACAAGTATACAAGCTGATGCGTAAAGACTATAAATGGACATGGATGTACCCCAAAAACAACTTTCCTGAATCTTGTGCTTGTGGGGCTATGTGTTTTACTTTCAAAGAGCAGAAATACTGCCTATATAGGTTACAGACATTCAATAGTCTTGACCAGTGTAATCATTTTAACTAGTTTTTATTGTTAATTTTATTGCCCAATGTACAAAGTTCCCACAGTCCATAAAAACACTCCAAATAAATGTAGTCTATTTTTTTTTTTTTTTTACTTTTTGATCCAGGAGGTTTTCATATTAGATTTATATATTTGGACTGAATGATCTAATGAATGCTCTGTAGTGTTTATGATATTGAGCTGTGTGTATGATCTGAAAGCATTGTTTGATTTTGAGCACAGATAAAATGGTTTTGAGTAAATTTCTTTATTTTGACAAGCGTCAGATGTTCTCTGAATGTAGTTTGAAGATTTGGTTTTGTGTTTAAGGTTTTGAGAAAGTGGGTGATGGTTCCAAGAAATGTATTTTAGCAATTCAGGAAAACTGTATAGATTAAAAACATGCATTATTTTTTTTTATACATAATATCAAACAAATAAAGTAATAAAAAGTAAATCTAATCAAGCATACTTTTTTTGTTTCAAGAACTTAGAGATCTCAACACTTACTCAATCTTAATAAAATTACTAAATTATCATAATCTTTCACAAATAGGCCTAAACATCATAATTTTAAAGTGGAAAGGTTTATTAAAAACCTATGTATAATAGTTCTAATATTACATTTAGACAAGATCAGCTGAATATACTTTACTTTGTAATTAAGGTTCGTTGATTTTCATGTCTGCAAAAAAAAAATGTAATGATCATTTAAATAAAATCATATGTAACACGTTCCTACATGTGCTTACGTGTTGTTAACGCGTTCCCATGGCAACCGGTCGGAAGTGCGAGTGAAGCCGCTTGTCCACCAGCGTCCGATCAATTTTTGTTCCGACGCGACGCCTGTGACGTTTTCGCTGCTTGCTTAAATATGAAACCATAGCAACGGCCATACACAAATTCTCGCCGCCGAGTTTCCATTGGCTGCTGCCCCGCGTTTTGACGCTCTCATTTGCATAAAGTATCCACAGAGATTTTTTTACGCGTTAATTTTTGCGATTAATTTGAAATGTTTAACGCGTTAAAAAAAAATAACGCAGCACCTTTTTTTTTGCCTCGTTTTAATGATTTCCTGTTGCGTCTGCTATTAAACAGGCTGAAATATGCCGTTGTTTTTTGTCTGAAGCCGAACGGTACGCACAAGGCCTTGTGCATCTGCTTTCGTCTCCAGTATTCTGCCCATTAACCAGGAGCCTCGTGGTGCAGTGGAGTCAACCACCACAACTATGTCACCTGGAGCAAAGTTCCTTTTTACCTTTGACCACCGCTGACGTTCTTGGATTAAAGGTAAGTACTCCTGTGTCCACCTTTTCCAGAAGAGATCTGCCATGTATTGTACTTGTCTCCATCTGCGCCTTAGGTATAAGTCCTCTTTTACGAAGAGTCCAGGCGGTAGTATTGGCTTGGTTTTCAACAGAAGAAGGCGGTTTGGGGTGAGTGCTTCCAGGTCCATTGGGTCCTCAGAAAGCTTTGTAATGGGTCGATCATTTAAAATTGCTTCAACTTCACAAATTAAAGTTTGCAACCCTTCATCATCCAGAACTTGTTGGCTAAGAACAGAGTGCAGTACATTTCGAACCATGCGGATCAAACGCTCCCATACACCACCGTGATGCGATCCTGCTGGGGGGTTAAAGTACCATTTTATTCCCTTCTGAAGCATAGCAGTCTGGATTTTGTCCTGATTCAAGGCATTGAGTGCTTCTCTCAGTTCTCTTTCAGCTCCAATAAAATTTGTGCCATTGTCTGATCTTAAAGACAACACTTCACCTCGTCGACAAATACATCTTCGTAATGCATGGATGCAGGAATCTGTGTCAAGACTATATGCGATTTCAAAATGTACTGCCCTGCTTGCCATGCAGGTGAAGATTACGCCATATCTTTTAACAAGACTTCGTCCTCTCTTGATCTCTATAGGACCGAAGTAGTCTACTCCAACATTTGTAAATGGAGGCTTGTCTGGTAGAATCCTTTCCAGGGGTAAGTCTGCCATTTTCTGTTCTCCAGCTCTTCCCCGCTGTCGTTTGCACACAACACAATCTGTTATGATCCTTCTTGCTGCTGAGTTGGCTTTGATAATCCAGTATTTTTTTACGGAGTCGAGATAGCATATGATTTCTTCCACCGTGGCCAAGTTGTTCATGGATATGTCGCAGCAATAGTGTGGATATGTGCAGGTCTTTCGAGAGAATAACTGGATGCTTGGCTTCTTCAGGCATCGCTAGTCTACTCAGGCGACCACCTACTCTCAGAAGTCCATCATCCAACACCGGGTCCAGTTTGTACAGATGACTGCTTCTTTTAACCCCATTTTTACCAGCCTCTAGCGTAGATAGTTCTTCTTCAAAGCTTTGTCTTTGACTGAAAGAAATAACTGCACGTTCTGCATGCATCAGATCCTCAGGATTTAAACACTGTCATTTTAGTTATTAAATTAAAAGTGGTCAAAGGGCAATAAAGTTATCAGTAGGGCTGCACGATTTGGGGAAAATGTCATATTGCGATAATTGAGGTCAATATTGCGATTACGATTGCGATATGCGATATAATAAACAAATGGTTTCATGAGTCAACTTGCTTGGTTCTCAAGGAAAATAAATGCACACACAGATTAGTGATAATCAGCCTAAAGAAAAAAGTTCTTTAGTCAAGAGCAGTGAGTGTTTTTCTCTGTTCCCTTTGTTCTTTGATTAACTTTAGCGACTGATTTTTTTTATTGAATTTTAACAAGAACAAAACATAATTTACATACAAGAGTACATATAACCATGCATGTCAGGGGTAAAGAAAAATAATAATAAAAAATAAAAAAATAAAAAAGAATAACTTTAGCGACATTAGTGGCTACTGTACTGTCCCTTTAAGACCAGCCGCTGTCAGAGACGCGGATCTCACACGCGCCTCATTCTTTCACGAGTCATCACAACTCTTCATGTTCATCATAAGACTACTCTTATGTTATGAAGACACTCGACAAAAAGACATTTTTGCATAATTGTGTGTGTTATTGTTCGTTCAAGCTCGAAAGAGAACTGTATTCTGTCATGCTGTTTTGTGCGCACGCACGATATTAGCGCGAGTCTTTCTGTCTGTCACAGTCAGGACATTCACAGGCAGCGCGTTCATTTTGGCATACATGTGTGTTGAACGTTCTACCGCGAAAGAGAACTTGATACTGGCGCGCGTCTATCTGTGTGTGTGTGTGTGTGTCAGGAGGACATTCACAGGCAGCTCGTTCTTTTATGTCTTATCGCGCATGAATGGTTTAAAAGCATTTGCATTAATAAGTGCGTTAACAGCGCTAATTTGTTTATTTAATATAAAATCGCAGCATTTTGCGTCATATAATCGCGTAGGCTTGACATCGCGATTGCGATTGCGATACGATTAATCGTGCAGCACTAGTTATCAGTGCAGAAAAAATCAATTAAACCAACCATTAAACTGTTAAAAAGTTTACAATACAGTATTTTTTACTGTAATTCATCTTATTATTTCAGGTTTATGTCACATTGCGTTGTTCCACATCTGTAGATCGCTTTGAAAAAATCATCAGCTAAATGACTAAATGACTAAATGTCATTATATACATGAATGGATGATGACAAATATTTCATATCATACAGATGTGATCAAACAAACTCTGCGTTCTGCAGAAAGAAAAAAATAAAGACAAAACTGAACAACTGAAGGCAAGGATGAACAAATAAAAAGAATGAACGACTGAAAGACAACAAAATAACAGAAATAATGAAGAAAAACTGATGAACAAACAAACAACTAGTGAAAGAAAGTAGCCTAGTCTATAAATTAACAGACTAAATAGAAGAGAGAAAAATAAAAATTCAATTGAATATTAAAAAAATAAAAATAACAGATAAAAACAAACTGAAAAGACTTGGATGCGTTGTTTGCGAAAATAACATAATTTACCAATTAAATATTAGGCTTGTTTGAGATGAGCAAAATCTGCGCAGAACCGATCACCGGTGATCAGCGCGAGATGCATGCCGGTTAGAAATGTGTCCAAGTGTGGTCCGAGTGAGTGAGGTGTCGGATTCTGCAGTCAAGTATGGCGAGTACTCCGTGCCAAAACATCCGAACGACCGACCGACCGATCGAACGTCTATCCGAACGTCTATCCGTACGTCTCGAACTTTCAAACGGGTGACCCACGTGACGACCTGACGTGACGTCAGCGTCTTAAAATTTGCAGCTTTTTAACCATACAAGTATACAAGCTGATGCGTAAAGACTATAAATGGACATGGATGTACCCCAAAAACAACTTTCCTGAATCTTGTGCTTGTGGGGCTATGTGTTTTACTTTCAAAGAGCAGAAATACTGCCTATATAGGTTACAGACATTCAATAGTCTTGACCAGTGTAATCATTTTAACTAGTTTTTATTGTTAATTTTATTGCCCAATGTACAAAGTTCCCACAGTCCATAAAAACACTCCAAATAAATGTAGTCTATTTTTTTTTTTTTTTTACTTTTTGATCCAGGAGGTTTTCATATTAGATTTATATATTTGGACTGAATGATCTAATGAATGCTCTGTAGTGTTTATGATATTGAGCTGTGTGTATGATCTGAAAGCATTGTTTGATTTTGAGCACAGATAAAATGGTTTTGAGTAAATTTCTTTATTTTGACAAGCGTCAGATGTTCTCTGAATGTAGTTTGAAGATTTGGTTTTGTGTTTAAGGTTTTGAGAAAGTGGGTGATGGTTCCAAGAAATGTATTTTAGCAATTCAGGAAAACTGTATAGATTAAAAACATGCATTATTTTTTTTTATACATAATATCAAACAAATAAAGTAATAAAAAGTAAATCTAATCAAGCATACTTTTTTTGTTTCAAGAACTTAGAGATCTCAACACTTACTCAATCTTAATAAAATTACTAAATTATCATAATCTTTCACAAATAGGCCTAAACATCATAATTTTAAAGTGGAAAGGTTTATTAAAAACCTATGTATAATAGTTCTAATATTACATTTAGACAAGATCAGCTGAATATACTTTACTTTGTAATTAAGGTTCGTTGATTTTCATGTCTGCAAAAAAAAAATGTAATGATCATTTAAATAAAATCATATGTAACACGTTCCTACATGTGCTTACGTGTTGTTAACGCGTTCCCATGGCAACCGGTCGGAAGTGCGAGTGAAGCCGCTTGTCCACCAGCGTCCGATCAATTTTTGTTCCGACGCGACGCCTGTGACGTTTTCGCTGCTTGCTTAAATATGAAACCATAGCAACGGCCATACACAAATTCTCGCCGCCGAGTTTCCATTGGCTGCTGCCCCGCGTTTTGACGCTCTCATTTGCATAAAGTATCCACAGAGATTTTTTTACGCGTTAATTTTTGCGATTAATTTGAAATGTTTAACGCGTTAAAAAAAAATAACGCAGCACCTTTTTTTTTGCCTCGTTTTAATGATTTCCTGTTGCGTCTGCTATTAAACAGGCTGAAATATGCCGTTGTTTTTTGTCTGAAGCCGAACGGTACGCACAAGGCCTTGTGCATCTGCTTTCGTCTCCAGTATTCTGCCCATTAACCAGGAGCCTCGTGGTGCAGTGGAGTCAACCACCACAACTATGTCACCTGGAGCAAAGTTCCTTTTTACCTTTGACCACCGCTGACGTTCTTGGATTAAAGGTAAGTACTCCTGTGTCCACCTTTTCCAGAAGAGATCTGCCATGTATTGTACTTGTCTCCATCTGCGCCTTAGGTATAAGTCCTCTTTTACGAAGAGTCCAGGCGGTAGTATTGGCTTGGTTTTCAACAGAAGAAGGCGGTTTGGGGTGAGTGCTTCCAGGTCCATTGGGTCCTCAGAAAGCTTTGTAATGGGTCGATCATTTAAAATTGCTTCAACTTCACAAATTAAAGTTTGCAACCCTTCATCATCCAGAACTTGTTGGCTAAGAACAGAGTGCAGTACATTTCGAACCATGCGGATCAAACGCTCCCATACACCACCGTGATGCGATCCTGCTGGGGGGTTAAAGTACCATTTTATTCCCTTCTGAAGCATAGCAGTCTGGATTTTGTCCTGATTCAAGGCATTGAGTGCTTCTCTCAGTTCTCTTTCAGCTCCAATAAAATTTGTGCCATTGTCTGATCTTAAAGACAACACTTCACCTCGTCGACAAATACATCTTCGTAATGCATGGATGCAGGAATCTGTGTCAAGACTATATGCGATTTCAAAATGTACTGCCCTGCTTGCCATGCAGGTGAAGATTACGCCATATCTTTTAACAAGACTTCGTCCTCTCTTGATCTCTATAGGACCGAAGTAGTCTACTCCAACATTTGTAAATGGAGGCTTGTCTGGTAGAATCCTTTCCAGGGGTAAGTCTGCCATTTTCTGTTCTCCAGCTCTTCCCCGCTGTCGTTTGCACACAACACAATCTGTTATGATCCTTCTTGCTGCTGAGTTGGCTTTGATAATCCAGTATTTTTTTACGGAGTCGAGATAGCATATGATTTCTTCCACCGTGGCCAAGTTGTTCATGGATATGTCGCAGCAATAGTGTGGATATGTGCAGGTCTTTCGAGAGAATAACTGGATGCTTGGCTTCTTCAGGCATCGCTAGTCTACTCAGGCGACCACCTACTCTCAGAAGTCCATCATCCAACACCGGGTCCAGTTTGTACAGATGACTGCTTCTTTTAACCCCATTTTTACCAGCCTCTAGCGTAGATAGTTCTTCTTCAAAGCTTTGTCTTTGACTGAAAGAAATAACTGCACGTTCTGCATGCATCAGATCCTCAGGATTTAAACACTGTCTTTGGAGTGTTGCTTTAAAAGCTTGCATCTCCTTTAGTTGGCTGGACTCATCTTTAAAGTTACTCGCAGCAGTCTGAATCTCCTTTCTTTTTCTAGTCAGCAGTAAGATGGTTGTTTTTACTTTAAGTAGCCAAGCTACAGCTGTCATCAGACTTCTCCATGAAGAGAAATAACTTATCAGAGAGCTGGTGGGGTTCAATGGACCTTTAACAATGAGGTTGCTTGTGATGTCTTGCTTGACTTCCGGATCATTGGCAGAGATTACAGTTTCCAAATGAGGTTTCTGCCATTCTCTGTCTGGTTGATCCATCTTTTGCAGCTTAAGAAGCGATTTGCTGTTAGCCCCCTAGAGGCTTCATCTGCTGGATTTTCCTTGGTGCTAACATATCTCCATTGTGACACATCGGTAGTATCCCTTACAAAGGAGATCCTATTTGCTACGAATGTTCGGAAACGTTTAGTTTCATTGTTGATATATTTCAGCACTGTTGTGCTATCAGTCCAGAAGATGGATTTGTTCAGCTGAAGCTGTAATTCCTTCCGAAGCATTCTGTCAACTTTGACAGCTAGAACTGCAGCTGTGAGCTCCAATCTGGGAATCGTTACTTGTTTTAATGGTGATACTCTTGCTTTCCCTATCATGAAAGCAACATGCACCTCTTCGTCATTGTTTTCCAGTCTAAGATATGAAACCGTACCGTATCCACTTTCGCTTGCATCTGAAAAGTGGTGCAACTCTGCATTTCTGATTTGACCAAAGCTTGTGGGCTTCATGCAACGGTCCACTCTAAACTCTGTCAGCTTGTTCAGATCTGCCAACCATCCTGTCCACTGCTGAGAAACAGTTTGGGGTATGTTTTCATCCCATCCAAGTTTTTTTTTTACAGAGTTCCTGCATAATCAGTTTGGCTGGCAGAATAAATGGTGCTAGGAATCCTAAAGGGTCATATACAGAGCCAACCACAGACAAGATGCCACGTCTGGTGTATGCTCGTGGCTGTGCAGTAATTCTGAACATGAATACATCTGTTTCAACGCACCAGTGCAATCCTAGTGCTCTTTCCATCGGCAGGTTGTCCCTGTCCAAGTCCAACTCTTTTGTCTCTTTGGTTCTGTATTCTTGTGGAATGGATGCCAATACTTTACGGCTGTTGCTGATCCACTTTGACAATACGAAACCTCCCTTCTGGCAGAGAGCAGTCAGGTCTCTTACCATAAGAACAGCATCCTGTTCTGTGGACATGGATTTTAAGCAATCATCTACGTAAAAGTTGTTCTTTACGGTGTCTGTAACCTCTGCTGGAAAGTGAGCTTTGTTATCTTCAGCGGTCTTTCTTAGTGCAAAGTTTGCACAACTCGGTGATGACACTGCTCCAAAGAGGTGTACTTTCATCCGGTATTCGACGAGATCCTGCTGCACATCACCATCAGGCCACCATAGGAATCGCAGATAGTCTATATGTTTTTCTGAAACTTTGACCTGGTGAAACATTACTTTGATGTCAGCCATCAGGGCAACCGGCTCTTGTCTGAATCTGATGAGTACTCCGATGAGTGAGTTGGTAAGATCTGGACCCTGAAGCAATTGTTCATTGAGTGATGTTCCCTTAAAGCCAGCACCGCAGTCGAAGACCACTCTTAAGGTTCCTTTCCTTGAGTGATACACCCCGTGATGTGGGGTATAGCAGAGTTCCCCATCATTACGATTCAGTTGATCTACTGGTATCATTTCAGCATAGCCGTTGTCGATCATTTCTTTGAGAAAAGTTGTATATTCATTGTGAAACATCTCATTTTTACCAAACTTGCGTTTCAGGCTTTGGATGCGCTGCTCTGCTATGCAACGGTTATTTGGCATGCTGGGATTTTTTTGCTTGAAAGGTAAGTCTAGGCAGTAGTGACCATCTGACATTTTTATTGAGTGATTCACCATATCCAAGAATTTAATCTCTTCTCTGGACATTTCCTCTGTTTCCTTGCTGGTTACTTCATTGAAATCATGATTGTATTGTTTAACCAGTAGCTCCTCTAGATTCACAAAAGACATTCGATTGACAGCAGCAACAGGGCAGCCATTCTCATCCCTGACGTCGTTGTCTCCTCTCAAGGGACCATAGATGACCCACCCCAGTAGGGTCCTCACAGCGTATGGTCCATCCCCTTGGCTATTGACCACCTCCCAAGGTTCCAATACCTTAGAAGCATTTGTGCCAATGAGCAGGTCAATACCGGCGTCTATTTCATGAATCTTGACATCCTTCAAGTAAGGCCATTGAGTCAGGTCTTCTTTTCTTGGAATGTTGAGCTTGGAAACAGGCATGGTCTTATGTGTAAATACATTGGACAGTTGTATGAAATCATTTTTGTCCAGACTTGATACCTCTAAACCTGAGATATGATGACTGGTCACAGGTTTCTCTTGGTTCATTGTACGCAGAAGAATACTAGCCTTTTGTCCTGTAACATTCAATCTTCTCATCAAGCTTTCTGTGCAGAATGTAGATGAGCTTCCATGATCCAAAAATGCATAAGTTTGCAACACTGTGTCTCCCTTGGGAGTCTTTACTTGTACTGGAACGATAGAGAAGAGACAGGCCTCTTCACCGGCCCCAATATGCCCACATGTATGAGGTGAGAGAACGGCATTGCTCCCAATTGATTTCTCATTCAGTTCTGCATTCTTTCCAATGTCCTTTTGTTCAATGTGAAGTATTTCAGGATGATTTTTATTGCACACGTCACAAGTCAGACGACTATTGCAGTCTTTGCTCATGTGTCCTACCTTCAAACATCCAAAACAGACTCCCCTTTTCTTTAAGAAGTCTATTTTTTCCCTGTGCATCTTTTTCCTGATTTGTGGACACCGCACCAATATGTGACCACCTCTATCACAGAACAAACAGCAATTTTGAGAATTAGTGGCAGATACATTCTTCATTCCATTTGTTGTAATTGTTTCTTGTTTTTCTGTTTCTACAGGTGTTACAGTAGTTGCAAAACTGCTTCCTCTTGGTCTCGGCTTTTCTCTTGCTTTGACAAAGGTGGAGCTTTTGACAGATGTAATTGTCTTAGCATCCTGGATATTTCCAAAAAGTGGATCTGACAATATCTTCACTTGTCTCTCCATGAAGTCTACCAAGTCAGAGAAACTAGCTCGACGTCCATGTTGTTCTTGGAGCTGACATGCCCTATTCCTCCACTTGTCTCTGAGCTTGTAAGGCAGTTTCAGAAGAATGGTCTTCATACTGGAAGCAACATTCAACTCCTCCATATAGGTGAGCTGTCGCATTACATTGCAACAACCTCTCAGGAATAATGAAAACGCTTGCAATGCTTTCACATCCTCTGGCTTGATCGCTGGCCAGGCAAATGCTTTGTCCATGTATGCTGTGGTAATCTTATGTTCATTACCAAAATGTTCTTTAAGCAGATCTTTTGCTCTTTTATAGCCCTCAGCTGAAGGCAAATGTTGGCAGCTGTGGACTAAATCTTTTGGATACCCTCTGGTGTATTGCTCTAGGAAATGCAGACAGTCACTGTAGTCATCTGTCTTTCTTTCCACTCCTCTCTCAAATGCCCTGATGAAAACTCCATATTGCAATGGATCACCATCATAAACAGGAATGTCTCTTGGTGGTAAAGTAGAAGAGAGATGTTGTTGAGTGAGAAGAGCTGTGATGTCACTTTGCCTTTGAATTATGTGATAGATATCACCTTGATTTTTATCTTTAAATACAGGTTGTTGTGTTAGATGAGTCATATGCTGAGCTCTAGCAGATGGTCCATCAGCTCTTTCCTTTGGTCGAACAACCTGTTGCTGGGAAGAAGATTCAGTTCCCATCCGCACATTCTGTCTTTGTTGCACTTGATCAGGTAAATAGGTCTTTGCATGTGGATTTAATTTGACTGACGTTTCCTTTTGAGCAGTTCCTTTTCTCAAATACGAGTTCATCCCATCAGATACTCTTGAGCTGTTTCTTGATCCCATTGATTCAAGTACATTAATTTTTGCAGTGGTTGCTGCCAGTTCAGTCTCTAATTCCAGTTGTTCTTTCTTCCTTTTCAGTTGTTCTTCCTGTGCCTCAAGGTCATGCCTTTTCTGCAGAGCGGCAACCCGTTCCATGAGAGCAGCCTTTTCTGCCTGTGCTTTAATGCGAGCAGAGGATGTTGAAGATGCACGTGATGAAGAACTTGATTTGTGGTTTGATTTAGGTTTTGACACATTAGAAACACTGTCATCCGCTCCAATGTCATCTGTGTTTACACTTTCAGCAATGGTGTGTTTTTTATGCCACCCAACCTCTGAAAACCACACATTTACATCTTGTATAAAACCATCAAAAGTTTCCATTTTTTGTTGAAACCAGTGATTTTGCCTTTCAAGTTCATTTTCAGGCAGTGGTAACTTAACCAAGGACTCATGATTTCTTTTGGCTTCATCACAGATGTTGATTAATTTAACCAAGTTAGATTGCACTTCATTTGCATTCTCCTTTGATTTCATGAGCTCTTTCAACAATTCCATTAACTTCTTAGGCCCCGATCACACCTGACGCGTTTTTTGCAGTGAGAGGCGCCTGTTTTCAATTGGTTTCCTATGGCAGCGAGCGTTCTGCGCGCTGTTTATGCGCCTGCTGCGCCTCGTGTTTTACCGCCTGCTGCGCCTCGCGTTTTTGAAGTTGAAAAAAAAGCAACTCCGAGCGGAAAAAGCGCCCGACGTCATCGCGTTTTTTTTCCACTGTCCAATCGAATGAATGGAGAGGCGGGCCTTCGTTGTGGTGTTGCCGGAAGTTTACAGTTGCTTCAACGTCCAGAGACTGCGATGATGGAGGAGAAACTTGTGGTGACTGTTTCGGGTTACCCGGAGCTCTACGATTTCACCAACCGCAACTACCATAACGTTATTAAAAAGCAGCTGGCCTGGGGGAAAGTTAGTGTGGCAATAGAGATGTCGGGTAAGTTACTTTTTATTTATTTAAAGTGTAGTAAACGTTAACGACAGTAGCAACAGTTTGTGGTCTCAGCTTCATGCATATTTTACCCTGTGTTGGTAGAAGAGGAATGCAAACGAAAATGGAAATATCTGAGGGACAAATATTTAAAAGAGAGGAGGGCAGAGAAGGAGAAACGGAGTGGTGCTGAAGGTTGCAGTCATAAGAGATGGAAGTTTATGGCCGTTATGTCATTCCTTGAGCCTCACGTGAAGGAGAGACCAACGACATCCAATTATAATAATTGTAGGCCTATAGACAGTCAGGACTGTACAGTTGAATCTCTTCTACTTCCTATGGTGTCGCAATTTGAGGTAGGTGGTAAGTTATGGAGTCTAGGGTGATGTAGTCAGAGTAAATAAATGCTAGAAATTTGCTCAAAATATGCTCAAGAAATTGAATCTCATAAAAATGATCATTCTAGAAGAAAATTTCAGATGGCACTTTTGCATCTGAACTCTTCACACACACATATATATATATAGTGAATCTCTTAAGCCCTATAATGATATGTTAAAATGACTGCTGTGTTTAAGTATTTTAAGTTTACGTATTGTTTCAGTATTTAATTGAGCCACCCTCCTTATCTTCTGCACTACTATCTTTATCATCTACACCAGTTATGTCAACATCTACACCAGCTATGTCAACATCTACACCAGTTGTGGAGATTCCTGTCCAACCCAACACCAACAGAGAGAGTGGGAGAGGTCGCAAGAGGAGAGCAGAGCACGAAGGAGAGCTGACAGACTACCAGAGAGAACTCCTGAAAGCTGTCAACAAACCTCTTGATGAGGATGAACATTTTTTTACAAGTTTAATCCCTGCCATGAAACGTTTGCCACCAAGGAAGAGAGCAGACATCAGACTCAAATTTATGCAGCTCCTAAATGAAGCAGAGTTTGGTGATGATGACTAGTTTTAGGTTTTTATTTTATTTTTATTTTTACACACGATTACTTCATGATTGTAAATATTAATCCCAGAATCCTTTAAATTATCTAGACATTTTAATGTTTTCTTGAACACACACACACATAGTACACACAATGATTACTTCATGATTGTAAATATTAATCCCAGAATCTTTTAAATTATTTAGACATTTCAATGTTCTTCACTATACTCAAATTGTTAATATCATTGTAAATACCACTATTGCATGGCATTGTGTGACCTTAAAATATTAAATAGATAGTTATATCACCCATTTCTTCATCATGCTTTGTTGATACTATAGCCTACCTGTCATCATGTTCGCTGTTGATAAAATGCATCTAATCACAAAAAAAAAAAAAAACATTATTTGTTAGATTATAAAGGTTATAAACCTCTGTTTATACCAAAGTTTACCGCAGTCCGTCGGATCCATAATAATAGAGATAATATCCAGAATAATTCTGTATTATACATTTTTAAGGCCAGACAAGTCATTTATTGAGGTCAATTTGTAGAGAAAGACGATACGCCTGCGCACATATACATTCAAACGCGCATGCCCATAGACTAAACACGTAATACGCATGTGCACACCGTCAGCGTTTTCACAGGTTAGCATTTTTGAAGTTTAAACGGACATAATAAAGTTCTAAAAAAAACATCAAGGCTTGTACTTTGGAACGTTTTGTTGTGCAAATGAGCAGGCCGGAGTGTTTTAGGGTTTTAATAACTTAATTCTAAATCTGCTGTAAAGCCAAAACAATCTCTGTTACTGTAATTTCCTATTATCACTTTAAAACTGCTTTGAAACAATCTATATTGTTAAAAGCACTATATAAATGAAGGTGACTATAAATTTGCTGTTTGGAATTATTTTCTCTTAGTGAATATAGAAGTGGCTCTTAAAAGAGCCTTTGTTTTCACATTGATGTTGGATGTATTGTGTCTTCAGATGACAGATAGTGAATTAAGACACAGCTGCATGCTGCCAGGACACTTCACCAGCAGAGGAGGAGAAATAGGTGGCAAACTTCTCTCACAGCCAGCGCTTCTCTGGAGGCATTGTTGCTTCCAACCTGGGTGATACCCTGCATCCCAGCTGATGGCTCAGTGCACAATGCTCTGCTGCTTGGGTCCTCTTCATTAGCAGAGTGCCAGCGAATGTAGTTGTGCAAAATACATGTTGCCTTCACCACAACTTCAGCAACTTCAGGTGATTCTCCAAGGACTCGTCTGTACATTCGCCACTGTGAAGCCAGGATACCAAAGGCACACTCCACCATCCTCCGGGCTCGAGACAGGCGGTAATTAAAGACCCTCTGCTTTGGTGTCAAGTTGTGCCCAGGAAATGGCCTCATCATGTTCATCCGCAGAGGAAATGCCTCGTCTGCCACGAAAACAAAGGGCATGGATCCTTCAGCTCCTGGAAGAGGTGCATCTGGTGGGAGGTTGACGGTGCCATGACGGAGTGCTTGGCCAAAGGCTGATGAGGAAAGCGTACCTCCATCACTGCTCTTGCCATATGCTCCCACATCAATCATCCTGAAGCAATATCTGGCATCCACCACAGCCAGCAGGACAATGGAGAAGGAGCCTTTGTAATTGTGGAACTGGGTGCCACTATTTGATGGGGCTTGAATTGTGACATGTTTCCCATCAATTGCTCCAACACAATTTGGAAAATTCCACAATTTCTGGAAGTCCTCCGCAATACCCTTCCACACCTCCGTTCCAGGAAATGGCATGTGTTCTTCGACCAGACATGACCAGATTGCCTCGCACACATCTTTCACAATGCCCACCACGGTAGAGAATCCAACCCTGTAGCTGAACGCAATTGTTCTGTACGAATCGCCAGTGGCAAGAAATCTGTAATATAAAAGGGAGTTATAGTTACAGTGGGTAACGTTTGTGCAAGAGCCTAGACTTTATTTTAAAAATGTCCAGGTATATGCTCATACATAACATCAGCCCTGGGTAGAATAATTGCACATTTGAGTTGCAGTATGCCTTGACCTCTAGGTGAATGTGTCTGTTCATAATTTCAGATGTAAATATTGTGCTTTTTACTTTTCCTACGTTTGTCTAACACTTCCAATTAGTTGCTTTACAGATTTTGAGTACTGATATAAAATATATTACTAAATATTAACTCATAAATTATGCTGTACGATCACAGTTTAAACTACCCAGCAGGATATAGACTATTAACATTTTACAAAACGTTACACATTTACAAGCAAAAACATTACCTACCGTAAACAAATGCTCAGCCGCTCGGCAGGACCGATGGACTCCCTATATTTGGTTGTTATTTTTGTGATGCTCGAACCGACGATTGACAGCAGGTTATCAAACTGTCCCCGACTCATCCTAAAATAAGCCTTGAATCTTCCATCATCAAGGCGAAGCTCCTGGACCAAGTGGTGGTACTCCCCGCAGTCTTTCCTCTTTCTAGGGGTCTCATGTATCCAAATGGATCTCCTTTTCTGAGTGTTTATACAACTCTCACCCTCGATCAAAGCAAGAGCAAGCGTCCTCTGCTTGTCCATTGTTTTTTTTTTTTTACTTTACAATGTGACAGTTTGTGCAAACCAAGTTTTATTTTTTGAGCGCTCGCGATTAGACTGACAGGACAACGGACTCGGTGGTTGCTTAGCAACATAAAAAAACGCAGCGCACTGCTATTCTGTGATGGGGAAAAAAAGCACTGAAAAAGGCAGTGCTGTGCGCCTCGCGTTTTCGAACCTGAAAAACGCGTCAGGTGTGATCGGGGCCTTAGCTTGTTTACATTTCAAGTTTCTTATTTTCTGACAGTTTTCAATGAACATTTCCAAACCTTTAGCAGTGTGTTTAATAACCCTTTTTTCTTTTTCAGAATCCAGTGCAACATCGCCATCTTGTGACCGAACATCAGACATGACAATGGACATATTTGTTTCACTTTTAGCGTGATCCAGTTAACCACACGGCAATCACAGAAGGTTTCAGACAGCTGATATTGTGGTGACAGTATATGCTTCAGTCAACTAGGTCCATTAATGTAGCTGTTTCTGGCTTTTCCAATAAAGCTTAATGTTGCACATACCCCTCTGCCTGCGCGTTGTCATTCGGAGTTTCCAATCTCCGTCAATCAGCTCCGCACAGGTGGCGTCAATGTTCCGTTGATTGGGAATGACGGCGTCCAGTCATGAAAGAAAACAATCAGTTCTTCCGTGGAAACAATCTTTATCCAGTTCCAATACTTTTACAGGCTCAATTTTCACTCATAGAGCATAGTTCTCACTTATGTTTTGGCAATCCGTATCTTATTTAAACGAAGTTTGCCATCATGCACACAGGTAGGGGTGAAGTTTCTATGCAGACACACAAAGATTTTCCAGAGATTATTGCAGTTGAGGTTTGTGGTTTATTGTAATAAATTGTACAAACAGATGAACATACCAGTTGATTAAGAAATTTCTTGTTCCCAGTTGTTAGCGTGCCGTGTATCTGATCTGTAATCCATGCTCTTTGGTCTGGTGAGAACTGTGTGTGCTCCCCCTACATGTGGCCATAACTTCCTGTCACCTATGCCCCCTTTTATACAACCATGTGCATCGAATCACTGTCACCCAGTGTCCAAAATACTAATATAAATATATCCAAACAAAATAAAATATTATGCAAACAATAAACATAAATGGCTCCAACACCGTTTATCTTATAAATTTTAACTCTTACTTGTAAAACAACATATCAGACAATATACAATTAATCCGTTTGACAGATATAAAAAAAGGAGAAATACAACAACATTAATTAAAAGCCTACCACTGTAGCCTATACAGTTACAATAGGTGAGTCTGGTGTTTGAAACATTAGAGTCATGAAATACACAGAAAGTCATGATATAGCCTCCAGGTGGTAACTTGTTCAGTTCATCACTTAGAATAGCTTACAACACTAGAATAGGCTTATTCAGGGAAGTGCAGGAAATGGTTGAGTATTATTTTAGGTATAACATCTGTAGGCCTATAGTGCCTATCATATCCATTTATAGTCTTTACGCATCAGCTTGTATACTTGTATGGTTAAAAAGCTGCAAATTTCAAGACGCTGACGTCACGTCAGGTCGTCACGTGGGTCACCCGTTTGAAAGTTCAAGACGTTCGGATAGACGTTCGATCGGTCGGTCGGTCGTTCGGATGTTTGATTTTGGCACGGAGTACCCGCCATATAAAAACGCCGTCGCCGTCTAAACGAAAGGCACATCTGATAAAATATTTTTACGTTTTCACCCGCGAGCTTTCTCGTGTAAACAGTGCCTAAAAGTGGACTGGAACGCAGTGAAAGTAAGTTCTCCTGCCGCTATTTTAAGCAGGAAAAATAGGAATACGACACGGAAAAACAGAGCATCAAAGAGTTTAATAGAAACGTTTATCAAAGTTTATGCAGGAATGTCCGTGTGGTTTTATGATGTTAAAGCTGGAGGATTTGAGATCCTGTATCTTGTAAAAGTTTGATCAGGGTGAGTGTTCATGTGTGACTTCCTCATATTAATATGAATCTCTTGAGAGTCTGGAGGACATTTTAAGTGATTGTTTTGATATGAAAGGTTTAATGAAAGGTTTCTTTCGCTTCAGTGTTTCTTTTGTGTTTGGTGATGTTTGTGATTCAAATTATGAAGATAGATGATGAAGGTTGTTTAATTCATTTAATCATTTAATTTAGTGTGTGAATGTTTCTTCATTCAGAGTCAGTGGAGGAGATCAAACTCATCAGATTCTCCTGTATCTTCATCATGGCTGATTCACAAGGATCCAGAGATGGAGATTCTCCTCCAGGATGCAGGTGCTTTCAACAAACACTGTTAAATATTGTGTTACATCTCAGAAAAAGAGTTACCCACCCCACAGACACACAGATCAAAGAAAGTTTATGGAATAAAAAAAAAAAAAAAAAAATGCCTGTGTTTTTGTTTTAAAACTAACATGAACTATTAAATAAAAAGATCATAAAGTTTCTTCAAAGTGCTTTTTGATGAAAGATGAATGTGTTTGTTTATATTAATATGGTTCATCTCATTAAGAATGAACACAATAATCTTAAGGTTTAAACTGAATCTGTTCTCTGTTCCAGTTCAGTCCAGCAGAAGAGCTCAAACCCAGAGTCCAGCTGTGTGTCTGTGAAGAGTAACCGCTCTATGAATCTGTCAATAATGTTTAAGAGTGGAAACAAATGGCCTAATCTCAGGTATATATATTTTTTTATAAAAGATGTGCTTTTAGTATGACACTTTTGAATTAGACGCATAATTTATTTACTAGCAACGACATCAAGTAAATGTGAGATGAGATGTTTTCCACCTTTATATAATGGAGTAGGTGTAAAACTGAGTGGATTTGTCTAACCGCTGGTTCAGATTTGTTGAAAGCTTCTCAGTGTCTGGTCAGAACAGTGATGTTTCACAGCAAGAGCACCGTTACTAGAGTACAGTAAGGTGGTTTGTCTTTAAAGCTCAGCTAAACATTGGTCTCTTTAGTCGGTTGAGCCTTCATCCTCCATTGTGCCTTTGAGAAGAGTCATGTGATCGGGGTTGATGTTGAAACATTCTATAATTATATAGTTGTTTTCAATTTGTTTGTTTTGAATTCATAATTCCTAATATTACTGGTTTTCTCAGTCGCTTTGTTACACTTTTTGAATCATGCTTAACATTTGCAAACCAGTGAGTTCATTTTTTAAAATAATTATAATCAAAGTTTGAAACAACTGAGTTACAGACGCTAAAGAAAAAGTGTAACAACACTCCCTGGTGTTTCCTAAGACAGAAGATTCCTGTATAAGTGCACAACATTTATAAATCTGTATGCTTTTTATTTTACTTAGTTTTGAAACCAGTTCAGTCCAGCAGAAGAGATCAAACCCAGAGTCCAGCTGTGTGTCTGTGAAGAGTAACCAGTCTATGAATCCGCCAGAAGAGTTTAAGAGTGGAGACACACGGCCTAATCTCAGGTATATCATTTCTATAAAAGTTATTCTTATAGTATGACACGTTTGAATTAGTGGCATAATTTATCAAAGCCAGTCAGTCTAATACTAGCAATGACATCAATGACAAGTAATTTGGTGAGTTCAATTTAAGGACTACACGCCTGTGCACATATATATTCAAACGCACATTCCTATAGACTAAACACGTAATACGCATGTGCACGCCATCAGCGCTTTCACAGATTCACCTTTCTGAAGTTCACACAGAGATGACGTTTTTCTAAATATTTCAACGCTTGCATATTGGAACTATTTCAGGGTTTGTGTTCTCGAGCGTCAAACACTGTTGTTGTGAGAATGAGCGGCCGGAGCGCATCAAGGGTTTTCTGTTAGAACGGTGTGTGTTAGCGGCCACTAAGTTAATAGTTAATGATCTTTGCGACGGAAGTGAATCAATCAAAACATACTTTAGCTGCACAATAACTTTATTCTAGATCTGCTGTAAAGCCTAATCAATCTCTGTTACTGTAATATTCTATTATCACTGTAAAGCTGCTTTGAAACAATCTATATTGTTAAAGCGCTATATAAATGAAGGTGACTTGACATCAAGCAAATATAAGCTGAGAATTTTTTCCACCTTTATATTAGGGGTGGGAGATATGGCAGAAATATCATATCACGATTTTTTTCCGGAAAATCACGATTTTATATCATGATTCTTTTTTTAAATGTTGTTTTTACTATTTTGTAAGTGACAGCATTACAGCCAAACTAATGTTCCTATTTTAAAAACAGAGCCTTACAATGTAACAAAATATAAAAGAAAAAGAATAGTAAACATTTAGGCCAAAGTGGCCAAGATAAAAACTTTGTCATTATTTTTTTGTTATTAAAAAATAAGAACAAAGGTACACATTATATACACAACATAATATATAAATGAAATAAACAGTGCTTTATTTTTTCAGCTACAGTAGATTTATTAAACAGTAAGAAGAAAGAAATTAAATTAACAAATATAAACATAAAACATTAAATAGTAGTGATGGGAAGTTCGGATCATTTTGTTGTTTAACATGTCTTTATTGAGTTTTCACATTTTTAGGACAAAAACATTTCAATCCCCAACCAAACCCCAGGCAGGCATATAGAAATACAAAATAGTAAGTTACAAAATTAGCTAGATTCTTCCTACATATAAAACTTCACACATCTAATGCATCTTCAATATTTCCACTTTTAAGAAAATTCAGAAACACCTCCCAGATGTACGCAAATTCAGATGATTTCGTCTTTGTTATATATGTAAGCTTTTCAAGAGCCAAACAAGATGACAGGTTTCTTAGCCATAGTCCAAGAGAGGGGCAATCAGCCTTTTTCCAATATAAAGCAATAGACCGTCTGGCTTGCAGTAAACACAAATCCACCATTTTTCTCTCTTTTACAGACAAGGAACAATTTTCTGCATATAAATTCAATACACATAACATAGGACATGTCGTGACTTGAGAAGAAGTAAATTGAGAAATGCATTGGGTCACCTCATCCCAAAATTTCTGAATCTCCTCACATTCCCAAACACAGTGAAAAAATGTACCAGGGAATTTATTGCATTTAAAACAAAGATCTGGGATATTTGGGTTAAATTTGTTTAATCTTACAGGGGTTATATAGGTCCTCATTATCCAATTATATTGTAAGTGTCTAAGACGAGTATTTATGGTTTGTGTTTGCGACTTTAAGCAAATTGTACTCCACTCTTCTAATGAGATATCGTTTTTAAGTTCGGATAATTTTACTAACTCTCTCGTTCATCAAAATGAACAAATCTTCGAGTCATTTCGTTCTTTTAAGTGGCTTTAAATGTTATACTTTTAACATCCAAATTCCCCGAGAACATCCACCAACGCAATCTTGATCATATTTTGACTGAAGAAATCATTATAATGCAGCCAAAGATAATTTACAGGGAACATAAATATTTAATTTCCCTTCGGAGTCTTTGGTTCATTTGTCATGTGACACGAAATGAACGGATCGTTCGCGAACGACACATCACTACCACATAGACTTCACTGTATAAAAACACTACATAGACTTCACTGTATAAAAATAAAACACTATATAGACTTCACTGTATAAATTAGACACTGATTCTTATTAAAGCTACTAATTAAGTTCTCAGTCCAGAGCAGTGAAAGATTTTCTCTTTGTGTTTTGTTGTTTTATTAACATTAAAGGGATAGTTCCCCCAAAAATGAAAATTGTTATCGTTTACTCTCAAGTTGTTTTAAACCTGAATTTGTCTTTCTTCTGTTGTAAATAAGTTATTTTGAAGACTGTGGGTACCCAAACAGTCGTTGATCCCCAGTGACTTCCATAGTTCATTGTTTCCTACTATGGAAGTCAATGGGGAACAACAACTGTCTTGATCCCCACATTCTTCAAAATATCATCTTTTGTGTTCAGAAGAAAGAAATGAATACAGGTTTGGAACAACATTAGTAAACCTTGTGTGTATTTGACAGTTTTAGTGCAATAAGACTTGAAAGATAACTTAGTCCAGTACCACTAAGGGTGCTTTCACACCTACCTCATTTAGTTTGGTTGAATTGCACTAGAGTTCATATCACACACTATTATTAATCAAAAATGATTTACACCTTCACAAAATCCAAACATTCAGTGTAAGACTAAAAAAATGACATAACATTATTTATAGTAAGTTCACAGCTTATTTAGAGTTTTGACCTTGACAACCCAACTGCATTTACCGCAAACAGTCTAAACTAAAAGATTGTTTTGGTAATTGTTCTACACATTGTCATATAGATAACCTAAAAAATACAGTAGTTTATTAAGGTTAAATCTTGCTAACCACTCTTAATAAAAAATGGGGTAAGCACACTTACATTCTCATTTTAAGAGGTGTTAAATATGGTTTGATTTGTTTACATTAGTTAATGTATTAGGCTAACTGACATGAACCACGAGCAATACATTTGTTACTGTATTTATTAATCTTTGTTAATCTTAGTTGAACAAACAATGAACAGCTGTATTTTTATTTATTATGTTACTTCACACAGTGCATTAGGCTAACTAATGTTAACAAATACAACTTTTGATTTAAATAATGTAGGCTACTAGTAAATGGTGAAATTAACATTAATAAAGATTAATAAATGCTGTAGAAGTGCAGTTTATTAATAGTTAATGTTAACTAATGTAGTTAACTAGAGTTTAATAAATGGAACCTTATTGTAAAGTGTTACCGATTTGTTATACACCGATTCCGTGTTGGACAGATCAGTTGTTTTAACCATTCATTAAAGTGAATCGGTTCAAAGGAGTCATTAGTTCGCGAATCGGACGTGTCATTAGCGGACCGCGGCACACGTTGTGTGATTATCCCGGCAGTTAGGACATCGCTCAAGATTTGTCATTGTCAACACAGAAAACATTTCATCATTGGATAGGTTTTGTTTTGGTTATTGAAAGTGTTTTTTATGTCAGCTGAATGGGCGGAATGCTTTTCAGAGAAGATAAGGCAACATAAAAAACGTAAAAAGGTTTTTTTTGTTTTTTTTTTGTTTTTTTGTTGCACAATTCACACCCAGCGGTAATTCAGGAAAAAAAAAATCTGAATGCTCCACGTGAAACTTCGCTCTTCGTCTTCCGATCTTTTACCATTGTGTCAATTCTCAATTGATTTTGATTAATATGCGCGAGGGAGCGAGAGAGAGCAGGGCAGTTTGAAGACACGCGACCAGGCCTCTCTCTCTCTCTGCTCGTTCTTTCAGTAATATGCGCCCTATCGCAAGCGCAGCAGTCATCTACATCACTCGCCGATCAAATAAGGCTTTGGCAAGACAAAAAAATCGCTTGTGAGAGAGACGTGTGACGGACAGAGAGACGGAGGGAGAGCGGGGAAAGGAAATGCAGCTGAATGAATACGCTGCGTGTTTTAAATAGCGTAAAACCTTTTATTTTATATATATATATATATATAACAAAACGCAATATGTGGCGGCCGGTGTTTATTCTGTGGCGCACCGCCACAAATTAGTCTATGTGTGGGAAACACTGGTTCTATAGTTGTTTTCAGTTTGTTTGTTTTGAATTCATAATTCCTAATACTACTTTGTTACATTTTTTTAATCATGCTTAACATTTGTAAACCAGTAAGTCAATTTCTCAAAAAGTAGAAATTTTTATTTTTCTGAAAGTTTGAGAGACAGTGCAAAACACACTGAATTACAGATGTTAAAGCAAAAGTGTAACAACACTCCCTGGTCTTTCCTTAGACAGAAGATTCTGTAAAAGTGCATAACATTTATAAGTCTGTATGCTTTTTATTTTACTTAGTTTGAAAACCAGTTCAGTCCAGCAGAAGAGATCAAAACCAGAGTCCAGCTGTGTGTCTATGAAGAGTAACCAGTCTATGAATCGGCCACCAGCATTTAAGAGTGGAGACAAACGGCCTGATCTCAGGTATATCAAAAGTTATACTTATAGTATTTGATTTTTATTAAATTATTATTAATTAATATACTGCAGTTTAATGGTCTGAATATGAACCGAGTAATTCTAAGTTAAAATCCTATAAGTTTCAGTCTATTAATGATTATCATTGTGCTCTTGTGTAAAGCTCTATGTTGTAACACCTCCCTTAAATTAAGATGATACATCTGAGGGGTTCAACAGAATTCGACATGTACTGAAAATACAACCACTTCATCAAACAAATACTTTCCTGTTTTGCTTTATTCCCAAGTGCACAACAGATAAATCAATTTAAACACCAGAGCAGTCTCTGTCCTTGAGCATAAGACATACCTGCAAACTTGTCGCTTTTCGGCGACAATCGCCGTTTTCTTGGTCAATTGGGTCATTTACGTGAATCGCATAGAACCGGAGAGTTTTTTTTTTTTGGGGGGGGGGGGGGGGGGGGTATTGTTTCTCACAGTAACTGCCATGCAGGCTAGAATTGCGAAACATTATTGGATAATTCTTATAATGGACATTTCTCTGGGCCAATCGGAATCTTAGCACTTTTTCTCTTGGCCAATTGGAATCTTAGCACTTAGCACACAGAGTCAACTGAGCTGAGCTCGCCATTTGATGAGACGCCTGGCTACCGTGCGAGTCTAATGGAAACTCACGCATGAATTTTCCTGCATTGAACTTGTTTTAGCACCCGCCAAAGTGATTTTTTGTCCCGCCAAAGTCTTATTTGATCGGTGAGTAATGTAGATGAACGGCTGCGTTTGTGACAGGGCGTATGTTAACTGAAAGAACGAGAGAGAGAGAGCCGGTAGCGCGCGCGCACTCTGTGTAAACGACTTCACCGTCTCCAAACTAAGCGCTGTGTTGCTCTCTCCCTCGCACATATTAATCAAAATAAATCGACACGGTGGTAAAAGGTCGGAAGACCAAAGTTTCATGTGGAGCATTCGGAGATTTTTTTTTATTTTTTTTCTGAATTACTGCTGGGTGTAAATTGTGCTAAATAAGTTTCCTTATCTTCTCTGAAAAGCGTTCTGGACATTCAGCTGACATAAAACAACACTTTAATTAAACGAAATAAAACTATACAGTGATGAAATGTTTTCTATGTTGACACAAATCTTGGATGTCCATGTCCTAACTGCTGGGATAATCACACAACGCGCACGACACGTCCAATTCGCGAACTAATGGCTCCTTTGAACCGATTCATTTTAATGAATGGTTAAAACAACTGATATTTCCAACAGTGAACTCAGGAGACGTCTGAATCGGTGTATAACTAATCTGTAACACTTTACAATAAGGTTCTATTTATTACATAAATTATATAAAAAGTACAGTTTGCTAACTCAAGCTTAAACTTTAAAATAAATAAAACCACTTGTTTTGTTTTTTTAAAAGCATATGACTACATTTTTCCACACAGTGCTATCAAGAATCGATAAGAGAATCGTTAAAGAATTGGATCGATAATCAGAATCGTCAGTGGCATTATTATTGATAAAATCTTATCAATTCCCATCCCTATGTGAAGACAGCAAAATTATAATCAAACATTAAGGAACATACATGTTTTTTTAATAGTTTTTTTTTAAGAGTTAAAAGATTAAAACATTTTGCTAACATTAGGTCTTATTGTGTCACTGTCAGTCTTTTTACATCAGTGCAAAACTAGGGTATGCAGATTAATTATTATTATTATACATCATTCATCAGCATGCATTGATTAATCCCATGGCATGTAGCAAAAAAAAAAGTTAGTCTGCACCCCCCCCCCCCAATCCCCCCCGGCGACACTGTCACCTTTTTTAGTCTGAGGAGTTTGCAGGTCTGATAAGAGAGAGTCAATAAAATGAAACTTATCATGATTGATCAGAGTTCGATGAATAAGACGATGATGGAGATGAAATGACTGAGATCCAAACGATTATTTGAGAGCGATGCAATGTTATAATCCAGTAGTCCGAAAACGTGTGAAATGGAGATAGGCAGCCCTGTAGATCCGTAGCAGCAAACCCACGTTGCTTACGAAAGAACGAGTGGTAAATGGTGACCAATTAAAGATCACACATGCAGCATGGACCAACAAAGGTTCCAAACAAACAAATCCAAGTGTCCTAAAAGTCCTTTCTATATAAAAAACAAATAGTTCACATTAGCCTTTGTAATTTACAGTACATGACATCTCAAACTTTTATTAAACAGTATACTCACGTTTGAGCGTAAACTTAAAGGACAAGTTCGGTATTTTACACTTAAAGCCCTGTTTACAGATCGTATCTGATTAAATAGAACGGGTAAGATTAAAATTTGGACACATGCTGCTGTTCCGAGAATTTTAGGTTTATTTCGCTTTCCCCCCCACCCCCACAATGGATGTCTATGTGCACTCGAACATTCATTCCTAAAACACATTAAACTTTCGTTTACAAAGACGTGAAACTCACCGAGTGGTCAGGGGTGTTCACTGGTATGTTCACTCAAAAATCGCTGAAAATGATGCATTCCAACAGGTGTTTTACCATTCGTTGTAAAACTGTGGATCTATTTTTCCAAACGTCTCACACCCGTAAATTCTTCCGTTGAGAGCTTGAATAATAGACACTCCAGCCCAGTTGGTGGCGATAATGCACCTTTGCCAATTGCAAGCAAACCACTGGCATTTCATTGAATACACAGAAGAAGCAGAAGAAGAAGTGGCGGAGTAATACCGTACCTCACACAGCTCTTTCAATACAAGTCAATGGAGTTGGACAAAAACTACGATAAAACCTGTTGGAATGCATCATTTTCAGCGATTTTTGAGTGAACATACCAGTGAACACCCCTGACCACTCGGTGAGTTTCACGTCTTTGTAAATGAAAGTTTAATGTGTTTTAGGAATGAATGTTCGAGTGCACATAGACATCCATTGTGGGGGTGGGGGTGGGGGGGGAAAGCGAAATAAACCTAAAATTCTCGGAACAGCAGCATGTGTCCAAATTTTAATCTTACCCGTTCTATTTCATCAGATACGATCTGTAAACAGGGCTTTAAGTGTAAAATACCGAACTTGTCCTTTAAGGTTCTCAAACAGGACTTATGAGAAGGTAGGTAGCCATGAGTTTAACCCAGGGGGCCAGCGTTTCATATTATGTTGAAGCTTCCCCGGGCGCCGCCATTGGCTATCAGACCATCACCTGCTGTTAGCATCCCATTGACTCCCATTCAAAAAAACATATACAACACCAAGTAACGTTTTATACTGTTACAATGTATTGTATTGTTAATACATTCACACACTGCAAAAGTTGTTGGTCTGTTACTCAGTTAATGACACAATTACATCAATATCAGTGTGTCTGATTCTTTACCCTCTTCATTCTGATTTAAAGTCAAATCTTCTATCCAGACCAGTTAAAAACAAAACTGTGTACAAGCCTGTGATTCAACCACAAGACTTTAATGAAAGCATGTATCCTGGTTTCAGGTAAAATGCAGGACTTTTGTTGTTGATGTTGTTCAATTTGTTCAACACATCACTCAAACACATGATTAATGATTTAAACATTTCAGAAACCCAATGATGTTCTGTGTCCCATAATACAGCAAACAAATAATATTGTAATTTATGGTTATTTATTTCTCTGACTTGTGTAATAATGTGATATTTTTTAATCTTACAGCCATGACTCTAATCCTGCTGAAGTCCTCAACACATTGAGATCAAATCTGAGAAAGAAGTTTGAGTGTTTGTATGAGGGAATATCAAAGCAGGGAAACCCAACACTCCTGAATGAGATCTACACAGAGCTCTACATCACAGAGAGTGAAAGTGGAGAGATCAATAATGAGCATGAGGTGAGACAGATTGAGACACAGTCCAGGGGAGCAGAAACAGAGGACACACCGATCAAATGCAGTGACATCTTTAGACCTTTACCTGGACAAGACAAACCCATCAGAACTGTGCTGACAAAGGGAGTCGCTGGCATTGGAAAAACAGTCTCTGTGCAGAAGTTCATCCTGGACTGGGCTGAAGGGAAAGAGAATCAGGACGTCCAGCTCATATTTCCACTTGCTTTCAGAGAGCTCAACTTGATGAAGGACAAAACACTCAGTCTTTCAGATCTTCTTCATCGCTTTTTACCTGAAACCAAAGAAATGGACATATCCAGTGATGAGTATAAAGTGTTGTTCATCTTTGATGGTCTGGATGAGTGTCGTCTCTCTCTGGATTTTCAGAGCGATGTGAGGTTGTGTGATGTGACTGAATCAGCCTCAGTGGACGAGCTGCTGACGAACCTCATTGAGGGGAATCTGCTTCCCTCTGCTCTCATCTGGATCACCTCCAGACCAGCAGCAGCGGATCTCGTCCCCTCTGAGTGTGTCCATCGAGTGACAGAGGTACGAGGCTTTAGTGACACACAGAAGGAGGAATACTTCAGGAAGAGAATCTGTAAAAAGAAATTAGCTAAAAGAATCATCTCACACCTGAAGTCCTCAAGGAGCCTCTTTATTATGTGCCACATCCCAGTGTTCTGCTGGATCTCAGCCACTGTTCTAGAGAAGATGTTGAGTGAAGCAGAGAGAGGAGAGATTCCCACGACTCTCACTCAAATGTACACACACTTTCTGCTCATTCAGACCAACATCAAACATGAGAAGGACTATGAGAAGAAAGTGAAAGATGAAGACATGATCGTCAAACTGGGGAAACTGGCTTATCGGCAGCTTATGAAAGGCAACCTGATCTTCTATGAGGAAGACCTGAGCGAGTGTGGCATTGATGAGACAGAAGCATCGGTTTACTCAGGATTGTGCACTCAGATCTTCAGAGAGGAGTTGGGCTTGTATCAGGGGAAAGTCTTCTGCTTTGTTCATCTGAGCATTCAGGAACATCTAGCAGCTCTATATGTGCATCTCTCCTTTATCAACAATAACATCAATGTGTTTGACCAGATTACCAAACCAACTAATGGAGACACAGTTTCCCTATCTGATCTCCATCAGAGAGCTGTGGATGAGGCTTTACACAGTAAAAATGGGCATCTGGACCTTTTCCTTCGTTTCCTTCTGGGTCTGTCAGTGGAGTCTAATCAGAGTCTCTTACAAGAACTAAAGACACAGACAGCAAACAGATCTCACAACAATAAGAGAACAGTTGACTATATTAAAGGAAAGATCAGTGAGAATCCCTCTCCAGATAAATACATCAATCTGTTTCACTGTCTGAATGAACTGGGTGATCTTTCTCTAGTGAACGAAGTTAAACCTCATATGAGGTCTAGAGGATTACGTTCTGTGAAACTCTCCTCGTCTCAGTGGTCAGCTTTAGTGTTTGTGTTGTTGTCCTCAGAGAAGACACTGCTGAAGTTTAACCTGAAGAGCTTAATAGGAGCCAGAAATGATCGGTAAGTAACACTGAGTGCAATCATTACAGTCTAAAACATTATGAACGAAGAGAAACTCAGAGATCAGAGGTGTTTAAATCACGGGGCACAGACTGATTTCTGGGATATTGTACATAATTTGCGGGTGTTTCTCAAACCGTGGCTGTGTCCTAGTAAGGCTGCATATCTCGACTGCCACGTCATCAAGCGCCTCTGAAGGCCGTCTCAGTTTGAAGGATCTTTGAAGACAGACTTCATTTTGTGTCTTTAAATCATCTCATTTTGAAGGATGCATCAAGTGTATCCTTCATGTTCTTCAATCTGCCACAATCCTTTGCACACTTTCCAATTCATGTAAAAGAACTGATGAAAATCGAGTCGGCACTGAGTTTATCTGAGTTTATTTTGAAATGTAAGACACAAATAATATATATACGGAGATGAAGGCATACATGTTATCTTTTGTTTCTGTGTACACACTAAACTGAACACTAAACTGACAATAATGTAAGACACTGGGAGACACAGACGGCTGTCATTCATTGTATTGCATTAATAAAAAAGCCAGTTAATATACAGATATTTAATAGAAAGTATTTTTCCAAAATGAAGTTTTAATAGTGGACGCCCTCGAGGAGAAATGTGAGTCTGTAAAGGGATGTAAAAATGATGGCGCACTCGCAGAAGCACTTCGTGCAATTTATTTACAGTCCGCTGGAAGACTGACTCCGCTCACACACACACACAACACAGGGACGAAACGACGAGACAGTGCAGTGTAAGTGTATGAAACGGATATGGAAGGGAGAGTGAAATGGGTGAATGTCCATGTGCTGTCAGCATCTCGTGTGCACCCGCTCCTATGATAGCAGCAGTGTGAGGGAGGAACGGGACGTGTGTCTGTGTGTGTGTCTGTGTCTTTGTGTTTGTGTGTTGCTTCGCCAGCGGTGGCAGCTAATGTGACTTTATCACAATTATCTTACTTCTCATTTCAAAAACAACTTGTTTAACACAAAATACTTATTGATTCATGAAAATATACGCATTTGACAGGACAAAAGAAATCTGATATGTCAAAATAGTGTTGTAGTGTAAATGTAGAGTAATAGACCTGCCACAGCGACATTGACAAGATAAAGAAAAAACAAATCTGTGTTGGCTGAATACGAGGCTTCTAGTTATAGATAATAAAACAACTTTCACATGTCCTTTATGAAGCAGCGTTTAATTAAAATAATATTTGAGGGTATTTAGGAAAGTATAATGTATTAATTACTTATGTTATGAATTATTATTGTTGGCATTAACTAACTTATTTATTTTTTGTTTTCAATTAGTGACACACAAAACACTGGAGATGAAGTTCTTCAGAAGCTGATGCCTGTGGTTACAGCAACTAGATCAGCTTGGTAAGTAACACTGAGAACAAGCATCACTGTTAAAACATTATAACATTTCTTACTTAAACATTATAAATTAATGGTTTAACAAAAAAGTGTCACACTTCAGCTTTTAAACCCTCCACCTATCTGACCTGATTTGTGATCTACTTAACCGTTTTTTATAATATTTGTGTGAGAAATGTATCTTCAAATATATACATTTTAATGTATGTACATAAACATTTATATTTAGAATTTTTATATTAATTTTAATTTAATTTAAATGTTAATGCATTTATATTTAATCGATATTGCGATATAATAAACAAATGGTTTCATGAGTCAGCTTGCTTGGTTCTCATGGAAAATGCACACACAGATTAGTGATAATGCTGAAATGTGTTTTTCTCAACTCAAACTAGCAACAACAACTAAATGCACAAAATTAAATAATGACATCTTTGCATTACTGCAAACTTGTTCTTGTCTCAATAGTACAATAGTATAAAATAAATAGAACAATAAATAAGAACATTTGTATGCTCATGAAAATAAAATATTTTGAACATTCTGTCCAGACAAACAGGGACATTTAAAGGGGAACTTGGCAACTATTTCAACTTAATAAAACCGTTTAGAAATCATTTTGATGGTAAAATAACCTGTTCTGGTGAGAATGGTGTCTTTCCCCGCTCCCCCCAGCGTTCCAGGCGCTAAAACAACCTTGCAACATGGGGAATAACATCCGGTAAGTTGGAAATAGGAAGTCTTGTGAGAAGCGAGAAAGAGCGAGATACACAAACTGCTTTACAGCAATTCGACATAAACATAAATTCGACACACGCCCCCCTCAATACCGGTTAGCCACACCGGCTAGCTATAAGAACAAGCGACGATGGATCATTGTCTGCACGATGATAAGCTAAATTTGGCAATCTCAGTTCCATTGGGGGTAGGTTAGGCTATAACTAAGATAAGAATAAGCGGTAATGTTTGCTAGCTTCATCCGCCCACCCCCTGTTACGGCTTATGGTTGATAACACAATACAAAATGTACATGCCAATGTTCTATGATAGTGTGTATGATGTCTTACCCACCTCGGTAGACATAGCTCCACACGATAAAGTTAGCTTGACATAAATTTCACGATTTCAATTCAAAACATTTTGGTAAGTTGTACTGTATCTTTCAACACATCTATTGTTCATTCGTGTATATTTACTATTAACTAGTAAAGAGAGATGTTCGGTTCATGACCACGATCTGTCACATCACATTTACAAGCGCCAAAATGCTATTGATTGAATTTAGTAATAAAATGAACAGAATCTGAGAGCTGATGATTTGTTTCCTATCATAAGTATCCTGCTCTGTCTAGTCGGTGTCAGTGTCCTCTTTGCTTCGCGACTCTTCTCTGTGTGAGAACGTGTGTGTGTGTGGCGTGAGAGCATGTGAAAAGTGTTGATTGCGCGAGTCTCACGCTGAATGAGTGAGAGTTGGCAGCCCTGCTCTCTCTGCTCAGTGTCGGTTATCTTATAGACAAAATATCGCCATATAACAGAGGTAGAATTGATTCTGGCCACCAGTTCAGTGTCCGTGTGCTCGGCATCATCTTCACCGGTTCTCCGCGCTGCACACCGGAGAGAGTCACGACGTGATTATACGCGCCACTGCCTAAACTGAAACTGACTGGTCTTCTTTTTATTAGCGGTGTAGAAAATATGCAAACAGCTCTGAGAGAGAATGAGTTGTCATATCCACACATGCATTTATTTATTTCATAAAATCGCAGCATTTTGCATCATATAATCGCTTAGGCTTGACATTGCGATTGCGATATGATTAATCGTGCAGTACCAATGTATTCCATTTTATCAGTTTTATATCATCTTTCTCCCTTACATAGAGACATAATCTCTTAGAATAACAGTTATCTTACTGATATATTGAATTAATTGTTTAAAAAAGAGATATTGCACAAATTATAAACACAATTAAGAAAAACAAAGATTTCTGTTTTAATCTGAGAGTGAAGAGTGTGTCATTGTTCTCTACAGGTTGAGTAAGTGTGGTGTCACAGATGAACGTTGTGCTGCTCTGGCTTCAGCTCTGAGATCAAACCCCTCACACCTGAGAAAACTGAATCTGTCTGGGAATAAACTAGGAGACTCAGGAGTGAAGCTGATCTCTGCTGTACTGGAGAATCTTCACTGTAAACTGGAGAAACTGAGGTAAGATCATCTCTACCATAAAGACTCGGAGTGAATAAGGATTAATATGTAGATAGTGTATACAATATATCTTTGGTGTAAGCCCCATCCGGTGGTTCAGCAACAGATTCCTGCTTGAACCGTCAGATCCTGCCGGCGGTAGAAGGCAGCGGTGAGGAGTCTCCCTGAAGAGGAACATTTACATCTTCATACAGTATATTATTATCCCCCTAAATAAAGTAAAACTACCAGTTAAATAAACCGGACGAACTACAAACCAGACAACAGATGCAGGATACAGTGAAGAGGGTTTTTAAATCACAAATGTTTGGTGTAAATCAACTTGTAATGCTTGTGCAAACAGACCCTTGCAAAAGCGTGAGCATTTCCTCAAAATGTGTGTGTGCAGCTGAAAAGAGGGAAGTGGTGTGTGTTTCACTTGATCCAGGACTGTCACCATATCAGATTTATCACTACATGATTATCATGGCCAAAATAACACACAAAACCAATATATCACCATATCTATGGAAATCTTGAAAAATTCATATTAATGCTATCAGTCAAATTCATCTTTATTTTGTTTATTTTGTGTTATTTTTGAAAAAGAAGAATCACTCCATCACATACAAAAGGAACAATTACACTTAATGCGACCAATTTGAAATAATGGTAACACTTTATCACAAGTATACAGTAACACAGCGCTTATAAATCATTTGCAAACTCTTAGTTTATAGTTAATGAATAGTATATAACAGTATATAAGCTGTAGTTAATATATTAAGAGACTATATACAAATAGTGAGTTCTTTGTTCACTGTAATTAACAAAGTGTTATTGTTTAATTAGCTCTTATGTAAAGAGTTAGATAATGCTTTAACAACTTATTAACTTATTAACCATAAATAGTTCTCACTTTAGATTAGGTCACGGAAAATCAGAAAATGTCATTAAGTACATAAAACGTATACACACACACACACACACACACACACACACACACACACACACACACACACACATTTGAATGCTTTTATTTGGATCTGAAAGACATTACAAAGAAAACAAGATCCAAATCCAAATTTTACCACATGTAGAGGCCAATTTTCAATAAGATTTAAAGGTACACAGATATGGAATAGATTTTCTCATGTGGCGAGACAATGCACCTCAGTAGAGAGTTTTAAAAGAGTTTTAAGAGGTCTGCTGATGAACTAGTTTGTGCACTTGGTTGTTTCTATATTTTTCATTGTATTTTTATTTTACTGAGAAGTGCTTGTTGTGTTATCACCACTATTATCATGACATATTTTTTTTATTTTTTATTTTTTTATTAATGTTTGTATGAGTTGTATTATATTGTGTTTGCATTCTTTGGTTATTTTTTATCTTTCTTTGGTGGAGGCTTTAGATAAGCCATACTGGCTTTTTGCCTTCTCCGGCACTGTATATGCATCAGTTTGTCCTTGGTGTTGTACTTCTTTAAATTTGTGCATAAAAATAAAATAAAAACAAATACTCTGGGAAGAGTCTTTGACGAGGTGACAGATCTACAATTCATGGCTCACATACTTGTACAGGTCCTTCCATTTATAATACTCAACACATTAAGGATAAACAGAACATCTCCGTCTCCATATTTGCACGCTCCCTATGGTGATTGTTGTCGTTAAGAGCAACTACTTCTCCGTCAGGTCCCAGCCAGGACAGCTGTATTCCTGTACGGCAGGTCGGCAGCAGAGATCATTTAAATCTAGCCAGTCGGAGCGCACTCCAAATCTGGCTACTCTGATGTCTAACTTTCTGTTCTGCTTTAGTTTAAATCCAAGAAACTGGGACTCGTTTGTGGAAGCAGCAGGTATTCTGCGACGCTGTAGATGTAAAAACAGCGATTCACACACACATGTGTACACACACGTGTGTAGAGACACTCTCACACACTCTCACAGAGACACACTCTCTCTCACACACACACAAACACACACACTCACACACTCACTCACTCACCTTCTCACTCTCTCTCTCTCTCTCTCTCACACACACACACACACACACACACACACACACACACTTGGGCTGGGACGATACACCAGACTAGACTAACACTAGACTATGGGGAAAAGTTAAATCATACACTTATGCAGACTGTACGTTGTTTAAGATGAATCATATTTACAAAAACAATTCATCACATCTTTCTGAGTTTTATTTTAGAAGCGTCATATAGTACTACATTCTCTTGAATAAATAATTCAATAACAAATAAAACATTTAAGTCACTTGTCGCCACCTAGTGGCGAAACATTGTAATCGATAAATGCGTTATTTTAAGTGCCAGGTTTTTATCAAAAGCTGATTTATTCAACACAGATTTGAATGTTGCAATATGATTTTGTCAAAGGTTTAATAGACAGACGAATTGGAAGAAGATCGCTGTACAAACTGTATATTCAGTCCCCTAATCCTAACTGATGTATTTTAACAATGTGAACTAATGAGTACTTGTATATATTTCATATTGACAGCATTATGTTATTTATTTTTTAAGTGTCATGTTTATCTTTGGATATAGGCTTAATGTTTGTCATTGTTCTCTACAGGTTGAGTGGTTGTGGTGTCACAGATGAAGGTTGTGCTGCTCTGACTTCAGCTCTGAGATCAAACCCCTCACACCTGAGAGAACTGGATCTGTCATTTAATGCATGTAATTATCCAGGAGTGAAGCTGCTGAAGGATCTGAAGGATGATCCACATTATAAACTGGAGACACTATGGTAAGAATAGTTCTTAACAATTTTCAAATGGCTGTTTTACTCACTAGAAATAAAAGGAAATTTTACCAGGTTCAGTAACACCACGTGTGTGTGTGTGTGTGTGTGTGTGAATACTTTGTTTAAGATTCTTAAATTGAGCTTCATTTTTGCATGTCTCTGAACTTTAAACTGTTTAATATGAGTTTAATTCTGCTCATAGTGTTGTGACTGATTGGGAAAATAATATTAATATTAAATTTTATGGAAGTAAATTAATGCCAAATGTTTTTGAAACAAAAAAGCCTGTTGAATTGCACTACTTGAAAAAAACAGACATTGCATTAACCATGCTTGCATTATCATGCATTGTATTTTTTAGGGCTTGCATTTTTGTGGGCTGAAATTTTGCATGGTTGAATATTTAAGCTGTGAATATTTCAGTTCAAAACATTTCAAACACATTTTCATAATTACTAATTAAATAATCCATATTCACCTTTCATATTTCACTTCCAAAATATTCAGACTGTTTAAAAATACATGTTTACAACTACTAATGCAATGCCAAGTAGTGCAATTCAACAGGCTTTTTTGTTTCAAAAACATTTTAAATGAATTTGGATGAATTAATATAGATTATCTAGTTAGTTTTCTTATGAAAAGATGTGACAGACGTAATATCTCATACTGCATATGTGACTGTTTGTGTGTTTTATTTTAGGACTGACTATGACTTTTAGATGACAGTCTGATCTTCTGATGATCATCTGATGGTGAATAAGGATCCACTACAGAGACCCACAGCCAACAGAATCAACAGAGACTGAAGATACAGTGAATTCACTGTTATAAATTAAGACTTCATTTAGATTTCAACGATCCTCTGACAGACCTGATGAGGCGGCAGTGAAACACCTTTTATTTCACAGCAAATTACAATCTACAATTACAGATGGCAGACAGTGTGTGTGGCGTTGTGTGGGTGAGCGGTTTGCTGATGTCAACGTTGTGGATCGAGTGGCCCATGGTGGCGGTGGGGTTATGGTATGGGCAGGTGTATGTTATGGACAACGAACACAGGTGCATTTTATTAATGGCACTTTGAATGCACAGAGAGACCGTGACGAGATCCTGAGGCCCATTGTTGTGCCATTCATCCACGACCATCACCTCATGTTGCAGCATGATAATGCACGGCCCCATGTTGCAACGATCTGTACACAATTCCTGGAAGCTGAAAACATCCCAATTCTTGCATGGCCAGCACACTCACCGGACATGTCACCCATTGAGCATGTTTGGGATGCTCTGGATCGGCGTATACGACAGCGTGTTCCAGGGGTCCGTTCTTCGTACGTTGCTTATTACATCCGAGATCAAATGACACATCCAAGATGATATCATCGTGCGAATCATGATCTGGCTAACTCGGTTCTTCGAACACACTTGCCGGATATGATTAGTATCGCTGGATTGAGTTATCTGAGATAATTGCGCGTTCATGCGCTGGTTAAAAGGGGATATGTATCGATAGTAGAAACATTGATCAGCAACGCTGCTATTGGCTGCTCAGCGTGGCCAAAGAGCGCGCTCAGTTTTTCTCCTCAGCAGAGCAATAACTAAAGGTCGAAGTTTATTCGGAATTTTAATGTTTAATCAAAACGCCAGGGAACACCTCAAAGTCTGCAAAAGCCAGGAGAGAGGGCTGGCAAAAAGTAGCAGACAATTTAAATCCGTTAGAAGTGGCCATATTAGATGTTTTTATCACTTATTAGCCTATATTTTTGTATTTTAATAATTGCATAATTACTTTGTGCATTGTAATGTCAGTCACCATACTAGAACATGGGAACAAATAAAAGTGAAGTACAAAAATATTCTACATAATGGTAATTTTTTGTTATATTATAGTCTCTTTTATAAAAGGCACTGTTAAATAAATGGTGTTCTGTTTATAAAAGCAACCAAGAAAAAGGCTGAGAAAAAAATTGAAAAGATCTCTAGTAGCCTACACTGTAAAATAATTTTTGCTGCATTAAATTAAGGCTGTATAGTCATTTCAACTGTTAAATCTTGAGTAATGATGAATTGCTTTGACTTGTGAAAGTGAAAACTGATAAACTTATGTTAATGTACACATATTTTGCCATGAGTTATTGATCACATTTTTCCCCAGTGTAGTTCATTGTAATGACATTGTGTTTTCCTCTTTTGTGCACTTTTACATAATACACCAACACTTGTATCTGTTCCCAAGAAAGTGGAGCTGAAATATGTGCAGTAAGTGGACATTTTCTAACTTTCCAAAGGAAAGAAAGTATAAGACTTTGTAATGTCCATTTGTTTCCATTGCACTGGACAGTGAATAAACCCTCTCAGAATGTCATATGGAGGAACTAGCCTACCTGCAAGTGCATAAATAACTTTACTTAATTTATACTTGTATGCTTTATGGCTGCAATATAAGTTGCAGGATTCCACATCTACAGAAAGGCCTACAGAAGAGTCTGCACACACAGAGGAGACATAGGTCTACAGGTGGGCAGTGTATAGCCAACTTTTCCTTTTTATTTGTTGCATGAGGCATGTGTCTAATATCTCTTGTTGCAGGCACTTGACCACTGGCTTTTCTTTACAAAGAACAATTGAAATAAAACTCAAGGAACTAAGCATATTTATCTTTTATTAAACATTTAATGAAAAGTGTTTTTTTGGCAATGTTGTGTAATATGGCACATGCAACAATGTCCCAGGCCCTGTCAGGTGTGCAACCCTCAGACTTTTCAGACACTGAAATCTTCCCTTTAGTTAGCCAAAGTTCATTTCATTGTGTGCCCTTGTCCTGGCTAGAGCTGCATTGTAACTGGTTTGGGTCAGGGAATGGGGTCATAAAACACCTGTCTGCAGGCAGGAACATGTCATAATCACCTATGAAAAAATGCAGTTCTGTTAGGATCAGCATAAGTGTATGTAATACAGTGAGCTTGATATTTAATTGTGGAACTTTTCTTACCACTTTCAAATAATGTGCATAAATGTGAATCTCTGAAAATTCTTAAGTCATGCACAGATCCTGGCCATTTTGCTTTCACATTTGTGATATGGAAGATTTTAGTCAACTGCCTTTTTTTTATTTGATATAATATTAGGCTACTAATCTGGGATATTAAGAATCACAATAGTAACTGGGCTGCACAAATTTACATTGTGAACCCCCTTTCTGTTCACATAATCCCCTTCATTGAGGCCTTGATGGCAGTCTATGGTAGCCTATATTCTATGGTACCAATCACGTTAGTGAAGCCTGAGTGACATATCTGTAATCGGCATGGTCATGATTGTATGATCTTCATAAAAAATTATGATAGCCTAAAAAAAATAAAAAAAACACTGCTTTACAACATTGGGTCTTAAGTGGCTTGGAAATGCCACAAAAAAACAACAACAACAACAACAAAAAAAAAAAAACTAAAACTGTTTTTTAAACATAAAAGCGACAAAAAAACGACAATCTCACGAATCACGAGAAAAAAAATATATCTCAGAAAGTGCACTATCGCGCTGCGCTGGACTTCCCGTATCAGCTCCGCTTATGAAGCCGCGGTCTAATCCTGTTAACATGAAATAAGCCTGCTCCCGAGCAGGTTTAAGTTTGCGCACATGTTGCTATGACAGCAAGTCCAGGATGAGCGTTGAAGAACCAAACAATCCAAGATCATGCCAAATCGCCAACAATCAAATCCAGCTAAGTGAGTTAGCGACGTACGAAGAACGGACCCCAGGTCCTGCCAATATCCAGCAACTTCACACAGCCATAGAAGAGGTCTGGATCAACATTCCACAGGCCACAATCAACAACCTGATCAACTCTATGCGAAGGAGATGTGTTGCACTACGTGAGGCAAATGGTGGTCACACCAGATACTGACTGGTTTTCGGACCCCCCCCCCCCCCGGACCCCCCCCCCAACACAGTAAAACTGCACATTTTAGAGTGGCCTTTTATTGTGGCCAGCCTAAGGCACACCTGTGCAATAATCATGCTGTCTAATCAGCATCTTGATATGCCACACCTGTGAGGTGGATGGATTATCTCGGCAAAGGAGAAGTGCTCACTAACACAGATTTAGACATATTTGTGAACAGTATTTGAGAGAAATAGGCTTTTTGTGTACATAGAAAAATTCTTAGATCTTTGAGTTCAGCTCATGAAAAATGGGGGCAATAACAAAAGTGTTCAGTGTATTTTCACTTATTTTCTTGAAATTTAATGACTTTATTCTCAAAATGTAATGAGTTCATTCTCTATTTTATTTGGACTTTTTTTCTTGAAACACAACTTTATTCTCAATTTAATGAGTTTATTCGTAACATTTTAATTAGATTTTTTTCTCGAAACAACTTTATTCTCAAAATTTAATGAGTTTATTCGTAACATTTTAATTAGATTTTTTTTCTCGAAACATGACTTTATTCTCAATTTAATGACTTTTTTCTTGAAATTTAATGTTTTTCTCGACACACAACTCTGAACTCATACAATTTTCAGAATAGTCGTGTTTCGAGAAAACACGTTAAATTTAGAGAAAAGTCCAAATAAAATGTTGAGAATAACATTACATTTTATGAATAAAGTTGTTTTTCGAGAAAAAACTCGTTAAGTTTAAGAAAAAAAATCTAATTAAAATGTTGAGAATAAAGTCTTGTTTCGAGGGAAAAAAACTTTACATTTCAAGAAAGAAAGTCAAAATAAAATGTTGAGAATGAACTCATAACATTTTCAGAATATTCTCAAATTTCGAGAAAAAGTCCTTAAAAGCCCAGGGCAACCTCCGCACTGCATGGCAGGGCCTTAAAGGTATGGCAGCTGTGAACTTCAGTCCTGGCAGTCGCAAGCCCGTCCAGGTTGCAGGCTGCAGCCCGACCTCACTACCTAATGACCTGAACATCTTTTGTTTTATTTCCAATGTATCAGCTGCTGCCATCAGGGAGACGTTATAGAGTCCCATTGTGTAAGAGTAATCGTTCACTGTAAAAAATTTCTAACCCTCCCAAATCCAAAATTTCAAGTGACCGATAACATCTAAATTTTTCAATTGGCCCAAGTGAAAATCTGTAAATTTAATTTTATAATTTACAGAATTTCACTTGGGCCAAATGAAAAATTTAGATGTTATCGGTCACTTGAAATTTTTGATTTGGGAGGGTTAGAAATTTTTTACAGTGTTACAAAAATAATTTATTCCTGTATCTATTAATATGTTAAATAGCAAGATGTAATAATGTAGTCTTTTTTTCTTTTTCTTTTTTTTATTGGTTTGTGTGTGCATATGTTGTATGTATGTATATGTTGTAATGCAGCTTTGAGTCCAAGACAAATTTCCCGAAAAAAAAGGACAATAAAGTATACTAACTAACTAATTTTTTCACCAGATTCCAGAAAGATAACAGCTCTGATCTCAAAAGGTTAATTTCCTCACTAGAACCTGATGACTGTGAAATCATTATCGACACTGGAGAAGTGGTCATCGCCCTCGAGAGGACCAAAGTAAATAAGGCGCCAGGCCCAGATCTGTGGGCAGACCCTCAGGCACTGTACTGAGCAGGAAAATAGTGTGAAACAGGAAAAAAAACTAAATGTTTTTAAAGGAAGTATAGGCAATGTCAGTGTATTATTGACTGCACTGAGATTTTTATTGATAGATCTAATAATCTTACAGCTCGAGCACAGACATGGTCCAATTATAAGCATCAAAATACAGTTAAATACTTGGGGTAACACCAGCAGAAGCAAGTTCATTTTTGTCACCAGGTTGGGGTGGTCGTGTTTCTGACAAAGCAATAACATAAAAATCAGGATTCTTTGAACTGCTGGAGCAATAGGATGAAATTTTGGCTGGTCGAGGGTTTTTGATTAGGGAGGACCTTGCAGCATACGGCGCAACCCTTCATATCCCACACTTCACAAAAGGCAAGAAACAGCTCTCTGCTCATAAAGTTGACACATCAAGAAGACTGTTAAATGTGAGAATACACGTGGAAAGAGTCATGGGTCGATGGAAGAAATTCAAAAATGTAACTTGTAATTGTAAAAATTCAAATATCTGTAATTCCACTTACTCAGGTAGACATTCTGGATGATATGGTAATAGTGTGTGGGGCATTGACAAATCTGTGCAAAAATGTAGTGCCTAAAAGATAGACACAAGCCAATCATTCGTAATGTGAAAAATAAGTAACCGAGATGGGTGCTACACATGGTACATTTCCAGGGTTTCATTGTGGATTAACTGTGGGATGGTTTTCTCTTAATGCATGAATTATTTTAATTGCTTTTAATTGACTTTGAATATTTAAATGAAATGAGTCCTGCATTGACATTTTACAGGGCATTTTTAATTTCTAACATTGTCTATTTCATGTTTCATGAATATACTAAAAATATTTGTTTATATTATATCACATTGCTGTAGTTGAACCCACTAGTCAGTCTTTGAATATTGAATACTGAATTTATTTATTTATTTTTTTTTCTTTAACAATGAATTTAATTAAAATATTTAAATTGTACACAAATCAATGTTTCAGTTTTTAGTAACCATTTTGACAAACAACATTTAGGGAGTAAAAGTGATAAGTATATTGAACATTCTCTTACTATTAAGTATTTTGTTTTTAAAAATGTAATTATTTTACTCAACCGAAATTCATAGATGTTAGCAACAACATCTACTGGTTGTAAAACCACACTATAGACTCTGGAGGCAAAATGACGTGACAAAGCATAAATGTATGTGGAGGGGAATGCTGGGTCACACACGCTCACACGCACACGCTCACAGGACCATCCTGGTGGAGGCGGGGGGGTGGAGGGGAATGCTGAATAAATAATGTGTTTATAACATTAAAGCATGGTAACATATTCTATTACTCCAAATACACAAAATAATGATGTTTGAAAATATGATGATATGACTGGTGTAAAACAGCATGATCGGGCAGTTTAAGACACTAGAGCTTGTGTTCATGCAGTGGTTCACGAGTGTCTGATCGTCTGTCAGTTCCAGTGAAGGAGCAGCAGTCGCGACTCTCTCAGCTGATCTCAGGTCAGATCAATCCTGTGTTTTCTTCATTATTCAGTTTGACTGTGTATTTCAATAGGAAAATGCTGTGGTATTCACACTGCCCCAACAAACATCAACTTGTGTGAGTTTGTGCACTTTAAAGGCACTGACTAAAAAATGAATCGTCTTGTTCTGCTTGACACCATTTGATAAATAAAGAGCATTTATATTAAACATGTTAATGTTTTAAAATGCGCATCTATTCAATTCAACAGTAACTTGTGACAATTCCTGACATTTATTCAATTGCAAGTGTCAGCATAAACTGGTTAGCGCTTTAGTCGCTGAATAAGACATTGTGTGAATGGCATTAGTTATAAGTGAGGAGAGATGCTGTAAAACTGTCATGGATCAGAGGTAAGCCTGCTGTATGTAAACCTCTTATGGTTAATTGAGTTGATTAACTGAATGTGCTCCTCCTGTGTTAATTAGGTTAATTATCTGAACGTGCTTCTCCTGAACTTTGTTAATAAAACATCATCTGTTGGCATTGAAGTTGTCATGGCGTGATCAAGTCAGATTGTGTCAGTGTGTTTGGGCCGTGTGAATTAGCCTTTATTGAACTCAGAAATGTGGGATAAAGAGAGACAGCCCTAGTGTGGTCTAAATGTAGTTTCTCATTATGTTGAATATGTCATAACATTGTAATTGATCAACACAAAATACTTGAAGTTATTTTATAATCATCTAAAGTTTGCACACATGAGCCTATATTCTAGTGATGGGAAACCGAGGCTTTCTGAAGCATTTGAGGCTTTCATCAAATTGTGCCGAAAAAAGGTTCATTACTCGAAGCTTTTAACACAATGCGCATTAGTGACATCTGGTGGTCACACTTGTTTTCTACACTATATCTAACAAATCACCACAGAGCAGAAAAGCACGTGACCAAACAAAGCTTCGGGAGTCTGTGACATACAAGTGTGGATCAATACAGTTCTGTCTAATCTCATCTAAATTAATCTCTGCAAATGAGACAGAACTCGTGTCATGTGTAGCTGGTCAACGCATTCACATATTGAGCAATAATATAACATACAAGTATGTGATCATAATTATAGCAATTGAAAAAATATTTCGTTTTCTGTTTTAAAAATATATAAATGATGTTATAGGAAGTGTAGTGTTAAATCGTTTAAATAATGCCTCTTCGATAATCATTTCCCTTTTCTGCATCAGATGAGGACCAGCTGTCCCAACCTTCCGATCCTGCATGACGCTCGAAGCTTCAGACGTCATCAATCATGTGGTATTGTCATTTCGACACAAGCATCGGTACAGTGTGTGACACAATAGTGCTTTGAAAACTGTATGAGAGACCAGAGGATCCAGAGAGCCATGAGTGTGTGCAGAAAAGTGCTCAGTGCTTTTTCCTTCTCATGGAAAAGAAAGGAGAACGAGCAGCCGCTCAAGAGGAGCTCAAAGCACAGGTTGATCACAGAATCTCCACCAGTTCAGGGTCTCGCCATGCAATGAAAGCACGAGTGCTAGAGCAGGAGAAGGCCATTGCTGAAGTTCATCAGCTGATAAAAAACAAGGCACTTGCTCCTCATGGCAGGACATTGATGTCCTGGAGTCTGTTTGCAAGGCTCTAACTCTAACTCCACTTGCTGACTTCACTGATGGCCTTTCTGATGAAGAACATGTGAGTGTGTCGTTCCTGAAACCTGAACTGCAGCTCTTCAATGAGGAGGTCTTGAAACCAGAAGCTGAAGACTCAGAGCTCACCAAGACCATCAAGGCTACTGTCATCAGCTCTCTGAATGAGGAATATGACCATGCTGCCACTGATGACCTTCTGAACATACAGTAGCATCCCTTGTTGATCTTCGTTTCAAGACGCGCTCCATCAAAGATGACGAGGTTGAGGCTGTGAAACCCAGAGCCGTGGCTCAGATGCTGGATGAATGTCAGAGCACATCACAAGCTCCTCCTGCATTCCCATCATGCACTGTACTGGAGGAGGCGAAGGAGATGATGCTGCGACACCAGCCAAACTGCAGAAGAAGACACTGGCAGCTTTTCATCAAGTCCTACACTCAGTGTGTGTCTATATCTGATCTTACTTCTCAATTCTGAAGGTGCGTTCCACTCGACAGGGTCCCTACGCAGTGTTCACTGCTCCCTACTCCCTGAACACGGTATATCAGCTGAAGTGGACTTCGCTGACAATAATCGCTCATTTGGAATAACTTTATAGAGTGTACGGAATAATATAAAGGGACAATAATGTCTAATAAATTAAATTTTGGTTCTTTATTTAACAAAAAAAGGCGTTTTTAACATAACATTAATAGGTTACTAATATTACTTAAAAGAAGTTAAAGGAACACTATGTAGCTTTTCAACCTTCATAATATATTTCCAAGACCCTTGTGATGGTACATCGACTTATCGACTTACAATAGGTTGAATGACACGTCTGCCATAGCCTGACGGAGTCTGTATCGCTTTTACTGGCACTATGTAACTTCGGGGTTCGGGTAGTAACCAGAGCACAAAAAGAACTACAAAATACGACTGCTTTACGGCATATGTCACTTCCCCCACCACTTCGTCAAATTTGGACGTGAGAGGCCAACCAGCGTTTGTTTCCGGCTTTCGTGCGTATGTTTTTGTCATGGGGGCTGTTTACACCTGGCCACTTTATGCGTTTTCTCAGATGGGATAGCTATCTGATCGTGAAAAGACCAGGTGTAAATGCCCTCCGAAACGCATTCGAGACGGATTTGAATCCGATCGCTCAAACCACTTCAGGAGGAGATCTGGGCCGCATTCCTGACGAAACTGGACAAGTGTAAATGCATCTGGTTGTTGAAACCACATATGTAAATTGTACTCCTCCCAAAAATGCTAAAAAAAATAAACGTGTGAGAGCGTGTTATAGGCTATATGTTATAGCCAGATATGACGACGTTACTGGAACACACATCACCGCAGATGAGAAGCTGAGCATCTATTCATCAAGCCAACGTGCAAACTATCGCAAATCAAAGTGAAAGTAATTCACAGATGCTTAACACACAATCATCATCATTACAAGTAAAGAAACGAAATGATCTTACAGGGCTGTTGCCGCTCTCTCTTATTGCAGTCTTTGATTTCGAAATTTTTGCTGATGATCAATAAAATGCAGTTCATATCTGTTGCTTTCGGTGACGTGCCCTCCATTAAATCTGCATGTAGCGCGGGAATTGAAGATTGGATTTAAATCCGTTTCGCAAAAACACATTTATGTGACCAGGTGTAAATGGAATCGTTTTGATAAATCAGATAGCTATCCGATCTGAGAAAACGCATGAAGTGGCCGGTAAATAAATCTCTTATTTGTAAACTTGTTTGCATTCTGTTGTATGTTGTTGCGCTTGCTTGTAGTATGTCATTTTTTTACATGCTGTTCATTCATCCATTGCTGATAATTAGACCAGTCCAATAATTTCCACATATGTCTAGCTAGCTTTCGATTATCAGAGCTGTTAACAGACTTGCTAACAAACACTTGTTTCTCTTACGTGTTTTTTGCATTATGTTTTACTGCCTAGCTTGCCTCACGAACTAGTTTGCCAGCTGAACTCAGGTGTTGTGAGGTGTATTTATCACGTAGTCCTGAGGGATATCAGATGACGCTGTTGACGTTGATTCTTGTGATTATCATGAGAACAGTTTTCAATATCTCACATAATTATCAGGACAGAAATAAGCCTAACGTAGAGGTTGTAAATAGTGTAAACGAGCACAATTTGCAAACTATTATGATAAATTGCAATAATCATGTCTTCGGAGTCTATCTGTGCCTGTTCCATGCCCGACGCAGGTACCGGTGTACAGGGTGGGAGGTGGGGGGTGGAGGGGTATTTACGACAGTGCAAGTATTCCACAGCGACTCTAGGGGTCGCTGTTTGACAAAAACACAATTTCTACACAGTGTGCCTTTAATGAAGGAACATCTTACCACCAACTTTATCAAAACTGTTCCAATGGTATAAATCTCACAAATGTTGATGTTGAGAGTAAATGATGAAATGCTGAGCTGAGATTTAGCATCTTCTAGGAGTGTGTCGATACACTGATCTAATGAGACGAGACACGATATTGGGTTCACGAGAACGAGACGAGACCATATTTTAACACTATTTTTAAGAAATCTTCAATGACGAAATATTTGACAGTCTTTTATTCGACTGAAAGTCACAGAATGCAAAACAATGCAGGGACATTATGTAATGTTTTAACTACTAATCATCTTGTAATGAATGTCACTTCAGTTCTACTTTCTGAGTATGAATTATCATATGCAGTAAAAGACAGAATAATATAATGCAAGCGCTGTAAAAGCTCAAACTCGACTCCGTCTGATGTCTGACAGCTTTTCACCTCCAGGAGAAATATGGTCTGGTTTTAATATGGCGAGATCTGGATTATGTTCTCTGGTCGGTATCCAGATCAGATGGTGGACCTGCACCCTAAAACCAGCACAACGCAGCCCTGAATGTCAAAGTTCAAAAGGTCAAAGTTCAAATGTATTTGTATAGCTCATTTAAACACAACCACAGTTGACCAAAGTGCTTAACAATGTCAGGATACACACACATAAACACAGTAGAGAATGTCACAGGAGCAAAACTCCACTGGAAATGAAAGCTAAGGAACACAGGAGGGTCTTAAGCAACGACTTAAACATGTCATCAGTCCGAGCTGTTCTTATATGAACCGGTAGACTCTTCCAGAGATCAGGACCAGCACTGAGAAGGCTCGCTCACCTTTATGTGTTCACCTGGATCTCAGAACATGGAGGAACATCTGACTGGACGACCTCAGTGCTTTGACAGGAGAGCGCACGTGTAAAAGCTCTGAGAAATAAGAAGGCGCCAACCCATTCAAAACCTTAAAAACAAGCAATAAAATCTTCAAATCAATCCAGAAACACACAGAAGCCAGTGGAGCGAGGCTAAAACTGGGGTAATGTGCTCACGCTTTTAGTCCCAGTTAGGAGCCGAGCTGCTGCATTCTGGACTAACTGTAGAGATGAAGAGCTGACTGATCCAATCACACATATAAAGAGTTACAGTCGTCTAGTCTAGACGTAATAAAAGCATGGTCAGCAGAGACCAGGACAACTAGACGAGCCCTAGAGACAAAGCGCCTGTGAAGACCTCGTGGACTCGACAGTCATCGGCACAGCTCCTCAGCAAAGACCAGGAGAACCAGACAAGTCCTCCACACAGACCCGATGACCAGCTTCAGATCCTCACACCTAATGCTGGCGTGATCAATCCCAATCTTCAAGCAGAAGAGCTCAATCAAACACTCTGAATCATATCAATCCACAATCTGACTTGTGATGCAGCCTGGACTCATAATCACACCACGTTCCTTCGTTTGTCCAGAGGAGAACTGGTCAGGTTTCTCCTCCATTCTGTCTCCTGATGGAGTTTGGGTTCTTGCTACTGTCGCCTCCGGCTCGCTTAGTTTATGACACTTCATATTCAGCACTATTATTGATCTGACGGCACTGACACTATTGAGGAGAACTGAACTGAGCTGGACGAGGACGTCACTGCTTTATAGCTGAACTCGTTTCATATTTGATGAACTTTACACATTATTGAACTGAATCAACACTGAACTGACTTCAGCTGATCAATGACACTATTGTCTTTCTAGAGCCGCTTTACAGCAGAACTGAACTCTGATCATTGATCATTATTGCCCTGTTTATCCCTGTAAAGCTGCTTTTAATCAATCTGTACTGTATAAAGCACTATATCATTAAATATGACTGGACTTTTGCACACGGAAATTATTCAGTGTTAAAGAGAGTTTGTGTGTGATTTTCTATTGTTTATTTTGTGGTTTAAAAGTGTTGTTAATAAATGTCAATATTATAGTGTTTTCGTTCATTGTTAATGCGTGATCATGTTTAAGTGTATTTGTTAATGTTATAATAAAAGCCCTTAAATGGTTGAATTAGTGTTTGACTGGCAGTGTGTAGGTCACATCTGTCTCGAGGAGCAAGCGACTCTCAGCCGGATCTTACAGTGTGTGGGCCAGATCTGGGTCACATCAAACAATGAAGGCACTTCTCAGTGTGTGGGCCAGATCTGGGTCATATCAGTAAAGAAGAGGCATTTTACCGGCTGTGGGCCACATCTGGGCCGGAGGAAACTGTGTGTGTCTGTGTTCAGCTTTGGGCCGGGGAACCAGCAGAACTGAAGCAAGGATGTGGACTAGAGAAATGTTGATATCTGGGATGTTTACTGAAATCATGATGTTGAGCCACTGATTGGAAACTAAAGATTGGTAAAGGTTGGATTTAATTGATTCTTCTTCATTAGAGAGAAACACATGTGCATCAGCTGCTGCTCCTCTGTGTTTCGCACACTTGTTCTCTGCGTTTGATTTGTGTTGTTACTGACGGCAATGAGACACATTCATTAAAAAAGTGATTAAAGTTTTCCCTGTTTCTACATTCAAGTGCATCTTGCTTTAGTCATATTTATTATGAATTTCCTGATTAAAGTTCCAACAATATTTACACTTCACACACAGTGTCACAGACACTCGATCTTAGTTTCATTTTCATGGACTTTTAGTTCGTCATGTTCAGTCACATGTTCCTTTGTTCAGTTTTCCTGCCATTAATCAGTTGTCATGGTTATTGATTAATTGTCACAGGTGTTTATGGTGTAAGAATTGATAAATTAGGAAATTCCAGACAGTCTGTTTTGGGGGTGACCAGACCCTGAGAGGACAAGAGGACCTCTCTGGAGATTACCATTTGAACTGGCCCTTGTGCACCATTGAGACGAAAGTCTCACCTCCGAGTCATCCTAATCTACATCTCTTTCCCTCTCACCTCACCCCCTCTCTCTCATGCTCAGATGATCACCTGATTTCTCCCAAGTTTAATGTAAATGATTATCACAGAGTATTTTCATGTTTGGTATCATTTAAAATGTCACAGTGCGACTGGTACAAATGTCCTATTTCCAGAATAAGTAAAACACAAGGTAATAAGGTTTTTGAAGGTTTATGGATAACTAGCATACAAGGAGAGGTTGGTCTCTCAAGCAAATGGTCATGCCCCCCCAAGAGGTGCTACAGTGTACCTCTGAATGCAAATTTCTATTGTTAGCACATGGTACCACACTGTAAAAAGTGAACATGGGTCTAAGTTGGATTACTAGAACTATTTGAGTCTATTTACTTAGTATTTCTGCTTTCCTAATCGTAATTGATTATTGTACACTCATTCAACTTGAGCGCATAGAAATTCACAGACACTCAAATATCTCACTTTCACCCAAAGTATAATTTCCCTTTAAAAGGATCTCCGCGTCAGACGTTTTTTCTGACGTCATGACGCACGAGCCTGATTTCAACTTCTGTTGCTCAACTGACAACCGCCATTTTCTTTTTCTCTCCGGACTCGGATGAGGTAGGTTGGAAGTTTATTGTAATTAATATACTCGAAAATGCAACTTTTAGACGTGTTTTAGTTGTTTATGAGTTTATGAGTTAATTAATGTTGTTTGTGAACATGAATACTAACGAAATCGTAATTACCCGAATTTTTGAACGTACGTTTGCGATATTCTCGAGGTCAGCGTTACTGAACATGCTCTATGTATACAATATGTTGCATTTACTCGTTTGTTTTATAAAAACGTGTTCAGTTTGTATCTTGGGAGTGTGTGTATACAATTATTTTTTTAAATTTATGCCTCCTTAACCGTCTTTGCTGCGCGAGATATTGGAAATGCTTTGGGCGGGAAGTGCTCGGGGAGTGGGATAAAATGCTCGAATTTGATTTCCAGCAGTAAAATATTGAGTATGCTTTTAAAGTAATGTTTGTCTGTTCTTTTATTTGTCTTTGAAAACGTTGGCTTTGATTTATTCATCGATACATTTTTTCGCCCAGAAATATGATGATGATGAAAGTCATTGGGTGCGTCTCAATCAGCTCCCTAGTTAGCAATCAGGGCACTGATCAGGGAGTCAGCCCATTGACTGATTCCCTGATAAGTGCCCTGGCTGCTGAACTAGGGAGCTGATTGAGGCTATGTTTACACGGAAACGATCTGAAGAGAAAACGCAAAATGGTGTTGCGTTCAGTGTTGCCAACTATTTTCAAAGGAAAGTAGCTAATGCCTCCCCGAAAAGTAGCTAAATGTCGCTAGATGACGTCATGCGTCAATTAGCATATTCATGACGTCATCGCGGCGTACTTGCGTTCTGCCTGCCTAATGTTTTTTCTCATTAAAATCATGCGCACATACTGTATTTTAATATAATATAATATAATATAATATAGCCGAAAGTCCAATAAAGCTGTTCTCATTTACTATATTTTTTTTGTCAGACAATAGAACGAGTAGCTATTGAATGATTATGTGTAAAATTATCTGAATTGAGAGAGTTCGGGAACTGGGTGAACTAAAGCACTGTGATAGTGAGTATTACAAGTAATAAGCACAAGAAAAGAAAGGAAAATAAAACGGTCATTTAAAACTAAATTCTTTAAATATAAAAACAAAAGATAAGTGATAAGTCCGTCCGTGGAAACAACACTGCTCATTCAGGTCTGTTAGCTGCCGTGCTGCTGCCCTCAGCCATTCACAGAACAGGGTAGACGCATAGAGAGGTGTGTGACGGCAAGGAGAAAGCAAATCTCGCGCTCGCAGGACTCATGCTGGCAACATTTGGAGGTTACTGAGGTTTGTTCAAAAAGTAGCTAGATTAGTCGCTAGTCGCTTTTTTGAAAAATTGTCGCTAAAGGGGTCTGAAAAGTCGCTAAAAATAGCGACAAAGGCGCTAAGTTGGCAACACTGGTTGCGTTATCACTTTTTATTCTGTGTTCAGACGAGCGTTATGGGGGATGGGGGCAATCTGCGTGCATATGGTGACGAAAAAGTGTGTGAAGTAAACGCGTACGCGACGAGAGCCACCGTGAGCAGATCGGTGCCTTCACTGTCTAGCAGACTTTTGCGTTTTTATCCGACGGGAACGCGACGGTGGAGCGTTTTTAAGATTCCCACTCTGGAGGGTGGTTTCACTTTTTGCGTTTTTAAGCCCCAAAAACGCCGTCGCCATCTAAACGAAAGGCACATCTGATAAAATATTTTTACGTTTTCACCCGCGAGCGTTCTCGTGTAAACGGGGCCTGAGGCGCACCCATTGTGCTAGCTTCATCCAGGAAAAAAATATCAGGGTTTTCTTTAGTATATAATTATGATTTCTTTTTGTAGAAATAGTATTTTCACAACGAATTAATTACTTGACCTGTAGCAAACCATTTTCTACCACTTAAATACTAACAAATTTTTTCTCCCCTTAGAACCGAAAGCTTTTTTAATATTTGACAAGGAGGACACTTTGCTATAACGTTACATGGTAAGTAATTTCTATTAATTTAAGTAATTTATTCTATAATCGATAATATGAATTACTAATGTTGGATATGTTTTGAGTAAATTCCATCTAATGTTATTGACTTGCATTTTATTCTCATTAAGAATTTTCCAACTAAAATTTGCATTAACTCACCCTTATGACATTCCAAATGTGCCTTTTTTGATTTTCAGAAAAATATCATTTATTTCAGTGATGCAAAGCTGAATTTTCAGGATCATTACTCCAGTCTTCAGTGTCACATGTGACATCCAGTCAATCACATGATCCTTTAGAAATCATTCTAATATGATGATTCATTATCAAAGTTGGAAACAGTTCTGCTGCTTAATATTTTTTCATAACCTGTGATACTTTTTTAGGATACTTTGATGAATAAAAAAAAGAAAAAGAAAAGAAAAAAAAAGAAGCAAATGTTTTCAAGATAGAAATATTTTATAACAACAATATACACTACTGGTCAGTAATTTGGGGTCAGTAATTTTTTTTCTTTTCTTTTTTTTCAAATAAATCAATAATTTTATTCAGCAAGGATGTGTTAAATTGATAAAAAGTGATAATAAAGAAGATTTATATTAAAAAATTTGAATAAATGCAGTTCTTTTTAACCTTTTATTCGTCAAATATATTAGGCAGCAGAACTGTTTCCAACACTAATAAATCAGAACATTAGAATGATTTCTAAAGGATCATGTGATTGACTGGATGTCACATGTGACACTGAAGACTGGAGTAATGATCCTGAAAATTCAGCTTTGCATCACCGAAATAAATAATTTAAAGTATAATAAATTGAAAACCAATTATTTTAAATTGTAATAATTATCACAATATTACATTTTTTTTCTGTATTTTTGATCAAATAAATGCAGGCTTGATGAGCAGAAGGTACTTTCAAAAAACATAAAAAATAGTAATGTGTCCAAACTTTTGGCCTGTACGGTGTGAGTATATATATATATATATATATATATACACACACACACACACTTTGGCCAGTCATTTAATACAAACTTTTATAGTTTTGTAACTGTTTATATTTTCTTGCCCTTTGCTACCATGGCGAAATCTGATTCTCTATTACAGATTACTCTGAATTTTTAAAATAAGAAAAATAATTTTTTTTATCGATTGCTTTATCACAGACTGAAAACATTCACATGAAAAGAGAGTGTGACCTGAAGGCCCTCATCGTTTTCCTGGGGGAAAATCCTCAAGATCTCATCAAGGAGTACCTTGTGAGTTGAAAGTCTGCATATTCTATTTTGATTTTATTTTTCAGAAAGTACAAATTTGTGCTTTATAGTTCTGAACGAAAAATGTAAAAAAAAAAAAAAATTTATGTACACTACTTTAGGAGAACCAGCAAGATGATTGCGAGCGTGAGCTGGAGAAGCTCACCATGGCAGTGTACGTTATTCGGAAGGAGGGGGGAGAACATCACGAACCACCGGCTGACATAGGTGTCGTCATCGAGGGTGTTAAAGTTCTAAATGAGTTGCCTTCATTCACATCAGCTTGTGCCTTGCTTCTCGGGATGATGTACATCATCAATCTGGCTTATCCAAAACCACTTCGATTCACATTTGAGGTATTAAAGTTCTCTTGCAGCTCGATCAGCACAAGATGTCACCCAAAGTCTTTTCAGGAGACTACAGTGAACTTTCAGTAATTTTTGAATGTGCATATGTGTTTGAAAGAATGTCTCTGTTTTAGTTGTATGTTTCATGTGTTATGTTTGTGAGACTATCCATTTGTTCAGTCATATGTCTAGTATGAATCTGTAGTTGTTCGAATCTGTAGTTGATTGGTTCCCTTTACAAAGGGTAATTACCTATAACTCTGTTAAAAACATTTTCCATGATCTGTTTGAAGGTTTTTTTATTTTTTATATATATATATAAAAACATGGCTCAGTTTAGGGCATTACCTGTAAGCTTTTCTAAAGCACTTCTAAATACACTTATATTGTTCTATTTTAAGAATATATTAAAGGGATAGTTCACCCAAAAATGGTTCAAGTTGTTCCAAACCTGTATGAGTTTCTTTCTTCTGCTGAGCACACAAGATGATGTGTTGAAAAATGTTGGTAACCAAACAGTTGACCGTACCCATTGACTTCCAGTCTTTTTTTTTCCTGCTGGAAGTCAATGGGTACGGTCAACTGTCTGGTTTACCAACATTTTTCAACACATCTTCTTGTGTGTTCAGCAGAAGAAAGAAACTCATACAGGTTTGGAACAACTTGAGCCATTTTTGAGTGAACTATCCCTTTAATTGTTTTTAGGTGGCTCATTTAAAGGATTAGTTCACCCCAAAATGAAAATTTCCTACTAATTTACTCACCCAATGCCATCCAAGATATCCATGTCTTTCTGTCCTCAGTGGGAGAGAAATTGTTTTTTTGAGGAAAACATTTCTGTATTTTTCTTCTAACAACGGACTTTATTGGTTATCATCGTATTTAAGTCCAAATCAATGCAGTTTCAAAAGTCTTTGAAGTGTTTAAACGGGCTGTACGCGATCACAGCTGAAGAAGAGGTTGTTATCTAGCGAAACGATACGTCATTTAATTTTTTTTTTTTATAATTTAGAGACTTTTTACCTTCAATAGTTCGGATTGAGCTGATCAACAAACGGACAGGGAACTACGTCATCACGTTGAAAGGTCGCGCCGGCAGAAGTACCGCCCCACTGTTTACAATGCGACTGTACGTAGGAGGATAGTTCAAATAGTATTGTTTGTTATTATATATATATATAAAGTAATAGTATTCAGTGAATATGAATAGTATATGAATAACATTCTGATGAATATGAATAGTAGTTCAAATAGTATTGCCGGCGCAGGCGTGACCTTTCAACGTGATGACGTAGTTCCCTGTCCGTTTGTTGATCAGCTCAATCCGAACTATTGAAGGTAAAAAGTCTATAAATTATTAAAAAAAAAAATTAAATGACGTATCGTTTCGCTAGATAACAACCTCTTCTTCAGCTGTGATCGCGTACAGCCCGTTTAAACACTTCAAAGACTTTTGAAACTGCATTGATTTGGACTTAAATACGATTATAACCAATAAAGTCCGTTGTTAGAAGAAAAATCCAGAAATGTTTTCCTAAAAAAACATAATTTCATTCCCACTGAGGAAAGAAAGACATGGATATCTTGGATGGCATTGGGGTGAGTAAATTAGTAGGAAATTTTCATTTTGGGGTGAACTAATCCTTTAAGGGCATAACCACTTTTTATATTTCTCTTTATAAATATATGCAGTGCAAAGACAACTTTGCAAAAACATTGTTATGGATGTAAAGTGTGTCAGTTATGGATGTGCACATCCATAAGTGTGTACATGTAAGTGTGTCCGTAAAACACTGTTATGAATTAATGGTAATAAATATCTCTAAAGCAATTTGAGTCTTGTGTGATTGACCTAGTGAAATTAAGTTGAGAAAAGATAATTATTTAAGTTGAGGAAACATAATTATTTTAGGTGTTACCAATTGAAGTGTTTTTTTTAAGTTGATCCAACTGTAGTAAAAATTAATACATTTAAGTTGGAATGCAGTGAAATTAAGTTGGACTAATGTAAATAATAGGATTGAATGAACTCAAATAATATAAGTGTGATTAACCTAGTGAAATTAAGTTGATAAAACGTGATAATTTAAGTTGATAAAATGTGATAATTTAAGTTGAGAAAACTTAATTTATTTAGGTGTTACCAATTGAAGTAATTTTTTTAAGTTGATCCAACTGTTCACTTTTTACAGTGCAGGTGAAAAGGTTTGTCTATTTAAGGAAGTGCAGCAGGGAGATCGGGGCCTTTTCTATACTTCAGATCGGCCCGTGAGGCTGAGAGAGAGATCTCTCAGCCTCACGTATTTCTTAATGTTGGGTTTGCATCTTCTCTCTATTCCAGAGCATTTGATGTTTTGTATCGATTATCTTTGAATTGATTATGAAATTGGCATGATACATTTACCTGACATAATAAATTGTTACATTTGATTATTCTAACTGACTTTGATATTATTTTCATTGAAGAGTTAAACGGAATAGTCAAACATTAGCTCACTTTTAGTGAGGCACAGATATTATTAAAACCTTTCATTTATGGAGTCAGATGAAATAAACGAGTAAATATATGATTAATATATTACAAATTTAACCAACCAATACTTTGCATGAGTGAGGACAGAACACGTGAGACCTTCCCCGTGTATTGGCGAACCGGCAGATTGGACCAATATAACGGGCCTTACAATGGTTTGGCCCTCATCAACCTCTTCAGTTGTCTGGTGATGCTTGTGTTTCACACACTGTTACGCTACTTGGATTATATTTGAGTCGTTTAAATAAACTTTGTCTGATTTGTACTCCTGATGGTCTTCCTCTCTGTTCTACATCGTGACACACACAGACGTATCGCATGTGTTCCTCAACGCTTGCAGAGCCGCTTGTCTTCTCTCCTTTAGTGAAGGCAGACGAGGATGGACAGGTAAAATGAGACGCAGCTCCTGATAATGCTGACATTGGTTCTACATTGAGTTGTAGTCGACAGCATGATCACCTGAGCTGGGATTTGATGCTATCCTGAGCTTTATCTCCTGCTCCCTGATTCCTGCTTTATCAGCCAATCATTCATATTCCTGAATCACTATTAAATGTGATGAATGTCACTGATCTCCATTCAGTTCAGCTGTTCCTGCTGAAACACAATCACAACAAACTACATCTTGTGTTTATGAGAAAGTGACGGACACGGCTATTGTGTGATATTTAAAGAGATTAATGTGAATCTGCAGTTGCTCTCACCAAAAGCCACGTTTATGAAAGTGTTCGTCAGGTTTCATCTTTTCAATATAAGAATTATCTGTGATGATCGTATCGGATCTGTGTTGATATACAAACCAAAAATTACACCATATACAATATTTGATATTTTTTTACTAGTGGGTGCAGGACACTATAGATCATTTATGTAAGTTAGGATAGCAAAGTGTCTGAATAAATTTTGGGTTGACTGGAAACTCACTGTTTTTACAGTAGGCTATGGTTTTAATTGATTTGATTCTTTCAGGTTTATGTCACATTGTATTGTTCCACATTTGTAGATCGCTTTGAAAAAATCATCTGCTAAATGACTAAATGTAATTATAAACATGATTGAATGATGACAAACTTATTTCATATTATACAGATGTGATCAAACAAAGTCCTCTTTATGATTTACTATCAGTAACTCTGCGTTCTGCAGAAAGATAAATGAAAGACAAAACTGAAGCAAGGATGAAAGAGAACAAAAGAATAAACAAAACAGAAATAATGAAGAAAAACTGATGAACTAACAAAAAACTAATAAAAGAAAGAATAAATTAACAAAATAAAGAGAGAAAAATAAAATTGAATTAACCAAAGAATATAAAAAAATAACAAAAAACAATATATTAACACAGATAAAAATGGTAAAAAATAAGCGTGCTTGACGCAACAAAAAACAACAACATAATTTACCACTTTATTTACAAAATATTAATCTCTAACGCGCGTTCACGCAACAACGTCTGCTCTCACACGCATGAGCCGTGGTGCTCTCGTGAACGCGCGTCTCTCTCTCTCTCTCTCTCTCTCTCTCTCTCTCTCTCTCTCTCTCTCTCTCGCGCGCGCTCTCTCGTCACAAATGCAAAGTGAAAGTAATTCTCCTGTCACCATTTTGAGCTGGAAAAATACGAATACGACACAGAAAAACAGAGCATCACAAATTTTTATCAACGTTAAAGAAGGAATTTCCGTGTAGTTTTATGATGTAAAGCTGGAGGATTTGAGATCCTGTATCTTGTAAAAGTTCGATCAAGGTGAGTGTTCATGTGTGTGACTTTCTCATATTAATATTGAATCTCTGGAGGACATTTTAAGTGACTGTTTTATGAAATCTTTAATAAAAGGTTTCTTTCACTTAAAGGTTTCTTTTGTGTTTGGTGATGGTTGTTATTCTTCAGAAGTTTAACAGTTTATGTGTAAACATGTATAGGCCAAATCACACCTCACAGACAAACGCCTTTTTTTATCGGATCAGTGTCTATGGAAGTAAAATAATGACAAATGTTTTTGAAACAAAAAAGCTTGTTGAATTGCACTACTCGAAAAAATATGCATTGCATTAACCCTGCTTGCATTTTAATGCATTGTATTTTCAGGGCTTGCATTTTTATGGGCTGAAATTCAACATGGTTGTATATTTAAGCTGTGAATATTTCAATTCAAAACATTTCACACACATAAGACATTGGTAGCCTACACACGTTTCTAACTTCAATAGCATTTGAAGAGAATGACTTACAGTCATAAAACCAATTGTAAAGTGTTCATGTAGATGCCAGACATGATGCACACTTTTAGATTTTTGATATTTAATAAAATAAACTGTCAAATCATGTGTAGGCCTACATATTGCTTTTTTTTTTTCAGTACCACATGAGCTCATATTTATTTTAATATCAACTATCTAAAAAGTGTGCATCACGACACCGACATGAACACTTTACAGTTGGTAGTATGACTGTAAGTTTAGTTTAGTTTAGTTCAGTTTATTAGTTTATAATGGCGTGGACAGTCCCTTTTGATAAAAAGAGCAGCTTTAGCCTCTACGGCTAATTTCCAGCTGTAGTCCCCGGCCAGTTGTTAGTAGGCATACATCAAATAAAATACATTACAATTATATTTACAGCAGGGCTAAGCAAGAGGGAGTAAGACATACAAACATGTGGCACACAATTGAGGCAAGCACAAACAAACAAGCACAAATTGCAAAGGCATAAAAGCAGTTCATGCATTAAAACAATACAAATCAACATACAAAATAATCACACAGAGGCCACATTGAAACACATACAGGACCTAACATTGAGGCAGGCAGCTGAGATCTAGTAGCAGCAGCATGACCATGTCACATCAAATACACATCACATCTGTCAGATTAATGTGTGCAGTTATAATTGTCGGACAGCCAGTTTTTAAGGTGTTTAGTAAAGGTGGAATACGTATGTCTTTGTTTATAGTGGGCAGTGAGTTCCAGTTTTGTATTGCTGTAACAGAAAATGATAATTGACCAAATGTGCTTAATTTCTTGAATGGGATTAGAAGGTCACCTCATGTGGTGCTTCTGGTGATCTGACTGCTATTATTACGTTGGATTATAAATTAATTAAAAGGAGCATGAGCGGTATTATGCAAAATTTTGTAGACCAGACAGATGTTTTTGTATTTGATTACATCTTCCCAGCTTAGCAGTTTATGGTTATTAAGAATAATACAACGATGTGAACTGTTAGGCTTCTGGTCCAAAACTTTGAGAGTTTTTTTTAATAAAGAATTGCTAATGGCTTTAGTGATAAACTGTTAGTTTGTCCCCGGCTTGTCAGACAGTGGGCCCTATTTTAACGATCTGAAACGCAAGTGTCAAAGCGCAAAGCGCAAGTAACTTTGTGAGCGGGTCTTGGCGCTGTTGCTATTTTCCCGGCGGGATAAATGACTCTTGCGCCCGGCGCAAATCTAAAAGGGGTTGGTCTGAAGTAGCTTCATTATTCATAGGTGTGGTTTGGGCGTAACGTGAAATAATCCAATCAGAGCGACATCTCACATTCCCTTTAAGAGCAGGCGCGCTTGTTCCATGGCGGATTGCTATTGTAGACTAACGGCGGATTTGCCAGGCGCGCGCCAGGAGCAGTTCACAGCCGAGGAGACCGACGTTCTCGTCACGGCCGTAAAACACAGAGAGAAGTGACATTGGGGATGGAGAAACACACCCAAATTAGCTTCGGTTAAACAGGCATATGATAATTTGGGTAAATGTGTAAGCTAGATTTATGCCTATTTTTTTTTCACATCTTCATGGACACAACAATGATTTCCCTCATGTAATAATATGAATAAATGAATGAAATCTTTATTTCAAACAATTAAAAAATAAATTAAACCAAAGACAGCAACACATGAAATATCCATCAAGAAAAATAAAACAAAATCAAGAAAAACATTTTTTTTTTTTTTTTTTTAGCATAATAATCACACTGTTCGAAAAGGGATAGGTAGAAGCCCTAGGCTTATCAAGACGTACAAGACCTAATATTTTTCCTAGTAATAATGTATGATTTGCAAAAATGAAAACTGCTGCTTCTGTGTAGATGAGAGAATCAAAGTGTATTCGCGTTGTGCACACGCTACATTGATTATGGCCAAGCATGTGCCCTTAAAATAGCATGAATAACATACGCAACGCGCCACTGACTTTAGACTAGGTTTTTCCTGGTCACTGGCGGAATTGTTTTCTAAACCTGTAAAATAGCATGAGGGAATGTTTGCGCCGGAACACGCCTCCTCTTTGCGCTGAACCGCCCCCAGGAGCGCAAGTGTATTTGCTAGTTAACTGACGTGCGTCTGTGGAGGGAAAAGTCCGCTTTGCGCGGGTGCAAAATAGGAATGATACATGCGTCGGTGTACAAAGTCAATTGCGCTGGGTGCAAGATAGGGCCCAATATGTTAGATGTGACACAATCATGGCATCCATAAATAATTTGGCAGCATTAAAAGTAAGTGCATTTATAATATATCTAAAATTAGCTAAGCTAAACTTGACCCGATGTGCACAAGCGTCGCGACAAACTTCCGCTATTGTCAGAAGTTGGCATATCAGTTTCCGGTTTACGACTGTCTTCATCGGCATCCGCTATAAACAAACTAGATGAGTGCTGCTGACTCTTGTACGAAATAAAGAGATATAATGTGCGTGACACATCTAAGTTTCTAAGAACTGTAGGTGGATCTAACGGCCGTTTCACACATACTCCGTGTGCCGTGTGTCGTGTGTGTGCGGTGCAGGAGCAGCACGCGCTATAGTGCTTCACATATGATGCGTAAACTTGCAGTGAAAAACTGATTCACGGCACTACCACAAACACTTACTATTTTTATTTAAAATCCAGAAGTTACGCTGCAACTTTTATTTAAAAAAAGTTTTGTCAGCATTGCGATTCTCTTTGTAGCCTACACATACACTCTTTAATGGACGCATGCACGTTTTAAAGCACAATTTAAACAACGTAGGGCTATTATTCCATGCATTACTTATATTAAGTTGCTCAAGCAAGTGGCCAAATATTTAACTGTAAATTGACAAAAACAGCCGACTCTCATGCCTTTTCTTTTCCATTTAAATTTTAATAAAATAAATCTTGCATGTCACAAAGAACTTGTTTTTCCACCTCCACGAATGAGACGAGTGTTGTTCATTATGTCGCCTTGTTGAAGTAAATTGTCATAATTTCGGCTTTTAATGTCATATTATGACTTAATGTCATGATTTCTGCTTAGTAGGCCTACGTCAATTTCAACTGCATTATTATGAATATGCAAGTCAAAGTTTTGACTTTTCATCTCATAATTATGGATTAGTATATCATAATATCGTGTTTTTATGTCATATTTTTATTGAAGTTTTTTTATCTGGTGAAAATGGGCTTTCATACTAGACGGTTAAGGGTCGTTCACAAAATTTTTAAAAATCTATATATTGCAGTAGGGCTGTGCAGCAGTTAATCGCATCCAGAATAAAAGTTTGTGTTTACATATGTGTGTGTACTGTGTATAATTATTTTGTATAAATACACACATGCATGCATGCATGCGTTCCCCTGAGAACTTTGCATGCGTTCGCTCGTAATAGAATGCAAAGGTTTTGTGAGCGAAATTGAAGCTCAAATTAATCGTTCGCCGTCGAACATCTGCTGGATATCCACAGGTAAAGATATCTGCGTGCACGCGCATGCCGCGCATCCATGATCCATAACAACTGGTCCGCCATTTGAGCAGGAACAATACGAATACAATACGGAAAAATAGAGCATCAAAGTGTTTATCGACGTTTTAGAAGGAATTTTCATGTATCTTAATGGTCTTAAAGCTGGAGGCATTCAGATCCTGTAGGCCTATCTTGTAAAAGTTTGATTAAGGTGAGTGTTTATGTGTGTGTGTGTGTGTGTGTGTGTGTGTGGGGGGGGGGGGGGTCTAATACTAGGGTCACCCCTAGTATTAGAAAAATCACGATAGCAATGCAGCGGTGGTAGCGAAATCACTTTTTTGAACTCATGAAGTTACTAACCCCCTAAAATAAATTCCGTTTTTGAAATCTGGTGTATATCTGGTTTAGGCTCATGCTAGGGATATTGTCAATATTCTATAATATGGTGCTTGACTGCACATGACTTTAAACCAGAAATAACACACATTTTTCCACAATTTCCGCCTAAACTGTATGCTTTCTTTTATCCCTGTGGCATGAAAGAACAACATGGACACAAAACTCAACAACTTCAATACTCAAGGCACTCTGATGACTCAGAAAATGTATAATATACCCATACTATTTATTTGTGAGAGCCTTAAATTAGACTCGTGCAGCCAGCCCAAGTCTTCAAAATAGAATAGAGCCAATAGAATGGACAAATAGAATACCCTATGAGTCCAGGGCCAAATGGCCTATCTATTCATGTACAGTTGTAATAAAAAGTAATTGTTTCAATAGTGTAGTCAATGGTGTTGTCAACATAACATTTGTAAGTGGTTTAACAAAATGTTTCTTTCATGTATTTTGATATTCACCCACTTTCAGTTAGAATGTCAGAAAGTAGCTCATGCACGGAATGTTGATGGATTTTGACAGTTTGACGAGGTTTTGTCAGTTTTGTGAAAAGAGTGTTGGTTCAGTTGGCTGGTTATAACAACACTACCAACTATGCCATCTTCAATCAACTTCCATTGAGTTCCAGGGGTATTAAATGTAAGTACAAAATACTTTTTCTCTTGTGCTTGTGAATTGGTGGGGAATAGTAGCAGAATAGCAGTAGCTAATGTAAGCTTGGTGTTTTCCACACTTATACTTCTTTTAAACTTAAAATAAGAAAGTATACTTTCAGTCTACATTTTATGTATTTCTCAGAAATATACTTAAAATTACACTTCAGTGTAGGCCTACTTGATTTATACTGAGAGAAAAGTCCAGGGCCCGTATTCATAAAGATTCTAAGAATCCTCTCAGAAAACTCTTAAAGGACAAGTTCGGTATTTTACACTTAAAGCCCTGGTTTCAGATCGTTTCTGATGAAATAGAACAGTTAAGATTGAAATTTGGACACATACACATCCAATGAGGGCGCTTCGCGCCCTCCACACCCCTCTAACCATCAAGATGGGTGTGGCCAGTGTGTATATAATCAGGGCTCACAGGCTGAAATTCTGATTTTCTTGTCTTCAGCGAAGCTCTTCGCATCGCTGGATCTTGAGAGCCGCCGCCGTTGAAACCAGCGACCAGCAAGCCTAGGACAGCGCCTGAAGAAGCCGGCCGCCTTCAGCCATCCGTGCCTGCTACTCTATCCGGCGACATATCCTTTTATTACTGCTGTGTGTGCTCGCCCTGCGACACACACTATCTCTCACTGTTCTAAAAGAGCACGAGGCGTTTTTTTCCTGCGGCTCGTGCCGCGCCCCGCTCAGCAACGGAGACCGCACCTCTTCTGCGCTCTCTGCCTGGGCCGCGAGCACGCCGCCACCGCACTCTCTACGGGCGGCTGCCCCGAGTGCGAAGAACTTTCAATGTCGACCCTGCGGGCTCGACTTGAAGTTTTCGACCAAGCTGTCGCTCCGCCTGTCCCTGCCGGGCCGCGCAATAAGAAGCGCCGCTCGCAGAGACCACCGGAGACTGATATGACTGAGGAGCTCGCCGGAACCTCTCCCTCGAGCTTCTCTCTCGCCCTCTCCGCCCCCCCTCCCGGCCGCTCAACCACCGGCTCTCGGCCGCGCCGCCGCCGCGTCAGGGGATGAGGCGAATGAGATAGACACCCTCCCTCTGTTCGAGCCGCGCTACTGCGCCGCTCACAAGGGATGGCAGAAGTGGACGGTCTTGTTTTTAATACACGCACGACTGCAAACAAACATGAGGTCGTACTCTTATATGCTCGTGCTAACCGAAAGCTAATGTGTTCTCCACTGTAGAATCATAGGCTGTAACACCAGAGACCCGTGTTCGAGCCCAGCTCTCGCGGCAGATACAATTTTTTACTGTTCGCTTCTCCAAGCTCGCAGCCAGCTTTTCTTACATACAGAAAGCGAACCCGCCTCTCGCACCACATGGTGCTCGATTATTTATGAGCGTCTATACACGAGGGAAGAAAAGACGGTTAAGTCCGCTGCGGCTGGACCACCGTCAAAGCTTCACGCTCTGTCAGTCCCCGTTGCCACGGCTACTGCAGATGTTTACCTCGCAGCCAACGAACCGGTATATCTACCCGCTCGCCTGCGCGCAACCACCGTTCTCACGGCGACCCAGAGAAATCTCAAATGAGCATAATGTCCGGTTGCACGGCTCACGCCGTATGTTTCAAATGCAGTGAATGTGCCCACGTTTCCGTGTTCACCCCTGCACACAAGCACTATAAATCCCGTGTCTCGATAAATGCCCGCCCTCGAGCGCTCACACATACTAACGAACATTTCGCCCCCGACGCCGCCCTTGCGCGTCGCGCCTCACACTATATGTTCCCCGTCCAAAGCCACCGGGACACTGTGTGTAAAACGGCCAGCTATCGCTGTGTGCGATCCGCCGTATCTAAGCACCGAGAGTGCGCGCGCTGCGCCGCCCCTCCGTTTCGAGCTCTCGAGCCCGCGATGCGCGGCGATCAGAGCCCGGAGGCCATTCTGCCCCTGGCTGCACACGTAAGAGCATGGGAAGCTCTTCCAGGCGCATCAGAATGGGTGCTAAGCACAGTAAAACTAGGCTATACTCTGCAGTTCGCTCGCCGCCCCACGCGCTTTCGGGCGCGTACCGAGACGAGAGTGAATGGGGAAGTAGCACATCTACTTCGAGCAGAAATAGCCACACTTCTGTGCAAAGGGGCTATATAACCGTTTCCCCCTTCTATAAGCGAGTCGGGCTTTTACAGCCGTTATTTCCTTGTTCCCAAGAAGGACGGAGCTCTCAGACCGATTTTGGATCTGAGATATTTGAACAAAGCTCTTATGAGAAGACCGTTCAAAATGCTCACAACCAGGCAGATCCTCGCGCAAATTCGCCCGAGGGACTGGTTTATCTCTCTCGATCTAAAGGACGCATACTTTCAGATCCAGATAATACCCCGTCACAGGCCATTCTTGAGATTCGCCTTCGACGGTCAGGTATATCAATACACCGTCCTGCCGTTCGGCCTGTCTTTGGCACCCCGTACATTCACGAAGTGCATGGACACGGCTCTCGCTCCCCTGAGAGGTCAGGGGATGCGAATTTTGAACTATCCGGACGATTGGCTGATTCTAGCACAGTCAGAGGCCGAACTCATCGCCCACAGAACAGTGCTTCTCAGCCACCTGGAAAGCCTGGGGCTCACGGTCAACTGGACCAAGAGCTCATTAGTGCCCAGTCAATCAACCTCTTTCCTGGGTTTGGATCTGGACACTGTGGCAATGACGGCCCGCCTATCGCCACGGCACGCGCGCTGCGTTCAACTCCTGGCTGCGTCCTTCCAACCGGGCAGCACCGCACCTCTCAAGACATTTCAGAGGATGCTGGGTTGTATGGCTTCAGCTGCAGCAGTGCTTCAGCTGGGTCTATTGCGTATGCGCCCGCTGCAACGCTGGTTGAACGCCCGAGTGCCTCACAGAGCCTGGGCTTCCGGCGGCATTCGAATCAGAGTGACTCAGAGCTGCGTTTCAGCCCTGGGAGCCAGTGGAGGTTATAGAGGACAGTGGTGATATGACAGGGTGGATACATGATAGAAACATTTTGTTAAACCCCTTACAAATGTTATGTTGACAACACCATTGCCTACACTATTGAAACAATTACTTTTTATTACAACTGTACATGAATAGATAGGCCATTTGGCCCTGGACTCATAGGGTATTCTATTTGTCCATTCTATTGGCTCTATTCTATTTTGAAGACTTGGGCTGGCTGCACGAGTCTAATTTAAGGCTCTCACAAATAAATAGTATGGGTATATTATACATTTTCTGAGTCATCAGAGTGCCTTGAGTATTGAAGTTGTTGAGTTTTGTGTCCGTGGTGTTCTTTCATGCCACAGGGATAAAAGAAAGCATACAGTTTAGGCGGAAATTGTGGAAAAATGTGTGTTATTTCTGGTTTAAAGAAGTCATGTGACCTCTCTGTTTGTCAGACAGATTCAATACTGGGCTTAAATGAAAGCCTAAAAGGTCCCCTTTCCAACGATACCAAGCACCATATTATAGAATATTGACAATATCCCTAGCATGAGCCTAAACCAGATATACACCAGATTTCAAAAACGGAATTTATTTTAGGGGGTTAGTAACTTCATGAGTTCAAAAAAGTGATTTCGCTACCACCGCTGCACTGCTATCGTGATTTTTCTAATACTAGGGGTGTATACCTTGCCAAAAAACAATGATAGCATTTGCCCCCCCGTTGATACCGATGGACCAAATTTGGGGCCCTGGCTCATGGACTACTCATATTAATATGAATATCTGGAGGACATTTTAAGTAATTGTCTGATATGAAATCTTTAAAGGTCCCGTTCTGCGTGATCCCATGTTTCAAACTTTAGTTAGTGTGTAATGTTGCTGTTAGAGCATAAATAATATCTGTAAAATTATAAAGCTCAAAGTTCAATGCCAAGCGAGATATTTTATTTAACAGAAGTTGACTACAAAAAACGGCTCGATTGGACTACATCCCTCTACTTCCTTCTTTAGTGATGTCACTAGAACCGTTTCTTGACTAACCTCCGCCCACAGGAATGCTCCCTCAACTCTACTGGCTACTTGCACACTTCTTATAACTTAGGCTACTGTGTTTACTCAGCTCTTACGGTGATTTTCTGAAGTAAAACTGACGCTTCATCTTTTGTGTGATGTACAATAAACTTTATTAAACTCATCAGTATATGTTTGATCATCATTCAGACAGCAGACTTGTAGGCTATTAATAAATAATGGATACATAGCCTACAAGCAGATGACAAATACGTTATAATATCCGTAATTAAACTACTAAACCATACCTGTTTGATCTCTATACAGCACTCTGACTCTGTAGGCATTATTGTCCGACTCGAAATGAACGCCGTTACTGAGAGTTTCTGATATTATCATCATTCCGTGAGATGAATTTTTCCTGACAGACTGAGCGCGAGCTCATGAAGCTCCGCCCCCTGTGTCGTCCAGCAGCAGCTCATTTGCATTTAAAGGGCACACACTGAAACAGCTCGTTTTTCTGAGCCCCAAAAAATGTCAATTTAAACATGCTGTAAAAAATGATCTGTTGGGTATTTTGAGCTCAAACTTCACATACACACTCTGGGGACATCAGAGACTTATTTTACATCTTGTGAAAAGGGGCATATAACGGGACCTTTAAGGGTTTCTTTTAGGGATGGGCGATATCTTATCGTTTGCGATATACCGCTGAAAATTCTCCCCACGATAAAAATTTGTCTCCTCGCGATAATAACGATAAGTCTAGTTGATGACGTAGTTTTGTGCGTGCGCGATTCACTGTTCACGTGCGGAGTGAAGCATGGCGGAAGGCGGACGTGAGGCTGAGGAGAAGCTTGTAGTTAAGCGAGGAGCTACCTCCACAATTTGGAACTGTTTTGGTTACAGAAAATCAGAAAACGGGAAGCGGCATATGAGGCGCCGGACTGGACAAAAGCGAAACGAACTGCGCGAGCGAGCGACAGTGCGCGAGAGAGTCCGAGTGTGTCTGCGCGCGCAAGCGAAAGTGCGCGAGAGAGACCGAGTGTGTCTGCCCACCTCACGCGAGCAGGGCTTATATTCTCCGAGAACGGACACTGCACTAGTGATATAACACACACACACACACACACACACACACACACACACACACACGCACACAGGTCTGTTAACTTAAGCAATACTTTTAAAAAGGTAGTCTAATATTTTTCTGACTAACAAATTACTGACACAGTAAAGGGTAGATTTAAATAAATAAAAACGAAATTTAAATAAATAAAAACGAAATTTAAATAAATAAAAAAACGAAATTTAAATAAATAAAAACGAAATTTAAATAAAGAAAAAAACGAAATTTAAATAAATAAAAAAACGAAATTTAAATAAAGAAAAACGAAATTTAAATAAAGAAAAACTAAATATAAATAAAGAAAAAAAAGAAATTTAAATAAAGAAAAAAAAAGAAATTTAAATAAAGAAAAACGAAATTTAAATAAAGAAAAATGGAATTAAACAAACACAACACAACTTAAACATAACAATCTGATATTTTACAGAAGAAAATAATTTATCGTCATGTGTATCGTTATCGCAATAAATACCTGAAATTATCGTGATAAATTTTTTAGGCCATATCGCCCATCCCTAGTTTCTTTCATTTTAAAGTGTATTTTGTGTTTGGTGGGTCTAGATTTGTTTTCTTTTTCACGGACTAAACATGTTCAATCCGCGTTTCTCGGTGTCCGTTATTTTTCATAAAATTCTAAATCCAACGGTCGACTTGTTTGTGTGTAAAGGCCCAACAAGCTTGAGTTAACGCAGTCACATGATCCTTTTTCTCCCACACTCCAGATATGTTCAGATAAATTATGAAGGTTGTTTAATTTAATCATATAATTTAGTGTGTGAATGTTTCTTCATTCAGAGTCAGTGGAGGAGATCAAACTCATCAGATTCTCCTGTATCTTCATCATGGCTGATTCACAAGGATCCAGAGATGGAGATTTTTCTCCAGGATGCAGGTACTTTCAACAAACTCTGTTAAATATTGTGTTACATCACAGACCTTTATCAGTTGTGTGTAATCTACACAGTAATCTAAAGGATTAAACTGAATCTGTTCTCTGTTCCAGTTCAGTCCAGCAGAAGAGCTCAAACCCAGAGTCCAGCTGTGTGTCTGTGAAGAGTAACCAGTCTATGGATCCGCCAATAAAGTTTAAGAGTGGAGAAACACAGTCTGATCTCAGGTATAGGGGTGAGCGGGGCACAACGTAACGCAGGGCTAGTTGTAACACACTTGTTTTAAAGGGGTGGTATAGTGCCCTTTTCACAAGATGTAAAAAAAAATCTCTGATGTCCCCAGAGTGTGTGAAGTTTTAGGTCAAAATACCCCATAGATATTTTTATATAGTATGTTAAAGGGGAAATGAAGCAGTCAATCAAGTTTACATGATTTACAAGATGGGTTTCCACTATAATCAACAATTATATAAGAAACATGACAAATGTAATATAAAAGAAAAAAAAGAAAAAACGTTATATCTTTCGCGGCCAGGGCACCGCCATTGTGCGGTATTCTAACATGTGACGTCACAGGGTTGGTTGGCTTTAATAAACCTGGCTGAATGTAGGAATATCCCGACATCAAACTGTCTACACCGCGGAGTTTTGACCGCGAACAACTAACGTTAGGTACAGTCATTATTAGCTAACAGCTGTAAGCATGAACTAGCTAACACTAACTTAGTGTTTAGCTAACTTTAGTGAAGTTTATTAGTACCAGACAAAAAGACAACGTCTAACGTTATATGTTAATAAACTGCACATGAAAACATTGTTCGCGATGTCTGCCATCATATTCATGTCTCTTGTCAACACCATGTAAGTTAGCATGTATTAAAGGGGACCTATTATGCAAAATTCACTTTTGTATGGTGTTTGGACATAAATGTGTGTTGGCAGTGTGTGTACACAACCACCCTACAGTGATAAAAATCCACTCACTCCTTTTTTTTAAATCCCCATAAATCATAAGCAGTCTCTCCAAACGACTCGTTTTCAGAGTGTGGCTTTAGTGACATCACTAAAGCCACAGGCCCCGCCCCCGAGTGTTGACTGACATACCATTATAACTTAGACCCGCCCTGATCGAGTTCACTGCGAGTTGTACACATCAGCCATTGCTGCAGCAATGCACTCACGAGAAGCGTCGAAGCATCTCCCAAGCGTTGAAGGTGTTGTAGCTGGATGTATTCATTCACATAGCTCTCTCTATTTACTCTTGAAATCTGCCAGCCAGTGAAGACGAGGTGGATTCATTTTGTTTTCAAAGAAAATGCTCCCTCAACTCTACAGAAATTTATGTAAGTTACTTATGCACTTCTTATACTGTTTACTCAGCTCTAACAGTGATTTTCTGAAGAAAAACTGATGCTTCATCTTTTGTGTGACATACAGTAAACTTTATTAAACTCATCAGTATATTTTGTGTCATCATTCAGACAATTTAGATCGTCAGACAGAGTCCTACAGCAGGCTTGCATTAATAGTGTATACAAGCAATGCCAAATAGGTTATAATCGTAATTAAACTAAACTATACCTGTTCCAACATATATTCTCTGACTCTGTAGGCATTTTTATGGTCGAAATGAACACCATTACTGTGACTGTCTGTTTTATTATTATCATCTTCCCTGTTCTGCCAGTTCTGGCTCTGATCGCGGCTGATTAGGCTCCGCCCCCTGTGCCGTGAACCAGCAGCTCATTAGCATTAAAGGAGAAGCACTAAAACAGTGCGTTTTTCACAGACCCCAAAAATGATGATTTAAACGTGCTGTAAATAAAATTCTGTTGGGTATTTTGAGCTAAAACTTCACATAAACACTCTGGGGACATCAGAGACTTATTTTACATCTTGTGAAAAGGGGCATAATAGGTCCCCTTTAATATGCATTTGAGCCGATACGGCGTGGGAACCGAGCAGTGGTAAGTTACGTTGTTATGTCGAACAGCCGGTGGTGGTTTGGGGCGAAGAGCGGGTTGGCAAGTTGCAACGCGTGTGGCTGTTGTAATGCGATGCCCACCGTGTCAGAGTCCATCTGCTGTTTATAACGTATAACGTTAGACGTCGTTGTTCGCGGTCAAAACTCCGCGGTGTAGACAGTTTGATGTCGGGATATTAATACATTCAGCCAGGTTTATTAAAGCCAACCAACCCCGTGACGTCACATGTTAGAATACTGCACAATGGTGGCGCCCTGGCCGCGAAAGATATAACGTTTTTTCTTTTTTTTCTTTTATATGTTTACATTTGTCATGTTTCTTATGTAATTGTTGATTATAGTGTTAATCCATCTTGTAAATCATGTAAACTTGATTGACTGTTTCATTTCCCCTTTAAAGTTGTCACTTTTTGAGGGTGAGCAAAAACGCACCGTTTTGTGTCTGGCCCTTTAAATGCAAATGAGCTGCTGCTCCCGACACAAAACAATTTTTGTGCCAATTTTTGTTTTTGTTTTAAAGCTAACATGAAATATAAAATAAAATAAAGATCATAAAGTTTCCTCAAAGTGCATTTTGATGAAAAATGTATGTTTATACTAATATGGTTCCTCTTATAAAGAATGAACACAGTAATCTAAAGGATTAAACTGAATCTGCAGGGCTTGCAAAATCGCCTGCCCGACGTCCCGGGGCTATTGTTTTTTTCCAGTCGGGCTACCAAAATGCATAACCGGCCTGCCCGACGGGCTATCTGAAATTAGTGTTCGCGTCAGTGTTGTTATAATCAGATTCAGCGCGTTCTTCATCTTCAATCCGCAGTGGCGCCGAGCAGAGCGAACGTCAGAAACAGAGGACGGTGTGTGTGTGTGTGTGTGTGTGTGTGTGTGTGTTCATCTGAGTCTCATTGGTCTGTCACTCATTGGTCTGTGGTGCTCGTCAATGTCAGAAAATTTTAGATGACCAATCAAATCAAAGTAGGCGGGCTTTATGTTCACAGAAGCTGCTGAGCGCAAATTTGGGCAGTAGAGCGACTCGCTTAAGTTTACGGTCAAGTGCGAGATAAGATGTAAGTAGCTAAACAAAACATTTCATATTTGACAGCTTTTTTAGGTCATAAATGTGAAACGAATGACAATTGAATGAATTTCGCCATTTTGAACTGAAAATAGGCCTATGTAATGTGACTAATAATTAGTTTACTGTCATTGTGAGGGAACATTATCATTAACAAAGCCGTTTTCATCATAGGCACAAAATTAATAATGAATGTGTACATGTTGAGAATTAATATACAATTTGTAGCCTTCAGTAAATTAAAAAAGTTCAGGTTTAGGTGGGGAAGAGGCAGGGCAAGATGAGGAGACTGAGAGAAAAAGAAAGAGTGATGTATAAGAAGTGAGAGCAGGTATTATCTACTGCCTGCTAACATGGTTTTAAAGCTATTTCTTATCCTTTTTGGCCTTCAAACGTCTTGAAATGGACATATCAGAGAAATAAAAAATTTGAACCCCCTAATAACCTTAAATGTAGGACCTCTTTGATGATAGAGCTGGTAAGTCCCGCCCCTTCCGCTAACCCCACTGGACCTCTAGGTTGAAAAATTGTCAATGCAAGTGAATGTGAGAAAATAATTATTTTCTGGTCCCGTTTGAATTTTGCCATGAATGTGAACATATGTTGGTTTGAATGGTGACATTTGGGTACAAGACACACAGGCATCTCGATCTGTCTCCATAGTTTACCGCAGCATTAGCACCGTGATTTGACAAGTGGAGGGAAAATGTGTTGTGGGGTGACGTCACATAGGTGACATGTAGTCTTTCTCGTTATGTCTTTTCCACAACTGCTAGCCAAAGAATCATACAATATACTGTCAAACTCGTAACATGAAAAATTATATAAAAAATTCACAGACAACATATGTTCACATTCATGGCACAATTCAAACGGGACCAGAAAATAATTATTTTCTCACATTCACTTGCATTGACGATTTTTCAACCTAGATGTGCACTTGGGGTTTTACGGATGGGCGGGACTTACCAGCTCTATAAAGCCCTGTCTACGGCCCTGTATTATGAATAAGATCAATAATGAATGTGAACATACTGTGAATGAATTTAATAAACTTAGTTAGGCTACCTAGCTTTCCTAGTAGCTTTCAGTAAATTAATGCATCTGAGAAAATGAATCATAAAGCAAAAAAATTTTTTTTTTTTTTTTTTTCATCATACCCTCATTGGGGGCTGAGCCACAGACACAGACTGATTCATTCATACTGGTCACACACATTTCAGTTCAGTTAGAACCAGATGCATATTTGTTGATATTTGTGTTTTGAAAGTTTTTGATTCATTGTTTTGACTCCTAACCATTATTCTACATTAAAAATTGTAGTCTTTTTATATGGGCTAGTAAAATTAATTTCGGGCTACTACCAAAATCTGAAGAGTGCCTGCCCGAAGGGTGAAGCCCTGATCTGAAGTCCTGATCTGTTCTCTGTTCCAGTTCAGTCCAGCAGAAGAGCTCAAACCCAGAGTCCAGCTGTGTGTCTATGAAGAGTAACTGCTCTATGGATCCGCCAATAAAGTTTAAGAGTGAAAACACACAGTCTGATCTCAGGTATATCACTTCTATAAAAGATATGCTTATAGTATTTGATTTTTATGAAATTATTATTAATATATACAGCAGTTTAATGATCTGGATTTGAACCAAACAATTCGAAGTTCAAATCCTGTAAGTTTCAGTCAATAATGATTATCATTGTGCTCTTGTGTAAAGCTCTATGTATTGCATTAATACATTCACACACTGTAAAAGCTGTTGGTCTGTTACTCACAGGGTTTCCGCGGGGCATTAAAAAGCATTCAAAGTCATTAAATGGATTTTGTTAAAATTAAGCCTTTAAATAGCATTAAAAAGCATTACATTTTAATCCTACAGGCATTAAAAATGTAGATATAGTTTTAGTTAGTTAGTTTTATTCTATCAATTTATTTGAATATAGCCTTCTTTTTTTTTGTCACAAAGTACATTAATGTGATAAACACGCGGAACAGGATTGGTAATTGCTTCCGGCCCGGAGCAAAATTGCCGTGATTCGGAGGTGATGCGGGCATTTTGTACAGCAGGAATAACAGGAATAAAACTAGACCAGAAAAATGTGAAAGTACAAATTCCAGCAGAAGTGGCTGAAAGACAGATTTAAGGGATGCTCCACTTTTTTTGGAAATAGGCTTATAGGCTCCCCAGAGTTAAACAGTTGAGTTTTACCGTTTTCGAATCCATTCAGCCGATCTCCGGGTCTGGCGGTACCACTTTTAGCATAGCTTAGCATAGAACATTGAATCGGACTGGACCATTAGCATCTCTCTCAAAAAAATGACCAAAGAGTTTCGATATTTTTCCTATTTAAAACTTGACTCTTTCGTAGTTACATCGTGTACGAAGACCGACGGAAAATGAAAAGTTGCGATTTTCTAGGCTGATATGGCTAGGAACTATACTCTCATTCCTGCGTAATAATCAAGAAACTTTGCTGCCGTACCATGAGTGCAGCAGGCGTAATGATATGACGCAGCACCTGAAATTAGGTCTAATAGGTTAGACAAACTTAGTCCCGGTCACGTTGGAAGTTACCGAGCTGGGGACTATTTTCAGGCGCTGCGTCATATCATTACGCCTGCTGGACTCATGGTACGGCAGCAAAGCTATGCTAAAAGTGGTACCGCCAGACCCGGAGATCGGCTGAATGGATTTGAAAACAGTAAAACTGTTTAACTCTGGGGGAGTTGTAAAATGAGCCTATTTCCAAAAAAGTGGAGTTATCCCTTTAACGCGTTAAAACATTTGACATAATTAACGCTGAATCAGTTCATTTTTTTCAACATAAGGAACAGAGAAAATCACTGCTAGGGGTGTGACGAGACACATCTCACAAGACGAGACACGAGATTGGACACGATTTTTACACGATTTTTCAGAAATTCTCAATGACAAAATTCATGACTGGAAAAATAGTATGCAGGTGCATTTTGAAAATCTTCTAATGGATGTCATTTCAGGTGTACTTAAGAGTATGACTTATCAAATGCATTGAACGAAAACAACATGCACTGTAAAAGGTTTTTACTGACTGGCTTTTCTCCTGTATTATTTCACATGAGTCTCTTCAGACCTTACTGTACATTTATGAACTTTCAGAAATTCTGATTGAGGCTGTGTGTGACCTCCTAACTGAACTCCTTTCCACAAATTGAACATTGAAATAAAAACAGTATAACAAAAATAAATATCAGTTTTCTCTTAGTCTTAGGTGCAAACAATAAGTGCAAGTGCAACCATAATCAAAGAACTGTAGTGTACTGACTCTTTATAATTTTTTTGAAATTTTTGCTTTTTTATTTTGCACCGGCAGTTACAGGGTTAATGTAGCGCGTTCAAGGCCGGTTAGAGAGAATCGAGCGAGTGCATTTGTCTCTACAGTAGGGGTGTCCCCGACTATGGATTTTCATAGTCGAATCAGAATCGTCAAGTCTTGCCTATAGTCGACTAATAGTCGAATCATGTGTATGGGGGCGGGGTTTTAACATTTCAAAGCCGCGATGTACAGAAAATCACACAAAGATATATAAGAAAATGTATAAAAACATTTTGCATCAATAAAACTAAGAAATAACATAAATTACTCCAGAAAGGCCACACTGCAGACAGGATTTACATTTCACATGCAAATCAAATTAAATTGGCTAAATTACCGGCTGTGCGAGCAGGCTCTAAACATTGATGCACCGAAAAAATAAACAATTAATTTACTAAATTAAATTAGAACAGAATATACCTTTCTAATAAATAAAAATTCAAAACAAAATAAATCAGAATCAAGTCACAAGATGAGGAGCAAATGTGTGCAAAAAACCTAAAGTGCAGGGGAACATAGATTCAAAACACAAGCCACAAATAGTTAGATTAGATAACCTTGACAGATCAATAAATAAAATAAAAATAAATTATTAAAATAACTAGAGCAGGGTTCTCAAGTCTCACGCATTGGCCGTGAGACACACGCAATTCAACCAGTTCACACGCTCACACGCCACACCGTGTATTTCTCACGCTGAAAAGGCAATGCCAACCAAGCATGTCATGTCATGCAAGCTTTATATATAACGTTGTATACGAGGCGCGGGCACACAAAGTGAAGTTTCCTGCCGCCAGCGCGTATCTTGGCCAGATTGCGTTCGTTAATAGGCAACATAGATGCGCGAACACACGGAAGTTGACGGAACATTCTCGGCCACCGTACGTTCGTTACTAGGTAACCAACAACATCGCGCGAACACACGTCGTGATGATGGAGAAGGTAAGTTGGAAGAAAGCTCGTCTAACATTTTTAGGCTAGAACATTTAATATATAGCCCATCATATACATTATTATTGATGCAGTCAAAAACTCTACAACTACTTTGCAACCAGGCCAGAAGCTTTGGCTCAGTTTGGCTAGCTTACGTTATCTGAAACTAAGGGAAATGTTAGTGGGTATGGGAAGGAATGAAGATGTATCTCTTCATTTTATTTTAAATAAATTTAAATTTATTTATTTTATTTTATTTTAAATTATATATTATACTGTATTAATAGTATTTCTAGTTACATTAAGGCTACATACGTATTAAAGCAGAGTGCTCTGGGTAATATATATCCTGTCAAAACATACATTAATCATTGCCATTGCATTTGTATTTTTCAAACACTTACAACACAAAACACATTTCATAAGCTGGAGTGTGTACTCTTGTGTACACACACACACACCTTAATAATACTCTAATATGTCATTTGTTCACAATGTCCCACCACACAATAAATCATTATACCGTTTCGACTAGACATATTCAAAATGCAAAAATATTTGTTTTTCCAAACTGTTTGGAGCAATTCATTATATTTTTGTATAACTTATTTGTAATTTTGAAATATAACATTAAAGAGTATATTTGATGTGATGAATTGCTCTGTCATTTATTAGATTTACCAATTGTTATAATTTCAATTTGTGCGGGTTAACAATGGTTAAAATTGGGGGGCGGGGACAGGTGGGGGCGGGGCTCCATTAGGCTCCTCCCCCAACCACATGTGATCTCACTCCAAGCTTTTGATCAAACTTGAGAACCCTGCTAGAGTTAGTCAGAATTTTCAACTTTGTCTTTTTAACTGCAGAAACAACAATAAATGCTGGGTTCATCTGCTTATCTGCGCATAGTATGGTTTCTTAAAAAAGTGTGTAGCCTACTGTGTACATGCATTAAGCCACGTTAAAGTGCCTTTTAAGCGTTTTAATAGCTTTTTTCACGTTAAGCATTTTAAAATGTCCTGTGGAAAACCAACTTGTTAACGTTGGCCGGCAGAAGTGCGATCATGGTTTTCCTGATGCTAAATCCAGCCTTGGAGAATATCCTTTCTGATGGTGTACATCCACACTTTAGATTTTCTTATCCCAGACATTGTTAAAGATTTAAATCCTTGCCGCCAAGACGCTCCTCTGTCGGTCACGGATTTAAAGTGAATCTTAAATCTGTCACGGGGTGTTTGGATTTATTCACGCACGTTAAAAAATATTTATTAAAAGCTTCTTTCTTTGCACATTTTTATATACAGCATTATCATAATAGGCTGAATATTAACGTATTGACAGAAAACCGGTAGTTCTATGTGAAATCAGACATTGAGCGCCCTCATATACATATAGCCAAAGTGGCATGATCCTCGTTTCATAACACCTCTGCAAAGATTCGACCGTGAGATCGGTAGTCGAATCAGGCTCCTCCAATCGAAGCATCGAATCTTCGACTATTCGGGGTCACCTCTACTCTACAGTTGTTCTTGTGTTCCGATTAAAAGTCCAGAAACAGAGCATCCCTTGTCTGTTGTAAAGACGTTACAGTACTCTCTTAATATTCGAAGTGCAAACAGAGACCATAGCCACAAGATGGTCCAGAGATGGGTATTGGGAGACAGAATATTGTATTTATGCAGCCTAATCTGCGCGCTTCAGGGAACTCGTTTTACTTTTACTTTAAAAATTTCTAATTTGTGATCGCACATACTCCGTGTATAGGGAGCCGCGGTGCTGAGCACGCATTCTATAAGATAAGACATTTATCAGACGTTTAGGGTCTGTTGCGCAACGAATCCTCCGCCAACGTCACGCGATCAGAGAACTTTGATTCTTTCTGCACTAATTGCGACGGCAACTCGTGCTGGATGAGCAGAGCAGACTTTTACATTAGTTTTTAATGGGTTTTATTTTTTATAAAACAGCAAAATGACAGTTGAGGCGAATGTGAGTGTAGCGGTGGAAACTGGAATATTCTATGCTTATTTCACCCTCACGCTCCGTAATGGCGATATCGTGAGTCAGCTTTTCACTCTACGGGAAATCTCGTCACATTTTAGTCTCGCGCACACTCCTACTAACTGCTCTTGACTGAATAACTTTTGTAGCTTTAGTAAGGATTAGTCTATATTTAATCTATAATTTATGCTGTGCAGACTGATCATTTTATTATAATAATTGTATTATTTATATATTTATTATTATCAATAGCTGTATTAGTATCAGTGCTTCATTCATAAAAAAGATGCCATTAAACACGTATTTGAAATATACTGTCTTTATGTTGCTTCTACATTAATTTGGAGATTAACTGTGAAATTATTACATTATAAAATATATAAACTAGACATAAACCTACAAAAATGTAAGTGTTTGTAATTGCAATTGTTTTTAATTAAAATATATTTTTTTTTTATTAAATTAACTTTTTTAATTGATTGACAGCACAAATATATATATATATCTGTGGTTAGTCATGGATCATGTATGGCATTAAAAATGTAAAAAATGGCATTAAAAAGGCATTGAAAAGCATTACATTTAATTTGAAGATACCTGCAGAAACCATGTACTCAGTGAATGATAAAATTACATATCAGTGTGTCTGATTCTTTACCCTCTTCATTCTAATTTAAGGTCAAATCTTCCATCCAGACCAGTTAAAAACAAAACGTTGTACAAGCCTGTGATTCAACCACAAGACTTTAATGAAAGCATGTATCCAGGTTTCAGGTAAAATGCAGGACTTTTGTTGTTGTTTAATTTTAGGTGCTGCAGTTCACATCACACATCACTCAAACACATGATTAATGATTGAACCATTTCAGAAACCTAATGATGTTCTGTGTCCCATAATACAGCAAACAAAAAATCCATTTAGTAATTTTATGGTTGTTTACTTCTCTAACTTGTGTAATAATGTGGTATTTAAATCTTGCAGCCATGACTCTAAACCTGCTGAAGTCCTCAACACATTGAGATCAAATCTGAGAAAGAAGTTTGAGTGTATGTATGAGGGAATATCAAAGCAGGGAAACCCAACACTCCTGAATGAGATCTACACAGAGCTCTACATCACAGAGAGTGAAAGTGGAGAGATCAATAATGAGCATGAGGTGAGACAGATTGAGACACAGTCCAGGGGAGCAGAAACAGAGGACACACCGATCAAATGCAGTGACATCTTTAGACCTTTACCTGGACAAGACAAACCCATCAGAACTGTGCTGACAAAGGGAGTCGCTGGCATTGGAAAAACAGTCTCTGTGCAGAAGTTCATCCTGGACTGGGCTGAAGGGAAAGAGAATCAGGACGTCCAGCTCATATTTCCACTTGCTTTCAGAGAGCTCAACTTGATGAAGGACAAAACACTCAGTCTTTCAGATCTTCTTCATCTCTTTTTCCCTAAAACAAAAGAAATGGACATATCCAGTGATGAGTATAAAGTGTTGTTCATCTTTGATGGTCTGGATGAGTGTCGTCTGTCTCTGGATTTTCAGAGTGATGTGAGGTTGTGTGATGTGACTGAATCAGCCTCAGTGGACGAGCTGCTGACGAACCTCATTGTGGGGAATCTGCTTCCCTCTGCTCTCATCTGGATCACCTCCAGACCAGCAGCAGCGGATCTCGTCCCCTCTGAGTGTGTCCATCGACTAACAGAGGTACGAGGCTTCAGTGACACACAGAAGGAGGAATACTTCAGGAAGAGAATCAGTGATCGGCGTCTGGCCGACAGGATCATCTCACACCTGAAGTCATCAAGGAGCCTCTTTATTATGTGCAACATCCCAGTGTTCTGCTGGATCTCAGCCACTGTTCTAGAGAAGATGTTGAGTGAAGCAGAGAGAAGAGAGATTCCCAAGACTCTCACTCAAATGTACACACACTTCCTGATCATTCAGACCAACATCAAACATGAGAAGGACTATGAGAAGAAAGTGAAAGATGAAGACATGATTGTCAAACTGGGGAAACTGGCTTATCGGCAGCTTTTGAAAGGCAACCTGATCTTCTATGAGGGAGACCTGAGCGAGTGTGGCATTGATGAGACAGAAGCATCAGTTTACTCAGGATTGTGCACTCAGATCTTCAGAGAGGAGTTGGGCTTGTGTCAGGGGAAAGTCTTCTGCTTTGTTCATCTGAGCATTCAGGAACATCTAGCAGCTCTATATGTGCATCTCTCCTTTATCAACAATGACATCAATGTGTTTGACCAGATTACCAAACCAACTAATGGAGACACAGTTTCCCTATCTGATCTCCACCAGAGAGCTGTGGATGAGGCTTTACACAGTAAAAATGGGCATCTGGACCTTTTGCTTCGTTTCCTTCTGGGTCTGTCAGTGAAGTCTAATCAGATTCTCTTACAAGAACTGCAGGGACCTGTCCCTGTCAAAAAAAAACAAAAACAAAAAAACAAAAAAAAGCAACTAAAAAAAGGCAAAAAAACAAAACAACATAAGACACAGACAGCAAACAGCTCTCACAACAATAAAAAAACAGTTGCCTATATTAAAGAAAAGATCAATGAGTATCCCTCTCCAGATAAATACATCAATCTGTTTCACTGTCTGAATGAACTGGGTGATCTTTCTCTAGTGAACGAAGCTGAACCTCAAATGAGACATGGACGATTATGTGATGTGAATCTCTCCTCGTCTCAGTGGTCAGCTTTAGTGTTTGTGTTGTTGTCCTCAGAGAAGACACTGCAGAGTTTTGACCTGAGAACCTTAAATGGAGCCAGAAATGATCAGTAAGTAACGCTGAGTACAATAATTACAGTCTAAAACATTATGACCTTTCAAAGTAAACTCTTTTGACCGTTGTGTGCGCACCGTCTGTGCCATCACAAAAATTGGGCTGCAAGCGGATCCTCCTGATGATGAAAATTTCATCACGCGGACGGCCAAAGTAAACTTGATAAAAACAGTTAATGGCCTTGATGCCGTTCCTGGTGGCCGTTTAGCTCTTCACAGTGGCGTAGCGGACGGGCACGCAGGGCATATTACATTATTGTTGTTATTATTATTATTAGGCTACTTTTATCATTAAATTAATATTAGTTTAATTGACCCGCAATAATTTCATAGCACATCACAGCATAACTGACGCGCTGTGAGGATAAAAGATTAGAATAGCTTACTTCAAAAACAACTTGTTTAACACAAAATACTTCTTGATTCATGAAAATATGCATATTTTCACTATTGGCCACAAGAGAAGTATTAATAAAATAAATTTGATTAATCTCTCATCATCTCTGAGAGAATATGTGCGTTAATGCAGAGTCAGATGCCAAAAGCTTGGTTAGTTTTTACTGTCAGTTTCTGTAGTGAATAATTGACTGGCGTTTGAGACTTCTTCACCGACATAGTTCTCACGCAAAGTTTTCATATGACTTGTGTTATATGATATTCAATGTCTCGCCTTGATGGTTTAAAATGGAAATATTTTTAATATTGGGGCATTTTTCTTTATCACCAGTTGCTTGCAAAATGGACAATGATTCACATTTTGTGCGCTTCATTTCTCGTGATAATAAAATTAAGGTAATTATTAAATATACAAGTAGGCAAATAAACAAGTAACTAGCAAACAAACTTGTTTAAAATTTCTGAGAATAATTTGCTGATGCAGATACAAAAATACTTTTTTCTTGTACTTTTTTTGTAGAAAAAAAAAATCTGACAAGTCAAATTAGTGTTGTAGTGTAAATGAAGACTAATAGACCTGCCTCAGCAACATTAACAAGAAAAACAAAAAACAAATCTGTTTTGGCTGAATACGATTAGTAGCTTCTACAGTTATAGATACTAAAACAACTTTTTCACATGTCTTTTATAAGTGTTTTAAGTGTTTAATTAAAAATTGTTTGAGGGTATTTAGTAAGGTATGCAATGTATTATTTACTTATGATTTTAATTATTATTATTATTAGGGGCCAAGCACCGAAAGTGCGGAGCCACCTATTGTATCTGTTCCCGTTCTTATTATTAGGGGTCAAGCACCGAAGGTGCAGAGGCACCGTTCTTATTATTAGGGGTCAAGCACCGAAGGTGCAGAGGCACCGTTCTTATTATTAGGGGTCAAGCACCGAAGGTGCAGAGGCACCTATTGTATCTGTTCTCGTTCTTATTATTAGGGGTCAAGCACCGAAGGTGCAGAGGCACCTATTGTATCCGTTCCCGTTCTTATTATTAGGGGTCAAGCACCGAAGATGCAGAGGCACCTATTGTATCTGTTCCCGTTCCTATTATTAGGGGTCAAGCACCGAAGGTGCAGAGGCACCTATTGTATCTGTTCCCGTTCTTATTATTAGGGGTCAAGCACCGAAGGTGCAGAGGCACCTATTGTATCTGTTCCCGTTCTTATTATTAGTGGTCAAGCACCGAAGGTGCGGAGGCACCTATTGTATCTGTTCCCGTTCTTATTATTAGTGGTCAAGCACAGAAGGTGCAGAGGCACCTATTGTATCTGTTCCCGTTCTTATTATTAGGGGTCAAGCACCGAAGGTGCGGAGGCACCTATTGTAATCGTTGGCGTTCTTATTATTAGTGGTCAAGCACCGAAGGTGCGGAGGCACCTATTGTATCTGTTCCCGTTCTTATTATTAGTGGTCAAGCACCGAAGGTGCGGAGGCACCTATTGTAATCGTTGGCGTTCTTATTATTATTCTTTTTCCATTTCTTCTTCTGACTGGGAGTCTATGGCAGCCCATAGAACCGCTTGCGGGAAAGTTATGAAATTTGACACACTGATATACAGTGGTGGTCAAAATTGATGGCACCCCTGATAAATATGATAAAAAATGGCTGTAAAAAATAAATCTGCATTGTTTATCCTTTTGATCTTTCCTTCAAAAAATTCGCAAAAATCTAACCTTTCATTGAAGTAAAAGAATTGAAATTGGGGGGTGAATCACATTATGAAATAAATGTTTTTCTCCAAAACACGCTGGCCATAATTGTTGGCACCCCTAGAATTTTTTATGAGAAAAATATCTCTGAAGTATATTCCCATTAATATTTACCTTTCTTAGCACACCAGGGTGACTAGGAACATGAAATTGTCCAGCTATGACTTCTTGTTTCACAGGAGTTTAAATATGAGGAAACACAAAGGCCAAATTCCCTTGCTCATCCATCACAATGAGTAAAACCAAAGAATATAGTTCTGATGTGCAGCAAAAGATGGTTGAGCTTCACAAAATAGAAAGTGGCTGTAAGAAAATATCTAAAGAATTGAAAATCCCCATTTTGACCATCAGGGCAATAATTAAGAAGTTATAATCAACTAAAGATGTTACGAATCTGCCAGGAAGAGGACGTGTGTCTATATTGTCTTAATGGACGGTGAGGAGGAAAGTTTGAGTGGCCAAAGACTCTTCAAAGATCACAGATGGAGAATTGCAGAGATTAGTTGAGTCTTGGGGGTCAGAAAGCCTAAAAAAAATTTATCAAACAACCCCTACATCACCACATGTTGTTTGGGAGGGTTTCAAGAAAAATCCTCCTCGCTCCTCCAAAAATAAACTTCAGCATATTCAGTGGTCAGACACGACTGGATCTTCAAAAGGGACCGGATTCTATGGTCAGATAAAAAAAAAAAAAGGGGCTTTTTGGCAGCAAACCCAGCAGATGTGTTTGGTGCAAACAGGGATGAAGAGTCCCCCATGCCTACGGTTAAAGGAGACATATCATGCTTTTAAATCGTTCCTTTTTACATATAAATCATACATTTGTAGTCTATATAAAGCGGAACTGCAATGCTTGGGTCTGAATTCCTCATTATTATAGCTCCACAGGCCCCTTTTCTACCCCTTTTCTGATGTGCGTCTGAGAGCAACTCGTTTTGGTGCGGTCTCTAAATACAATTGAGACACGTCATACCCCCCCCCTATCCAGGATGCAGAGGTGACACTCGGTTCAACTCCACCCAGTTTGGCCATTTTTGTAGTTTGATAGCAGAGATACGATTATCTAGCGGCACAGAAACTTTTTATTCACACGTTATTAACAAAATGTCAACAACGGAAGACTCGCCCAGCCAGCCTTACATGTTCGAGCCAGAGTCGGAGCCAGAGCGAGATGAAAATGAAGACGACGAACCTGCAGAACAACGTCTTCATATGGATGTATGGCAATGGTGTGTTACTGTATTTACACATGAAACTTTGGTCTTCCGACCTTTTACCACCGTGTCGATTTATTTTGATTAATATGTGCGAGGGAGAGAGAGCAAGTCTAGTTTGGAGACGGTGTCTTGTTTACATCTTCGCCTGGCTCCGAAGAGAGAGAGAGTGCGTGCGCGCGACCGGGTCTCTCTCTCTCTGCTCGTTCTTTCAGTTAAACATGCGCATACTGTCACAAGCGCGGCAGTTCATCTACATTAGACGGTGTAATGAAGCGTGTGGGTTACTACATCCAACAACCGAACATTTTAACTTACCCTCTCGTAACTTCTGCATCTTTTAGCTTGGACTACAAAATTGCAGCGAGAAATAAAAATGGCGGATTGCTCGAAGTGTTGGGCTGGAAGTCAATGTCCTTATTTGGCAGTTCCATTGCAAATACTGTGACGTAATAGTTCACAAAACGTCATAGATAACAGAAAAATCGGAACAGGTTGAAAAATAAGGCCAAAACAGAATATAAAGATATCCACGAAGCACCTGAAGAGAATAATTTCAACTTTTCTGTACTTCTAAACACTCCAAATATACAACAAAATGCATTTAAGGGCTAAAAAAGTGGATTTAGCATGATATGTCCCCTTTAAATATACTGCTGGATCTTATATGTTGTGGGCCTATTTATTTGCTGGAGTTCCTGGACATCTTGTTCAGATACATGGTATTATAGATTCTAGCAAATACGAACAGATAAAAAATCATCATTTCTCTGCTAGAAATCTTATAATGGGCCGTGGTTGGATCTTCCATCAGGACAACGATCCAAAACAAACATCAAAATTAACACAAAAATGGGTAACTGAGCACAAAATGAAGCTTCTGCCATGACCGTCACAGTTCCCTGACCTGATGAGTGGAGTGAACTGAAGAGAAGAAGCACCAACATGACCTTCTGAATCTGAAGGATCTGGAGAGATTCTGTATGGAGGAATGGTCTCTGATCTTTTGTCAGGTGTTCTCCAAACTCATCAGGCATTATAGAAGAAAACTCAGATCTGTTATCTTGGCAAAAGGAGATTGCAAAAAGTATTTTATAACAGGGTGCCAACAATTATGGCCAGCGTGTTTTGGAGAAAAACATTTATTTTATATTGTGATTTACCCCCACTGTCAATTCTTTTACTTCAATGAAAAGTTAGATTTTTGTGAATTTTTTTAATGAAAGATCAAAAGGATAAACAATGCAGATTTATTTTTTACAGCCATTTTTTATCATATTTATCCGGGGTGCCATCAATTTTGACCACCACTGTAGGACAGTCTGAACTGTCACCATAGCAAATTTGGAGTCTCCAACTCAATGGCTCTAGCGCCACCAACCTCTCCAAAGTTGCACTCATGTTTAACTTTTGAACCACAAGAGCTAGAAACAAAATTATTTTTTCCCCTGATTCCTTGGCTCAAGCCAATTCGATTGCACCTTATGACGTCATGACGTAGCGCTTGCGAAAACAGACGTAAGGCTGTATCTCCGCAACGCTTTATTGGATTCAGACCAAACTTGGTACATGTCATCACAATCATGACTTGAGGCTACATGCTGCGTTTCGGTGCAGCGCCACCTACTGGTCCGGAGATATGAAAAATGGGTATTTTTGCTTATAACTTCTGAAAGGTTTGTCCAAAAATCATAAAATTTCTCGTGCATTTCTCGTGTCTCGTTAGATTCAGGGCAACATGCCAAGTCGACTGATATCCAATTTTACCATATCGGCCATTTTGGCTGTTGTCCATTTTGAATTTTGTGCTAAAATGCTGTATTTTTAAGAATGCATGAACGGATTGTTACGAAACTTGGTATGGCACGATGCCCTGAAGAAGCGTGAGAAGTTTCGAACCAGCGACACCTAGTGGCCAAAAGTTATAACAAAATTTCCAAAAAGGCTAATAACTTTTGAATAAATCAGACTATTGAAATGCCACTTTGCCACAGGTCTTAATAGATTCCTTGGGTCAAGTCAAAAACATATATACCAAGATTTCCTTATTTGGCCATACTTCTTGTCCGCCATCTTGATTTTCATTTAAACCTACTTTATAACTGCTCCTAGACCGTTTGTCCGATTTTCACCAAAATCGAATCGTATCATCTCAAGACTGTGCCAACTAAAAGTTATGGATTTCGAGTCGATAGACAAAACCGTTTTCATATACCGCAGCAGCAAATTTGAGGCATGGCCAAAAGGACTATTCAAGCTTTATCTCTGCAATGCCTTGACATTGACTCCAAACTTTGTATGTGTCATTGTCACTTCACTCTGACCAAATCACATCATTTTTGTAACTGCGCCACCTATTGGTCAAAAGTGATAATCAATTAAATCATATTTTTAATTAGTTTATATGATTTTTTTTTTTTTAGCTATTTCGCCTAAAATCCTCTTTAAATGTCTTTTAATTTCTCATTGTTGCAGTTGGTCTGACGCTTTCAGGCATGTCTTGTCGTCTTATTCAGCTTGGCCCCGGTAATTGCTGCTTGCAGCTATTATTATTATTATTATTATTATTAGCATTTTAGCATTATTATTAGCATTATTAGCATTATTATTAGCATTATTATTAGCATTAATAATTAACTTATTTATTTTTTATCTTTTAATAGTGTGACACAAAACACTGGAGATGAAGTTCTTCAGAAGCTGCTGCCTGTGGTTAAAGCAACTAGATCAGCTTGGTAAGTAACACTGAGAACAATCATCACTGTTAAAACATTATAACATTTCTTACTTACATTATAAATTAATAGTTTAACAAAAAAAAATTGTCACACTTCAGCTTGTAACCTATCTGACCTGATTTGTGATCTACTTACAGTTTTTATGATATTTGTGAGAAATCTATTATCAAATATATGCATTTATAATGTAAATGTAATTTTTATTTAAATGTTAACACATTTACATTTAGGGAACAAGAGATGTATTCAATGTATTCCATTGTATCAGTTTTATATAATATTTCTCTCACATAGAGCCATAATCTCTAAGCATAACAATACAACTCACTGACATTGTTTAAAACAAGAGATGTTGCACAAAGTTTTTTCTGTTTTGATCAGAGAGTGAAGAGTGTGTTATTGTTCTCTACAGGTTGAGTGAGTGTGGTATCACAGAGGAAGGTTGTGCTGCTCTGGCTTCAGCTCTGAGATCAAACCCCTCACACCTGAGAAAACTGGGTCTATCACGTAATAATCTAGGAGACTCAGGAGTGAAGCTTTTTTCTGCTGTACTGGCGAATCCTCACTGTAAACTGGAGGAACTGTGGTAAGATCATCTCTACCATAAAGCCTCTGAGTGAATGAGGATTAATATGTAGATAGTGCATATAATATGCAGATTCCTGCTTGAACCGTCAGATCCTGCCGGCAGTAGAAGGCAGCGGTGAGGAGTCTCCCTGAAGATGAACATTTACATCTTCATATATTATTATCCCCCAAAAGAAAAGAAAACTAACAGTTAAATATACCAGATAAACTACAAACCAGACTACAGATGCAGGTTACAGTGAAGAGGTTTTTTTTAAATCACAAATGTTTGGTGTAAATCAACTTGCCTTGTAATGCTTGTGCAAACAGACCCTTGTAAAAGCGTGAGCATTTCCTCAAAATGTGTGTGTGCAGCTGAAAAGAGGGAAGTGGTGTGTGTTTCACCTGAACCAGGACTGTCACCATATCAGATTCATCACTACATGATTATCATGGCCAAAATAGTCAAGTCAAGTCATCTTCATTCATATAGCGCTTTTAACAATGTAGATTGTTTCAAAACAGCTTTACAGAGATAAACGTATAATTTAAGGTAACAGAGACTGTTTTGGCTTTATAGCAGTTGTTTAATAAAGTTATTTTCCAGCGATATGATTTTGTCAGAGGTTTAATAGACAGACGGATTGGAAGAAGATTGTGTGGCTGTTTGAATGGAGATCACAGTATTTTAATAATGAATCGTGCAGCTTTTACTGTCTTATCTCTCTCTCAACATATGAAAAGCGTGAAAAGGGATATTACGTCACTCAACACTTAAGAAAACGACACATTTTATACTCTGACGGAACAAAAGTGGCTATCTTCTGTCAAACTCATCCATAAGCAAGGACAAAAATAATGCAATTTAATTTGAATCAATATCGATTCTGTAATAAAAAAAATCTATTTTAAAATCGTTAACAAAAAAATTGCGTTAGGTGAATGGATTTTTTACACACACACACCTACCTCCCGGTTAGATACCTTTACATTTATTCATTTAGCTGACGCTTTTATCCAAAGCGACTTACAATTGCTATATATGTCAGAGGTTGCACGCCTCTGGAGCAACTAGGGGTTAAGTGTCTTGCTCAGGGACACATTGGTGGCTCACAGTGGATTCGAACCCGGGTCTCTCTCTCTCACACACACACACACACACACACACACACACACACACACACACACACCTCTCCCGGTTAGATACCTTTACATTTACATTTATTCCTTTAGCTGACGCTTTTATCCAAAGCGACTTACAATTGCTATATATGTCAGAGGTCGCACGCCTCTGGAGCAACTAGGGGTTAAGTGTCTTGCTCAGGGACACATTGGTGGCTCACAGTGGATTCGAACCCGGGTCTCTCACACCAAAGGCATGTGTCTTATCCATTGCGCCACACCACCCCCGATACATCACGATACTTGGGTGCCGATACGATGTAAATGTATTCCGATTTTTAAGAATTTGCAATTCTACAAGTATCAGGGATGCAAACAGCGCGCTTTTCGGCGCCTCCCGTTTTTTTCACGTCAGTTTGGGTGATTTGGGTCTGAGAGGGTCTGATTATAATTTCACAAAGTCATCTGAAGCCATTCCATAGCTTAATGTGAGGGACAGAAGTCTATTTACATCATTAAATTAAAGTTTACGGAAACTCGTTTTCCCTCCTCTGTGGCTGTCAATCATTCTTCATTCAGTATTCAAACAGCGCGCGCACCTCGTCCGGTTACAGCAGGATGCACGGTAAAACTCTCTCCAATATGATATATTCACATTATAATGCTTGATCTGTAGATAAAAGGCTGTGGATTTGCATAAAATTACTTTATTTTGTGTATTTGTATTATATGTTTGTTGCTGTTTTTAAACGACTCGCTACCGTGTGCCTGTTAGATCACACACATCACAAGGACTATGAATCGGCATCAAACGCACAATAACTGGAATTTAAAACTGTGAAGAAACAAATGATCAATAAACTGTTGGACAGATATACACTAGGATTTGTGCGCTCGACATTTCTTCACTTTGTTGCCTTGAACTTTTAAATGCGCACTTGTGCAACGCAGCGCTGAACACTGTGACTCCATGTTGGTTTGAGCACATCATTCTGCACCCGCGATACGCATACGCGGTTTGTGCACTCTGTTTTGAAGCGTTTCATATTATCATGGTTTTGCGCACTGAAAGATTATTAAAAGCCTATATTTTTTATACCTAGCCTGCTCAATACATTTAAATTAAGCATAATTTAATTGTATATTATTTATGTGTAGTGTAGGCTATATAAATATATAGCCTACATTTCTGAATTCTTGACATTCATATATAATTATAAAACTGTGAAATGTATGATTGCCTGATTGAATTTTATAAGAGTACTAATAATAATTCGTTTTTATTAACATGTTTAGATTTTATAAAATTACTGTGCAGATTTTTTCAAGAATTACTTTTTGCTGCTCATTTATACACTAAGTTTAATAAAAATACATAATACATTTATGTAATATTTAAAGGTGTTAACTGTAATCTTACACTGCAAAATGATAACTTACATAATTGTGATGAATTTAATCCTTTGTAAGTATCTGGATATTTGCCGCGGGGCGAGAGCTTCGATACCCTCTATCTTTTTTGACCATACATGTGTTTGCATCCCTGAAGTATTGTGATTCGATATTGCAATGTATTGCCAATATTTTTATTTTATTTTTATTTTTCAACACTAGTCCACCATGGGGTCTCTCTCTCTGGATCAGCGGCAGCTCCAACACAGACTTAAATGTTGCGATATGATTTTGTCAAAGGTTTAGTCGACAGATGAATTGGAAGATCGTGTGGGTTTTTGAATGGAGATCACAGTATTTTAGAGATTAATCGTGCAGCTCTACTGTCTTATCTCTCTCTCAGCATATGAGTAGAGTGAGGGCTTTTCAGTGCATTCAGTCTCACGTCGCTTCCATGCGTCCACTTGAAAGGTATATTATGTTACTCAACACTCATAGATGACACATTTCATCCTCTGTTGGAATAAAAGTAGCTAACTTCTGTCAACCTCATCTGTAAGAAAGGACAAAAATAAAAGCAATTTAATTTGAATCAATATCGATTCTGGAATAAATAAAAAAATATTTTAAAATCGTAAACAAAAAAAATCGCGATAGTCAGGTGAATCAATTTTCTTTTCTCCCAGCCCCTACACACACACGTTCCTTAATGTTTACAAATACATTAAACACACACACACGTTGGGTTTCCATGTTTTATGGGGACTTTCCATTGATATAATGATTTTTATCCTGGACAAACTGTATATTCATTTCAACTAATGAGTATTTGTATATATTTCATGTTGACATTATTATGTTATTTCTTCTTTAAGTGTTATGTTTATCTTTGGATTGTTTTATGGTGTGTATTTTAACCTTCACACATTTAACCTTATTTATTAGTCTCAGGCTAGGTAGAGTAAGTCAAATCTGACCTAGATCATAAGCATTCAAATGGTACTTACAATTTGTTCAGAAGACTTCTCTGTGGTCAGTTCTTGCTAAAGGTTTTATTAACAACAATACTGGTAGACAATTGCTTGCAATTAATATAATAGTAATTTATTAATTGTAATTTTCCAGAAATAAAGTAAGTAAGTAAGCTTTATTTCTATAGCACTTTTCACAGACAAAAAGGTCACAAAGTGCTTCACAAAATTAAAATATACACATAACAGATATACACATAAACATAACATACAAATATACACATACACAAAAACATACAAAACCATTTTGCTAATTAAATGCTTTTCTAAAAAGATGCGTCTTAAGGCGTTTTGTAAAAGCTTCCACGGAGTCCAAAGCTCTCAAGGTTAATGGAAGAGAGTTCCAGAGCCTTGGAGCCACCACACAAAAGGCTCGGTCACCTCTTGTTTTAAAACGTGTTCTAGGAACAGTTAAAAGGTCTTGGCCTGAAGACCTCAAAGAGCGACCAGAAGTGTATACATGCAGTATATCCTGGATATAAGAGGGAGCTTGATCATGCAAGGCTCTGTAAGTAATGGTTAAAATTTTAAACTGTACTCTAAAACTAATTGGAAGCCAATGTAGAGCCTTAAGTATAGGTGTAATATGTGCTCTCCTGTTGGTCTTATTCAAAAGTCTTGCAGCTGCATTCTGTACCACTTGCAATTTGTCCATGGAAGATTTGTTTAAACAAGTGTACAGTACATTGCAAAAGTCAAGACGAGAAGAAATAAAAGCGTGAATAAGCATCTCCATCTCTTTTTTGGAAACCACAGATCTAATCTTAGCGATGTTCCTGAGATGGAAAAAACAGGAACGAACCACAGATTTAACATGACTGCTAAAACACATAGATTTATCAAAAATGACACCCAAATTTCGCACAACATTACAGTCCGAGGATGATAGAGCCCCAATTGCCTGCCTAATCCTAGGAATAATGTTGTCCGGTGCAAAAATCAGCACCTCAGTTTTGTCTGGGTTTAGTTGCAGAAAGTTGTCTGCCATCCAATTTTTAATGGAGGCTAAGCAATTGTGCAACAAGGACAATTTGTCCCACCTATCAGGGCTAAAAGATAAATATAATTGAATATCATCAGCATAACAATGGTATGATATTTCTCCAAAGCTACCAATAATTCAATTCAATTCAATTCAATTCAAATTTATTTGTATAGCGCTTTTCACAATACATATTGTTTCAAAGCAGCTTTACAGAAAGTGCATTTCAGAAATGTACATAGAGAAATACAGTTAGTTAATCATGTATTGATTTAGGGCATAAACATCGCCAGCGTCGAGTCGTCTCTTCACAGGCGCCGAGTCGTCTCTGCACGGGTGTTGGAGAATCTGTAGTTTCCATGAGAGGCTGGATACAAACTGGAGCTGACGATCTGTATTTACCTCGGGACTAACGTCCCGAGATAACAACAGAAAAGCATATGGGAAATAATTAGCGTAGCTGCTGTTCGCAATATTAATGCATTCAATCTGATTCAACTGTAGTATAAAATGTAAGTATTATGTGAATGCCTGGCTGAAGAGATGCGTCTTTAATCTAGTTTTAAACTGGGACAGCGAGTCTGAGCCTCGAACAATATCAGGAAGGCCATTCCAGAGTTTAGGAGCTAAATGTGAAAACGCTCTCCCTCCTTTAGTGGACTTAGATATCCTAGGAATGACCAGAAGCCTCGAATTTAGTGATCTTAAAGAGCGCGATGGATTGTAGGGCGATAGAAGTTCCGTTAAATACACGGGAGCTAAACCATTTAGGGCTTTATAGGTCAGTAGCAATACTTTGTAATTGATACGGAACTTTATAGGTAACCAATGTAGAGACGACAGAATTGGTGTTATATGATCGTATTTTCTTGATCTAGTAAGAACTCTAGCGGCGGCATTTTGGACTAACTGTAGCTTGTTTATTGAGGATGCAGGACAACCAGCTAATAAAGCATTACAGTAATCTAGTCTCGAGGTCATGAATGCATGAACTAACTTTTCTGCATCAGAAACAGATAGCATGTTACGTAGCTTAGCAATGTTTCTAAGGTGGAAAAAGGCTGTTCTTGTAACATATGAAATATGATTTTCAAAAGACAAGTTGCGGTCTAATATAACACCCAGGTCTTTTACTGTAGAGGATAAAGTAACAGGACACCCTTCTAAATTAAAGTTGTATTGTAAGAGGTTTTGTGGGCAGTTTTTTGGACTAATAAGTAATACCTCCGTTTTATCTGAATTTAATAGCAGAAAATTACATGTCATCCAGTATTTTATATCTTTAACACACTCTGTTAATTTAGATAATTTAGCGTTTTCATCTGGTCGTGATGAAATATATAATTGAGTGTCATCAGCATAACAGTGGAAATTAATTCCATGTTTTCTTATAATATTACCAAGTGGCAGCATATATAGAGAATAGCAGAGGGCCTAACACAGATCCTTGCGGTACACCGTAGTTTACTGACGTTATCTTCGATTTTTCCCCATTTACGCAGACAAAATGGTAACGGTCTGATAAGTATGATCTGAACCAGCTTAATGCCTGTCCCTGAACACCAGTGTAGTTTTGTAGTCGGTCTAAGAGTATTGTGTGATCTATAGTATCGAACGCAGCACTAAGATCAAGTAAAACTAGTATTGAGATACAGCCTTGGTCAGAAGCTAAGAGTAAATCATTTGTGATTTTAACGAGCGCAGTTTCTGTGCTATGATGCGGTCTGAATCCAGACTGAAACTTTTCATAGATATCATTTTCTTGCAAGAAAGAGCACAGTTGAGCGGACACAACTTTTTCTAGTATTTTAGACATAAATGGAAGATTTGAAATGGGTCTGTAATTTGCTAGGTTATTTTGATCTAATTGTGGTTTCTTAATAAGAGGTTTTATAACTGCCAACTTGAATATTCTTGGAACATGACCTAAGGATAAAGACGAGTTAATAATATTGAGAAGAGGCTCTTCCACTACAGGTAACACTTGTTTCAGTAGTTTAGTTGGTATTGGATCTAATAAACACTTTGTTGGTTTAGATGCAATGATAAGTTTATTTAACTCTTCCTGTCCTATAGTTGCAAAGCGCTGTAATTGTTCTTGCGGGGTGATAATTGAGGCTGAATCATAAAACACCATTAAAGATTGTACATTTACAATTGTGTTTCTGATGCTTTCTATTTTCTCAGTGAAGAAATTCATAAAATCATTACTACTACACTGTAACGGAATATTTTGCTCCGGTAACGTCTGTTTATTTGTTAGTCTAGCGACGGTGTTAAATAAAAACCTAGGATTATTTTGGTTGTTTTCTATTAGTTTGCGGAGATGCTCAGCCCTGGCTGCTTTTAGGGCCTTTTTATAACGTGACATACTGTCTTTCCATGCGATTCTAAAGACCTCTAGATTAGTTTGTTTCCATTTACGCTCTAAATTACGAGTTTCTCTCTTTAGAACATGCGTAACACTGTTGTACCATGGTGCTTTAGTTTTCTCTCTAACCTTTTTTAATCTAATTGGTGCAACGATGTCTAATGTACTAGAGAAATGGTGCTCATAGTGCTAGTCATTTCCTCTAGTTCATCTGTTTGTTTGGGTTCACTGAGCAGCTGAGATAGATCAGGTAAGCTATTTGAGAAATGATCTATAGTTGTTGGAAGGATTGTTCTGCCTGGTCGATAACGCGGCGCAACATGACAAATTTCAGCGGTACGTAGTAATAATCTTCCCAAGAGGAAGCATATACAGGCTGAACAGCAGAGGGCCAAGCACAGAACCTTGGGGCACACCACATGACAAAGGAACAGAGTCTGACATATATGTTCCTACGGACACAGAGAAACTCCTGTCTGAAAGATAGGAGGAAAACCAATCCAGAGCTGATCCAGTAATGCCCACAGTTGTTTTCAGTCTATCAATCATAGTGCAGTGATCCACGGTATCAAACGCTGCACTAAGATCTAATAGAACCAGCACAGAGCATTTACCCCCATCAGCAGCCATCAAAATATCATTTGAAACCCTAAGGAGGGCAGTCTCAGTTGAATGATTTTTACGAAAACCAGACTGAAACTTATCAAAGATATTATGAGAATCCAAAACATTATTTAGCTGGTTCGCGAAAACCTTTTCAAAAATTTTGGAAAGAAAGGGCAATTTAGAAATAGGCCTATAGTTTTTAAATGAAGCTGCATCAAGATTGTTCTTTTTCAAGATAGGCTGAACAACAGCATGCTTAAAGCAGCTAGGAACCTAAAGGTAAACAAAAAACGAATTGCAAAGTTACAATATAAAGCAAAGTTTCAATCAAAGGTGTAATCAGCTAGGTTTCTTGCATTGAGAGATACCGCTCAATCAGTATCTGCCTAGTCAGTCTTCTGTCACAACCTGGCTCACGGGTCATGACAAAAGAGGGAACGAGGCAGCATAAATAATCAAAAGTGATTTATTTAACAAAAGAGTCACCAAACATAACTATTTAAATGCAGATGGTAAGTCTCTATAACATAAGTAAACTCAAAACAAAATATAGTAGTCGGAGTGATCAGGCCATGGTTGACGTCTGGATTGCAGAGAAGAGAATGCTCGAGTAGTTTGACCAAGTTGAGCTTTATCTCCACTGGTTCACAGGTTCCAGGTGCACCACTCACAGGTTCCAGGTGCACCCAATCAGCAATCACCTCAACAGAACAAAGATAATTAACAATCACACAGGGGCCGTCACACTTCTCATCAGTCTCTTATACTCAAACAGCTCACTGCCGATGTTAAATTCTCATCTGCTGTCATCAGTTGGAGAGCTGCCAAGTCTTTCATAATCATTTTAAGGTGTTTCTGACGTAGCCTGTGTTTTCTCCTGTTAGCTCTCCTCTGGGCCCTTTTCCTCTGTGTCCTTCTCTTTTTCCTCTGTGTCCTTCTCCTTTTCCTCTGTGTCCTTCTCTTTTTCCTCTGTGTCCTTCTCCTTTTCCTCTGTGTCCTTCTCCTTTTCCTCTGTGTCCTTCTCTTTTTCCTCTGTGTCCTTCTCTTTTTCCTCTGCGTCATTCTCCTTTTCCTCTCTTTTTCCTCTGCGTCATTCTCCTTTTCCTCTGCGTCCTTCTCCTTTTCCTCTGTGTCCTTCTCCTTTTCCTCTGTGTCCTTCTCCTTTTCCTCTGTGTCCTTCTCCTTTTCCTCTGTGTCCTTCTCTTTTTCCTCTGTGTCCTTCTCCTTTTCCTCTGTGTCCTTCTCCTTTTCCTCTGTGTCCTTCTCTTTTTCCTCTGTGTCCTTCTCTTTTTCCTCTGCGTCATTCTCCTTTTCCTCTGCGTCCTTCTCCTTTTCCTCTGTGTCATTCTCCTTTTCCTCTGCGTCCTTCTCCTTTTCCTCTGTGTCCTCTGTGTCCTTTTCCTCTGTGTCCTTTTCCTCTGTGTCCTTTTCCTCTGTGTCCTTTTCCTCTGTGTCCTTTTCCTCTGTGTCCTTTTCCTCTGTGTCCTTTTCCTCTGTGTCCTTTTCCTCTGTGTCCTTTTCCTCTGTGTCCTTCTCTTTTCCCTCTGTGTCCTTCTCTTTTTCCTCTGTCCTTCTCTTTTTCCTCTGTGTCCTTCTCTTTTTCCTCTGTGTCCTTCTACTTTTCCTCTGTGTCCTTCTCCTTTTCCTCTGTGTTCTTCTCCTTTTCCTCTGTGTTCTTCTCCTTTTCCTCTGTGTTCTTCTCCTTTTCCTCTGTAAAATAGACCTTATCTACAGCATTAAATGTTTCTATAAAGCAATTTTTATCTGATACGTAAATGCTCTCTACTCTAAGTTGGTTAATATAAATTTCATACAACACACCACAATTGAATAGTTCTTCTTAACATACACATAAGTAAAAAGACTATAGACAAACTCATTTTACATGGTTAAGTATACATGCATACATAATAGTTTGGTACAATTGGTATTATTTTTGCACATAGTTTTGCAATCGTTATGCATCATTACTATTTGGGTTACATAAAGATACTACAAACAAAACAGACTTTAAACTAAACAGAGTAATTGCATAATCATCATATTATAATACATCAACAGGATATAGGTTTAATATGTGTCATTGTTCTCTACAGGTTGAGGTATTGTGGTGTCACAGATGAAGGTTGTGCTGCTCTGGCTTCAGCTCTGAGATCAAACCCCTCACACCTGAGAAAACTGCATCTGTCTGAGAATAAACTTGGAGACTCAGGATTGAAGCTGTTCTCTGCTGGACTGGAGAATCCTCACTGTAAACTTAAGGAACTATGGTAAGATAATCTCTACCATAAAGACTCAGAGTGAATAAGGATTAGCGGGGTGGTTGATTATGATTTCACTTGTCTAACTTTAGTTAGTGTGTAATGTTGCTGTTTGAGCATAAACAACATCTGCAAAGTTACAATGCTCAAAGTTCAAAGCAAAGGGAGATATTTGCTTTCATAGAAATTGCTTTTTAAGGACTACAACAAAAGGCTGGAAGGAACTACAGTAGGTAGCCAACCAGAATGCCTATTACCGCCGCGCCAGCCGGCGTGGCAAAACCACTGAGGCAAAAATAAACCAGTTGCATTTCAAAGTCATTCGCGAAATGACCGCCAGGTGGCGCAAAAGGATATTGTGCAAAACAGCAGCAATTGCCGCATTTTTTCAATTGCCGAAATGTAAGTGGGGTTAATGTCAATTAACAGTAAGGATGAGATACTACAACTATGGTAAACAGAATAGACATTTTTTTAAGGACAGAAAAATAGAATAAAAAGTTAAAAATAGAGATGAGAACAATATAGGCTAACCTATTTTTCATATTGTAGGCCTAGACGTCGGTGGGTGCCAAGCCTATTCCCCGGGGGAGTAGTGCGATAACAAAAAAACAATAAAACAAAAAACAAATTAATAACAAAAATAACAAACAGAAATAGATGCCTATGTGCAATGAAGCTGATTATTTTTACTATTCTATTGAGGAATGAGACGAATGAAGAGCGCTTCTCACTCGTGTGAGTGAACCCACACTGGTGTAACGAACGTTTGGGCAGTTTGCAACAAGTAAATTCATGGCCGAGTGGTAGAACTTACGTTTTTATCATTTAGATGACATGGGTTCAAATCCCGAACCAACATGGACTATTGTAATTTTTATATTAGCCTATTAATGCATTTTATAGCCTATTATTGATGCAGAGAGATTTGTCTAGTTCTAAAACTGTTACACCATAGTTTTTGCTTATATTTATAAAATAAATTTACCATACATTTCCATTTTACACTAAGGAACAAAAAATCTGAAAATCTCGCTCTAATTAAATGTAGGCTAAATCGCCCTGAATTAAAGTGTAAAAATGTATTTATTCAATAAATAAAATTTATTTTTCAATGTTGCGATATTGTTTCATTTAAGTTCATAATTATTCTATAAATGTTATTTAGTTTAACAGCAGCACGAAGCACTGTGGTTCGAGATTTATTTGATGACAGAAATATTACTACATGTAGCCTAAATTATTTAATTCCTTCATTATCAACACTTTTATTTATTTTTATTTATTTATTTATTTATTTATTTGATAGGGACAATGCACATTAATGAACATCTGCATTGAAACAACAAAAACAGACGTAAACATGCCAGATTATAACCACAGGGCTAATTTACATCCGTAGTCCCTTGGCAAATTACAGAAATACAAAACTTGTAACATACAAAATGACAAAAATGAATAAGTACAAGCAAAGTAAAATAAAAGTCACTTAATGGTCACAAGACTGGTTTGCTTTAAGCCACACTTTGAGTTTGGTTTTAAATATAGGAAATGTGGAACATTCCCTGACAGTGATGGGGATACTGTTCCATAACTTACAAGCCTTCACAGACAGAGCATTTTGTCCAAAGGCTGTTCTTCTGAAAGGCACCTCACAATCACCTCTAGTGGAAGCCCGTGTCCTGGCACCACTGTGAGTCTTTGATTTAAAAAAGTCCGACATGGGAGATGGGGCTAATCCATTTAACACTTTGTAAACAAAACAGGCATATTTAAAATGTTTAAAATTCTCTAGACTTAATAGATTATGTTTTTGTAAAATATTACAAATATGGAAGGACATTGGTTTTTTATCAAAGACTTTTAAGGCATTTTTATAGAGTGATTCTATTGATTTGAGTGTGTTCATACCAGTCAATGTCCAACTTGTACAACAATATTCAATATGTGATAAAATCATAGAATGTAAAAAACCTTTGGCAGCCTCAAATGGTATAAATTGACGGATTTGTTTAAAATTTCGTAGATTTAATTTTACTGTACTCGATATTCTTTTTACATGTTTTTTAAAACTTAATGTGGAATCAAGGGTCACACCAAGGTACTTAAATTCTGAGACGATTTCTAATTCTTCTCCTCTTAAAAATACACCAGATTGTTTTATGTCGCGGGACTGTTTAGTGAACATCATACAAACAGTTTTTTTAGTATTAAGTAGCAGACAGGATTTAAAAAGCCATTCATTTACAGGGACCAAAGCGGAGGTCAGGATGGTAGAAGCCTCTTGAACACTTTTTGCACTTGTGTAGATGACTGCGTCATCAGCATACATTTGAAATTCAACATCAACACAAGTGTTTGGAAGGTCATTTATATATAAAGAAAATAATAAGGGACCGAGTATTGACCCTTGAGGCACACCAACGGGGACATCTAGGAAAGACGATTTGACACTGTTAATGTTAACACACTGTTTTCTTGAGTCCAAGTACGATTTAATCCATTGAATGGCATTTGAAGAAAAGTTAAAATATGTCAATTTAGATAATAAAATCTCATGATTAACAGTGTCAAATGCTTTTTTAAAATCTAAAAACACAGCACCGACACAAGCACTATTGTCCAATTTACTTTTTACTTTTTCTACAAACAAACTGTTGGCAAATTCAGTTGAATGATTGGTGCGGAACCCAAATTGCATCGGATGCAAGGGGGAGTGGCCTTTATTTAGATGCTTATTTATAATTTTAGCAACCCACCTCTCAGCAACCTTGGAGACCACTGGAAGGATACTGATTGGTCGGTAGTTGGCTACATTTAATTTATCACCAGATTTAAAGATTGGGGTGACTAAGGCCATTTTCCAGAAGGATGGAACAATTCTCTGCTTGAATGATAAATTGATCATATATGTTATTGGAGCAATTAAGGAGTCTTTACATAATTTTAGAGAATGTGAATCTAACCCATAAGCATCCTTTGCTTTGGAACTCTTAAGTGATCCAATGATGTTGTCTACCTCCAGCTCTGTTATTTCACACAAATTGAACACAGGCTTGGAAGGATCAATGGGTCTAGTTATTTTCTCAGGTGGCTCAAACAGTTCAGTTATCTCCCTAACAGATTTAGAAAAATATTGGTTAAATTCATTTGATAGAGAATTTGGGTTTTTTACTACAGCGTTGTTAATTTTGAGTTCAAAGTCTTCAATTGATTCTTTCTTTTGTCTACCAAGTAATTTGTTGAGATTTTGCCAGATTTTTTTGCCATTCCCTTTTGCATCAGTGATAATATCCGTGAAGAATTTTGCTTTTGCCTTTCGCATATAGTTAGTGACTTTATTTCTTAAGGATGTGAATTTTTGCCTATCTATTGTAAGACTTGATTTTAATGATTTTTTAAGTTGCACATCCCTCTCCTTCATTAATTTCCTACACTCATCATTTAACCAAGGTAACAACTTTCCTTTTCTCTTATTATGGCTTCCTCTTTTGGTAAAATTTAACATTACTTGATTGATTTTATACTGAAACAGATTACTACAATTCTCTATGTCCTCACTTTGATTTAATTCACTCCAATCGGTTTCTTGCAAAGCCGCCGCAAAGTTTGGCATTTGGTTTTTTGGAATAGCATTATACACAGTATGACTGTGTGAAACTTTGAAACGTCTTTTTGTGAGCTTTCTTGAAAAAAGAAAGCATTATGGTCTGATAAGCCTGTCATAAAGTTAAATGTTTTTGTAATTCTTTCAGGTCGATTGACAAAAAGTAAATCTATTAATGTTTTGGAACGTGAAGTTATCCGAGTGGGCTGTTGAATTAATTGTGTGAAATTATAGCGGTCTGTAGTTTCTTTAAGATGTTTTCTAACCTTCTTTTCATTCCAATTTACGTTAAAATCACCAATAATGATTGTTTCTTTATTTAAATCACAATATTTGAGAAGAAGTTTAAATTTTTCATAGAAATCCAACTTTGCAGATGGTTTACGATATACACATATTATGGTAAATGACATTGAAGATGAAAGGGATACGTCTACTCCGACACCTTCAATTTGGATATCCTCTGGCCATACAATCTGTTTACTATTAAAAACATCTCTCACATACAACAAAACTCCTCCGCCCCTACCATGCTCCCTGTCATTCCTGTACACATTATACCCAGGCATATTTACAACAGAATCTGGAGAGTTATGTGTCAGCCACGTTTCAGAGAGGCCTATAAAATCAATGTTGGAATTGCAGAGCAGATGTTCTAGCTCTTCTCGTTTAGGTGCCATACTCCTTATTTAAATGTCCGCCTAATAAGCCTTTAGGTTTGGCTCGCGGATCACTTTAATAGCCTAATGTCTAGAATAGCGATTTAAGTGTGAATTGCTACTTCTCTTTGTTTTAAGTCAGTCTCAAACTCAGATAGCCTGTGTAGGTTTGGAGAAGGCAGTTCAGTTGCTTTAGTGGGGGTGCAGGACTATAGGTGTTAACCCTCTGGAGTCTGAGGTGTTTTCTGGGCACTGGAGGTGTTCTGACATGCTCTGACATTTGTGCTTTTTTCAGTTATTTATAAACATGTTAATGGCAAAGGTGTAAATTCACTCTATATAGCACAAACAGGGCTACCAAAATATGTGATCACCATGCATGTATATTTTTTTATTTTTAAGAGAATAATGCTTATGCGTGGTTATTGAAAAAATTAAAAATGAAAGTTGCTGAAAGAAGACCTCAAAACTCATAATAAATATGCATGAATAAGACTTTTGAGAAATGGATGTTCTTCCTTCGAGTTCTGGCTTCAAAATTATGTGAAAATAGTCTTGCTTTATCGTTCAGATAAAACAATACATTGATTTAAATTGATGTAAAACAGGTTTTGCTTGGAAAGCCATTATGCGAGTGGGCGTGAACGAGGAGTGGTTTACACCTTGGAATACAAAATGTCCCACCCATTATGCATAATGACTCTGCATAATTAGCCATTCATTCAGGTGTGACTCTGACTGACTGAGCCACAATGCAAGGACAAAAAATTAGAAGAAGACTTATATTGACCATTTAAGATTTTGCTTACATCTATCTTGTAAATATGTTTTGCTATTTTATTAAAAAAGGTTACAATTACAACAATAATTAAAATTTCAACAATATTTCAAGTGTACTCTTTCTTTGTAAAAAAAAAAAAAGATTATAGGCCTACATTTTAGGCCTATCTATGTATTCATTAGTTTGAATATAGCCAAAATTGGAACAGCTAACATCTTAGTTGATGACTTTATTTTATATATATATATATATATATATATATATATATATATATATATATAAAAATTGCTAAACAAAAGCTTATTTTATCAGTATATTCTACAGTAAAAACTGTACTCAAATCTATTCAACAAAATGTTGTCTTTCATATTTCGCCTGACTGTAACGTTGTTTTTATGAAATATTAGGGCATACAAATGTTAATTTGCAGTTTAATACGTATTGCTTATACAAATAGCCTACATTTTATTTCAACATATTTCAGTCGATTTTTACTCATCTCAGTAGGCTATAGTAATACAGTTTGCTAAAACATCATCATTCATTCACACACGCGATTTAAATTTAAGCTGTCTTTGCCAGCTGTGGTAAACAGCGCGCATCTCTGCCGTTCATTCATCAAAAACAGAAACCCGATTCACGTGAGAGGAAAAAAAAACTTACAGTATTCCTCAGCTCGCTCCTCGATATTCTGAGGTAGGCTACTTTTTTCATCAAAAGCTTATGTGGCAGTATATTCTACAGTAAAAACTGTACTCAAATCTAGTCAACAAAATGTTGTCTTTCATATTTCGCCTGACTGTAACGTTGTTTTTATGAAATATTAGGGCATATAAAATTGCAGTTTAATACGTATTGCTACGTACAAATACGTACAAATAGCCTACATTTTATTTCAACATATTTCAGTCGATTTTTACTCATAGTAATACAGTTTGCTAAAACATCCTCATTCATTCACACACGCGATTTAAATTTAAACTGTCTTTTTGCGAGCTGTGGTAAACAGCGCGCATCTCTGCCGTTCATTCATCAAAAACAGAAACCCGATTCACGTGAGAAGAAAAAAAAACTTACAGTATTCCTCGATCAGCTCGCTCCTCGATATACCCGCACTTCTGAGGTACTTTTTTCATTATTGTTATTGCTCACAGCGCTGCTGAGACGGTGTTAAAGTAATGATCTGAATAAACTGATATGTGGGCGTTCACAGGTTTGCTTGGATTGCCTCATTCATTTGCGTTTGAATAGTGCGAGCTCTCCGTAGGCGGAGTCACATTACATTTGAATTAGCTCTAATGAGGTCGACTGGAATCGCTCTCTTTTAATACAGATTTCACAACATGAGAATATTTGTTTTTTATATAAATTACTTCATTTAAGAGAAGAGAATTCAAGCTTCATGTCTGTATGTCTGTTTGCCTGTTTGACTGAGTATTCGCTGAGTTATTGTTCATTTTCGGACGCGTTTCAGAATGGACGACACTGGCAGATAGAAGGCAGAACTCGCATCACGTTTATTTTTCTTTATTTGGCAAAAAGCACAACACTTTGTTTTTATTGTGAGTATACACAAAAATAATACACATTTAACAGAATCGATTGATGTATGAAACTTGTTTTGTAAAATCAAAGTCAAAAGAGTATTTTGGGTCTCAATTCAACTCATAAGGAAAAAAGCGAGCAGATCACGCCGGCGTGATCTCCGACCTCTGAGGGTTAATGTTCCGACTTGGAGAGTGTCGGATAGCCAGTCTGATGAGCAGGAAAAGGCAAAATTCTTTTAAGGATAAATATCAAAATCTCCAAAAGTACAAATGTAGGCCCTATATTTTATTAAAATATAAATGTTGTAGTTGTATTTATTGTATTTAAAGGTTTTCCATACACAATTTCAATTGAAGTGTTCAATTCAGTTGTTTCAACTGGTTTTGTAGAGTTTTAGAGTGTGTGAGCAGTGTGTGTGATTGTTAACAATCTGGTATTATCTAAACATGAACTGTTGACAAAACGCGTTCATGCCATGAAAGAATGGGAGTGATCAGCAGATACAGAGCTCTTTAATTCGCGTTCAACCTTGTTTTATTGTAAGGTGAATTCAGCAAGGCATGCTGTGTCTTTGAAGCAACAAAAGCTATTTGTTACAGTTTTTACTTTCGTGATTTGTGTGGATGACACGCAGCGACATATACAGTATTATCAGCTGTATGGTGTGTTTTTACCCTTAAATGTTTAATTACGAGAAAGACCCGGCACGCGCAGTGAGGGAGACAAAATAAACGTACTAAAAAGAGATCCAGCGCAAGAGAGAGGCAAAGAAAAATGCATGTTCTTAATTTGTTGCTTTGAACTATTTTGGTTTTGTACCGTTTTCATTTTTTAACTTGGCTGCAATTTCGTTGGCAATACGCATGTAAAATGTCGCAAGAATAGATTCTGTGTTTCTTATTTTGCATCACAAAGGGAATAAACTCTAAACTCGATGCAACCCTGTTTTAAATAAATAAACTGTCCCGACACTTTATTTATACCTTGAAATGTTCGATGGGGTTTCACACTTAATTAATTTAGTGTTCTCTTACATTTTCTTTTTTTTTATTGAAAGCAATACTGTATTGAAAGTCTTCTCTTTTTTAAATCTGTTTTGAAAAATGTCTTCCGTTGCTATTGATACTTTGCAGTCACGTGACTACCACGGATACCTGGCGGGCAACAAACGGGTATTTTCAACGTTGAGTCCTGTAGTTCCAGGACTTTCTAGTAGCTATCAAGTCTGTTAGCGAGCTAGCTGCATAACTATGGACTAGGATTAACTCCAAGGTAGCTAAATTGTGTAAAGCAGACAAGTTTTTTTTAAGATAATCGAGCAGTAATAATTCCTCCGTAAATAATCTAGCTCTACTGTTGGGTCATCTCTGGTTCTCATTGAAAATCATAGATATCGCAAACCTCAAAACAACCTATCACACACTTCTGTTATTGTTAGCAAAAGACGACAGCTGTTACTGTACGTTCACACCGCCACCGGCGAGAGCGTCAAAGTGCCCGGAAATCATTAATTTTCCATGAATTTTGCCGCTCTCGCCGGCGGCGGTGTGAACGTACAGTTAGTCTAGCTTAGACTCATAACACAAACAGCTGACTCGCCGAACCAGCTGGTGAATACTGGTGGTGTTTATTGACAAAACTACAGTAACTTAAAGACACGATTAATTACATGATCATACACCCATTGTATTCAAACAAATGTTGAAATTACCTTTGATGGTAATTTGCACAGACGTGTATACTGTGAAGGTTGCTTATCTCATCTGCGGTTAGTGCATCCAATTGCACAACAACTATCTGGCATGTCGTTTACACCTCAAAACACCAACTTTTGTATAGTAAAACTGGCGACCCTTGATTAGTTTACTGGGTTTCGTTGCTGGAGAACGACGTTCTTGCCCGCCAGCCAGTACTTGTGACGTCACGTGCAAAGTATCAGTTGCCGGGTATCACTGTCAGTCATCTCAATTTTGTGAATGATTCACAAAACAATAATTTATCAGATTAAAGACGAGCTTCATCTTCTTCATTTTCTGGTGCGATCGGCTGACAATCTTCCTTCATAAGTTTTGTCGTCTGTGCAGAGGCTCTACTGGAATGTAGAAAATGTATGTTGTAGTGTAGCCTACAGTTGATAATTAAACAAAACGCATGACTTTAACTAGGGATGTCCCGATCCGATCCACGGCATCGGTATCGTGCCGATACTGGCTCAAAACGCTAGATCGGATATCGGAGGGGAGAAAAAAAATTATCCGATACCTATGATCCGATACCCATTAGGGGTGGAACGGTACGTATTCGTACTGAACGTACGTTCGGTGCATGGATTTACACAGAGAATACACGGTATAAAAATAAATAAATCTCGCGTGCACATTAATCAATGTAATACGGAACTAACGTTACTGTTAGATACGCGCATATGCGGGTTCTTTAGTGACACCTAATCTGTAGCCCGCCTTAGCTCTGAACGCGCGTCTATATCGCTTCAAACGCTCACAATCATTATACGCGCGCGGCGCGTCCTATTCGCTTTGGACGCGCGAATGGATTCAAACTGTTCAAGCATCGAACTAGACGCGATAGACGCAAATTTGACGCTCTATTCGCGTTTGGACGCAGCAAAATTAACAGGCTGCGATGTCAAGATTGCAATGCTGGAGTGTGTGTGTGTGTGTCAGAGAGAGAGAGAGGCACGGGCGCGATCGAACAGTGGAAACATAAAAACATACTCCGTCATTTTCATACAGGACATCATTAAAACTGCAAAAAGTGTTTAGCCTACTTATATTTGTGTAAAACACAACATTGTGCTTTTGTCAAACTGTCAACTCTTGTCAAACTGTAACTGTCACCCAACCAAAATCTCACACACACACACACACACACGCACACACACACACACGCTGTTTAAAAGCAAAAATTATCTCATCTTTTGGACATTCATCATTGCATTGGTTTTCATTTCTTGTCCTAAAACAGAGCACTAATCTGTTTATTTTTAAGTTACACATTCTACATTGAATAAAAAATAAAATCAAATGTGTTTTTAAAAGTAGTATTATTTTATACAGAAATAAATTATTTATAATTCAGATGAGAATAAAGTTAAGGTTAATTAAAATTTTAAGGAAACAAATATATTGATCTGAAATATAGCAAATTAAGCAAATTAAATTCATTCAGGTTATACATATCTCAAGGTCTTTTGAATAAAGGCTGGCAGTCTTTCATTATCAACTGTTGTTGTGGACTATATACTGGAGAAGTATTTGTTCTCCATTTGAGTGAGATGTTTTTATGTGGCTAATTGAGCAAAGTGCTTACATTATATTTTATTATTATTAGTATTAGTTCAAGAATAAAATAAAAATATCGGATTGATATCGGTATCGGCAAATAGCCAAAGCTGCGGCATCGGTATCGGTATCGGAAGTGAAAAAGTGGTATCGGGACATCCCTAACTTTAACCCTCTGGGGTCTAAGGTGTTTTTGGGGTCCTTGAGATGTTCTGACATGCTCTTACATTTGTGCTTTTTTCAGTTGCTTATAAACATATTAATGGCAAAGGTGTAATTACACTCTATTTAGCACAAACATGGCTACCATAATATGTGAGCAACATGTATGTACATGTTTGTATTTTTGAGAAAATAATGTTTATGCATGGTTATTGAAAAAACTAAAAATGAAAATGTCTGAAATAAGGCCACAAAACACATACTAAATATGTGTCAATAAGACTTCTGAATAATGCATTTTGTCGCCTAGAGTTTTTTCTTCAAAATTATGTGAAAATCATCCTTCCTAATCATTCACATAAAACAATACATTGATTTAAAATTTGTACGACACTTTTTGTTTGGAAAGGCAATATGCGGGTGGGCGTGATTCACACCTGAGGAGACAATGGTTCCCCGCATAATGAGGCTGCATACGTAATGAGCCTTTCATTCAGGTGTGTGACTGAGCCACAAGAAAGAATGCAAGGACAATATATATATATATATATAATTGGTTCACAGTTGTTGTTGTTTTTTCCTCAAATTGTGCTTGCAAATTGTATAATATCCAAGGTAAACATTTCTAGTAATTGTGCAGTTAATTGTTCTCATACTGTATTTTCAGATTTGGAATATATTCTCTACCCAAATGTGTCACTAATAAAGCTTAATAAAATTATTTAAAGAGAAGGCTTATATTGACCTTTTAAGATTTTGTTTACATCTATCCTTGTGTATATATATATACAGTGAGGAAAATAAGTATTTGAACACCCTGCTATTTTGCAAGTTCTCCCACTTGGAAATCATGGAGGGGTCTGAAATTGTCATCGTAGGTGCATGTCCACTGTGAGAGACATAATCGAAAAAAAAAAATCCAGAAATCACAATATATGATTTTTTAACTATTTATTTGTATGATACAGCTGCAAATAAGTATTTGAACACCTGTCTATCAGCTAGAATTCTGACCCTCAAAGACCTGTTAGTCTGCCTTTAAAATGTCCACCTCCACTCCATTTATTATCCGAAATTAGATGCACCTGTTTGAGGTCGTTAGCTGCATAAAGACACCTGTCCACCCCATACAATCAGTAAGAATCCAACTATTAACATGGCCAAGACTAAAGAGCTGTCCAAAGACACTAGAGACAAAATTGTACACCTCCACAAGGCTGCAAAGGGCTACGGGGAAATTGCCAAGCAGCTTGGTGAAAAAAGGTCCACTGTTGGAGCAATCATTAGAAAATGGAAGAAGCTAAACATGACAGTCAATCTCCCTCGGACTGGGGCTCCATGCAAGATCTCACCTCGTGGGGTCTCAATGATCCTAAGAAAGGTGAGAAATCAGCCCAGAACTACACGGGAGGAGCTGGTCAATGACCTGAAAAGAGCTGGGACCACCGTTTCCAAGGTTACTGTTGGTAATACACTAAGACGTCATGGTTTGAAATCATGCATGGCACGGAAGGTTCCCCTGCTTAAACCAGCACATGTCAAGGCCCGTCTTAAGTTTGCCAATGACCATTTGGATGATCCAGAGGAGTCATGGGAGAAAGTCATGTGGTCAGATGAGACCAAAATAGAACTTTTTGGTCATAATTCCACTAAACGTGTTTGGAGGAAGAAGAATGATGAGTACCATCCCAAGAACACCATCCCTACTGTGAAGCATGGGGGTGGTAGCATCATGCTTTGGGGGTGTTTTTCTGCACATGGGACAGGGCGACTGCACTGTATTAAGGAGAGGATGACCGTGTCCATGTATTGTGAGATTTTGGGGAACAACCTCCTTCCCTCAGTTAGAGCATTGAAGATGGGTCGAGGCTGGGTCTTCCAACATGACAATGACCCGAAGCACACAGCCAGGATAACCAAGGAGTGGCTCTGTAAGAAGCATATCAAGGTTCTGGCGTGGCCTAGCCAGTCTCCAGACCTAAACCCAATAGAGAATCTTTGGAGGGAGCTCAAACTCCGTGTTTCTCAGCGACAGCCCAGAAACCTGACTGATCTAGAGAAGATCTGTGTGGAGGAGTGGGCCAAAATCCCTCCTGCAGTGTGTGCAAACCTGGTGAAAAACTACAGGAAACGTTTGACCTCTGTAATTGCAAACAAAGGCTACTGTACCAAATATTAACATTGATTTTCTCAGGTGTTCAAATACTTATTTGCAGCTGTATCATACAAATAAATAGTTAAAAAATCATACATTGTGATTTCTGGATTTTTTTTTTTTAGATTGTCTCTCACAGTGGACATGCACCTACGATGACAATTTCAGACCCCTCCATGATTTCCAAGTGGGAGAACTTGCAAAATAGCAGGTTGTTCAAATACTTATTTTCCTTATTTATATATATATATATATCAAGCGGCAACCTCCCCGTCTCTCTCTTGAAACCAACACGGAAGTGAGTTAAACTGCAATTCGTTGACTGGCCGCTTGAGGCTGTTGTCAGAAGTGAGTCAAATCTGTATCTCCCCCATGTTAAAATGACCAACTTTACAGCAGAAAAAAACATGTTTACAGCCTGGTGTCTGTATGTGGCTTTGGTCTATACAGCTAATTTTGCCCTTCATGACAACTGTGAGGGGGGGTGAATTTTTTTATAACTCTTCCGTTTAGTTGATTAATATTTAAAGTTCTGCAAGGGTGTGGCCACTTGAGTGACAGGTGGATTGCCGCTGATGTCAATGCTAGCCGTTTGTCTGCTGTTACTAGCCGTCCGTCAGTTCACCTTAGCTGCTGAACTTGCCACCTCTGCAGTGTTTTGTGCTTTTTTTCGGGATTATTTCATACAATTTAAAACACCCATTACTTCGCCCACGGCTTTGGGTTCCGTCGTTGTCGTCGAGTATCATTCGAGAGAACAACCAGCGCTGTATTTCAGTTGTTTTCCTCTGTGAACATGCACTAATGGATGTCTGACAATTTTGTTGCTTTTTGGAGTTATCAGATTTAAAAACGTCAATAAAGGCTCGTTCGTTCTGCTCTCACGGAACAGATTGATTATAATTGATGTACCGTCTATGTACCGTCAGATGAAATCCTGCAGGCGTCGGCGCTTTCTCCGTCCATGCAATAACGTTAAATGCACATCCTTGAATGAGCGCGGATTTTCTAGCGCATTTACTTGAACTTCATAGGCAATATATCTATGGAGAGGTGGCCAAAATCATAATTTAAAATGGACTGAATAAGCTCTCTACGAACTTGACGAGCGATGCCGCGCTGACGGACCATAGACTATAAAAAAAGAGTGACTGACATGTATGCACATAAATCACTGTCTCACACACACACACTCTCAGAGTAATATTAAGTTACTGCATAATGCATTTTCAACTAGCAGAATAGTACAGAATTACGATACACAGTCTCACTTGTAGCCATGTCTTTTAACTATTATAATATTTCGAAGGGCAAAAATAGGAACTTTTAATTGAGCTCCTCAGCTCCACTCACGCCCTGCCTCTTTGCCCATTTTCTGTTATCCGGGAGTGACGCAAGGCCAAGATGGCGACGGCCGGCTCCGCCTACTTTAGGCTTCAAAAATGCTGTTCAGAAACCTACGGGTGACGTCACGGACACTACGTCCATATTTTTTTACAGTCTATTATATATATATATATATATATATATATATATATATATATATATATATATATAATAATTATTATTATTATTATTATTATTATTATTATTATTATTATTATTATTATTATAATATTATTATTATTATTATTATTATTAATATATATATATTTTTTTCTATTTTATTAAAAAGGTTATACAATTACAACAACAATTAAAATTGTAACAATATTTCCAGTGTAATCTTTCTTTGTAAAAACTAAAGTATACATTTTATCATACGTAATTCAATTCATATGAGCAGAAATTGGCAACATTATAAGCTTATTTGATGTGGCAGTATTTTACAGTAAAAACTTTATAATCTATCCGATTTTGTAGTCGATTTTTACTCATCTCTGTATAGCAATAGAGTTTGGTAAAAGCTGTTCATTCACACACAAAAACGCGATTCATTTTTAAACAGTATTTTTGCCAGCTGTAGTAGCTACACAACAGCGCGCATCTGTGCGTAAAACAGTCTTTTGCGTGTACAGACACTTGCGATTAGAACAAAGGAGATCTAGAACTGACCTATTCCTCAGCGGGATCCGTTGCTCCTCGAAATGAAACTTCCAGCACTTCTGAGGTAAATTTTCCAGGATTATTATTAAGATAGTAATATTCCTCACAGCGTCGTAAAGTACATGAGTCTGAAAGTGAACTCACGGTGTGTGTTATCCAGCTGATGTGGGCGTTTCACAGGTTTGCGTGGATCGCCTCAGATTATTTGCGTTTGAATAGCGCGCGCTCTCTGTGGGCGAGGTCACATTAAAACTTAATGAGCTGAGATGAGAACGACTGACATCTCTCTCTTTTCATACATATTACATAAACTGTGAATATTTGTTTTTTATAAAAAATACTTCATTTAAAAGAAAAGAATTCAAGCTTCATGCCTGTGTGTCTGTATGCCTGTTTGACTGAGTATTCAGAGTTACAGTTCATTTTCGGACGCATTTCAGAATGGACTACACTGACAGAGAGAAAGCAGAACTCGCATCATGTTTATTTTTCTTTATTTGGCAAAAAGCACAACACTTTGTTTTTATTGTGAGTATACACAAAAATAATACACACTTAACAGGATCGATTGATGTATGAAACGTGTATGGAAGATCAAAGTCAACAGATTATTTAGAGTCTCTATTGCACTGATAAGGAAAAACGCGAGCTGGCCGTGTTTAGACCCGTGTTTCCCCCGTGTCCGACCCGACCTGCACCCGTATCCGACACAGTTGGATATTTTTCACCCGTTTGAGCAAAATTTGCGGGTCACCCGCGGGTACCCGAACCCGTGCAGGACTCTAGTCTGATGATCCAACCAAGGTCTCCAACTACCGCCCAATTGCAAATCTCCCAACTGTTTCCAAGTTACTTGAAAAAACATTATATAATCAACTAATCAATTACCTTGAAAACTATAAGCTGCTCAGTGATTGCCAGCATGGCTTTCGACCCTTGTGGTCAACCATGTCGGCTTTGCTGCTTTTTACTGCGCAGATACGTGTGTCTTTAAATAAGGGTCAGGTTACCGGAGTTATATACATAGATTTTCAAAAAGCCTTCGATACAGTTAATCAAATTTTGTTAAATAAACTTCTTTCTTTTGATTTGTCCTCTTCCGCAATAGATATGTTTATATAATATTTAAGTGACAGATCTCAGACTGTAAAAATCGGCTCAGTAACATCACAGCCATGAGTGTGTTCTATGGGAGTTCCACAGGGCAGCATTTTAGGTCCTTTACTTTTCCTTATGTACATTAATGATCTTCCTTATGTGCTTAATTTTTCTAGTTCTCTCCATTTATTCCGGTCCGTAGTGTCCTCCGGGGCGACTTGCACGTCCTTCATATCTTGCTTGATCCGGTCCATCCATCTCATCTTTGGGCGGCCACGTGGCCGGTTACCGGGTGGGTAAAGGCGCATAGCTGTCTTCGCCACTGAGTTCTCATGGCTGCGTGTTACATGGCCGTACCAGCGGAGACGAGCCTCGCGCATCTTTTCCGTAATGGGCGCTATTCCCATCCGCTTCCTGACGTTCATGTTCATGACGTGGTCTAGCCTTGTCAGCCCGAGTGACCAGCGGAGCATACACATTTCCATGGCGTGTAGAAGCTGGCCATGTTTGGCAGTCGCTGGCCAACATTCGGCTCCATACAGGGCGACAGGGCGTACAATGATCTTATAGATTTTGGACTTTAGGCGGATGGGCATTCGGCAATCTCATAGCACTCCCGTGACTTGGCGCCACTTTGACCAGGCGGCACTCTCACGTGCGCGGACATCCAGGAGGGTGTCACCGTTCGATGACAGTATTGATCCGAGGTACTTGAAGTGTTGAACTTTCTTTAGATCCGTTCCGTCGATGCCAATGGTACTATCAGTCTGGGGGCCACACTCCAGGTACTCCGTCTTTGCGAGGTTGAGTCGCAAGCCATTTGCATCCAGGCGATCTTTCCACTGCTGCCCTTGGTCTTGGAGGTCTTGCCGCTCCCTGTCGGCGAGGTACACATCATCAGCATAGAGTAAGGACCATGGATGGGGCGTCTGGAGGTCCCGTGTCACTGTGTCCATGCATGTGATGAAAAGCAAGGGCGAAAGGGCCGATCCTTGGTGGACTCCTACGTTGATGTTGAAAGGAGGTGATATCCCAGCTGTGCATCGAGCCACGCTCCTGACGTCTTGGTATAAGAGTTGCACCCAGCTGATGTATGTTTCGGGTACGTGATGACGTCGGAGGGAGGCCCAGATGAGGTCATGGGGAACGCGGTCGAAAGCCTTCTCCAGATCCAGGAAGACCATGCGGGAGGCGGGCAGCGTGGATGGCGTCTGTGGTCCCTCGTCCTTTGACGAAGCCGCATTGATTTGGGCTGATTTTAATAATGCTGCGGAGGCGGCTGTCCAGGATGCGTCCCCCTTGCCCTTCCAGATCGGCACTGTGGTGCTGATCGTCCAAGCGTGCCGGACTTTGCCCTCAATAATGATCTTGTTGAATAAGGTGGAAAGGACCTCGGCTCCTCTGTGCCCCATCAACTTCCAGGCTTCAGCAGGGATGTCATCTGGGCCGGTGGCTTTGCCATTGTTCATCCTCTTCACAGCCTTCGTGACTTCAGAGACGGTGACTGGCGGTACAGGTCCAGGGGTGGGATCCAGGCTGTGGATAGGCGGATGCGGGAACTCTTTGTTTGAGATAGCTGCGAAGTACTCGCTCCAGCGGGTGAGTATGGCACACGGGTCTCGCAGGGCTTGCCCATCGGCGTTCTTGATGTGCATGACTCGACCAATGGCTTGGGTCACTTGGTGGCGGGAGTTGGCAATGCGGTAGATCATCTTTTCTCCCTCAGGTGTGCCTAGCCGCTCGTATAGATCGTCGTAGTGCACGGCTTTTGCCTTGGCCACTGCCCGTTTTGCGGCTGATTTGAGTGTCCGATAGTGTTGGAAATCATCATCCAACCGTGTGCGGTGCCAGGTCATGAACGCCAGTTTCTTGGCCTTGATTGCCTCTTGGACGTCCTCACTCCACCACCAGACTTGCTTGTCCATCCTGGATTCATCGAGCCAAGGGCACTGGTGGCAGCATCACGAATGCTGGAGGAGATATCGTGCCAGATTTTTTTTCAACTGATTGGTCGAAATTGATATCTAGTGCTTGGAGGGCCATCGCAAGCTGCTGCTTTTGTTCGTTCAATTTCCACCACTTGACCCACTCAGGCCCAGTGATTCTCTGTCCGGGTTGCCGCTGCAGATTAAGTTGGAAGTCGAGGACGAGTGGCCGGTGTTGGGGGGCCGATATTCTCCGAGGGGATCACCTTGACATTGAGTGCCAGTTTCAGGTCACCGTGTCGGATCATCCAGTAGTCGATCTGGGTTCTGTGGCCGCCACTGGTGTAGGTGGCCAGGTGGCTCGATCTCTTTTTGAAGAAGGTGTTGACGACGACGAGGTCATGTGCTTCGGCGCAATCCAAGATGCGGGCTCCCTCGTCGTTGTGTGTACCTAGCCCCTGTCCTCCATGGACTTGATCATATCCTCCACGATCTTCGCCAACATGGCCGTTTAGGTCTCCTCTGACCAGGATGTGTTCATCTGTGGCGATTATCTGTAGGTGAGCGCCGAGGGTTTCCCAAAACTCGTCCTTCTCTTGTTTGGTGCAGCCGACTTGAGGGGCGTAGCATGAGATGACTCTGAGGGTGGTTGGGCCGGAAACAATCTTGATCGAGATTAGGGGGTCAGAGATGTTGTCGACTTCGACGATACTGTCTCGTAGTTGTTGGCAGACGACCACGCCAACTCCATTTCAGCTCGAGACACCATGATAGATGAGTTTGTACCCTTCTCCAATATCTCTTGCCTTGCTCCCCTTCCACTTGGTCTCTTGGATACACGCGATGTCGATGCGTCTAGTCTTGAGAGTATCAGCCAATTCACGGCTATGGCCGGTGAGGGTGCCGATGTTAAGTGTGGCTAGTCGGATTCGGTGGACTATCTTCTTTGGCCTGCCCCGTCCTTGAGCAGGTAGCCCTCGTCCATTTCTCACACCATCCGGGCGTAGATGACGCGCGTCACCTAGGGGGAACGCCCTAGCTTGATTGGTTTCTTGGTTTGCTGCTGCCATTTGATGCGACCAAGGAGACCCAGCCGATGTGTCGCCTCATCTGTCGCTGGGACCAGAGCCACCGTTAGCCGAGTCCCCGAGGGTCCTCGTTTCCAGCCGACGCCACAAGCTTTGAACCAGTAACAAGACTCTATAATAGAGCCTATAAGATCCACAACAGGCTTCCAGGCTGGACTCACCACTGTATTGCACTATCTTCGTGTAATGCCTTGACATTTCAGAACTATAAAATAAGCCATGGGATAAACTTGTATTATCAAATCTTAAATGGACACACTTCAGCAGCACTGACTGCGTTGGTTCCAAAGCTCAGCTCAAGGTTCGAGCGCACTACGAGATCTGTTACAAATGGACTTCTGCCTTTACCGGCTTTTAGGAACTGCTATGGACCGAGATCTTTTTTTCATGTGTTCACTAAAGCCTGGAATGAGATTCCACAGCACATCAGAACTATAACATCAATAAGACTATTTAGAATAACATTTGCTCGCCATCTAATGGACAGGTTTATCTGTGACCACTGAGATGGCTTCATGGCCTCCCCCGATGCTCATTCTCTTGGTTTGTGTGTTTGCTGCTGTCTTGTCTAGGTGTTTTGTTGTGTATGTGGTATTTATGTTCTGCAGAGCAGGAACCTGCTGAAAATCAGTTTTATACTGAGTCAGGCCCGGTTGTCTTTAATCTTTTCCTGTTTAAACATATAAATAAATAAATAAATAAATAAATATTTGTTTTCAGAATGGGATTTTTCCTGTTAACAGGATTTCCTGTTTTTCTGACCTTATACTTACCTCAAGTTGCCTTTTGGGACATACATGCATACATACGTACATATCATACTTGCCTGTTGCGAAGTTTATTTCAGCATCATATAAAATAAACAATAATGATAATAATAATATTAAAGCAAACACAGCTCTGGTATCGGAATAGTATCGGTATTGGCCGATATCCAAATTCAGGTATCGGGATCGGATCGGAAGTGAAAAAATGTGGATTGGTGCATCCCTAGATACTACAAAGCAAAACAGACTTTAAACTAAACAGATTAATTGCATAATCTTCATATTCATCAACAGGATATATACTTAATGTGTGTCATTGTTCTCTACAGGTTGTGGGGTTGTGGCTTTACAGATGAAGGTTGTGCTGCTCTGGCTTCAGCTCTGAGATCAAACCCCTCACACCTGAGAAATCTGAATCTGTCTGAGAATAAATTAGGAGACTCAGGAGTGAAGCTGTTCTCTGCTGTACTTGAGAATCCTCACTGTAAACTGGAGGGACTGGTGTAAGATCATCTCTACCATAAAGACTCAAATTGTGTGTGTCCAGCTGAAAAGAGGGAAGTGGTGTGTGTTTCACCTGAACCAGGGCTGTCACCATATCAGATTTATCACTACATGATTATCATGGCCAAAATAACACAATAACAATATATCGCCATATCTATGGAAATCTTGAAAACAAGTATAATAATTCTATCAGTCAAATTCATCTTTACTTAGTTTTTTTGTTATTTTTGAAAAAGAAGAATCACTCATCACATACAAAAGTAACAATTACACTTAATGGCGACCAGTTTGAAATAATGGTAACACTTTATCACAAGTATACAGTAACACAGCGCTTATAAATGATTTGCGAACTATTTGTTTATAGTTAATGAATAGTGCATATAATAGTATATAAGCTGTAGTTAATACATTAAGTGACTAAATATGAATAGTGAGTTCTTCATTCGTTGTCACTGTAATTAAAAAAGTGTTATTGTTTAATTAGCTCTTATGTAAAGAGTTCGATAATGCTTTAACAACGTATTAACCATAAATAGCCCTTATTGGACAGTAATTAAATTAGTATTAAGAGTTCCTTAATTTTTACAAATACATTAAGCACACACACTCTCTCTCTCTCTCTCACACACACACACACACACACACACACACACACACACTCTAGTAAGGAGAGATCCCCTGATATGATTGTAAAGTGCTTTGGGTGTACAGTAGTACATATGAAAGCGCTATATAAATTCCTCATCCATTCTGGGCTGGGCTGATACACCTATCCCCAATTCGGAACACACTATAATGAATACCCGTTCTTTATAGCGTGCTTCTTAAAAGATCATTTAACAAAGTAAATGCCAAAATCATCCAGGAAATTATGGAGTTCTGCTGGACACACACACAGACACACACATTCCTTAAAATGTTTACAAATACATTATGCACACTCACACACACACGTTCCTTAAAATGTTTACAAATACATTATGCACACTCACACACACACGTTCCTTAAAATGTTTACAAATACATTATGCACACACACATACACGTTCCTTAAAATGTTTACAAATACATTATGCACACTCACACACACATTCCTTAAAATGTTTACAAATACATTATGCACTCTCACACACACGTTCCTTAAAATGTTTACAAATACATTAAGCACATACACAAAACTGTATATTCTCTCCCCTAACTGACTGAAATTACTGATGTATTTTGACAATGTGAACTAATGACTATTTCTATATATTTTATATTGACAGCATTAAGTTATGTTCTTTTTTAAGAGTTATGTTTATCTTATTCATCAACAGGATATAGGCATAATGTGTGTCATTGTTCTCTACAGGTTGTGTGATTGTGGTGTCACAGATGAAGGTTGTGCTGCTCTGGCTTCAGCTCTGAGATCAAACCCCTCACACCTGAGAGAACTGGATCTGTCTGAGAATAATCTAGGAGACTCAGGAGTGAAGCTGCTGAAGGATCTGAAGGATGATCCACGTTATAAACTGGAGATACTATGGTAAGAATAGTTCTTAACGATTTTCATCATATTTTCATTTAAAATTCATATGGCTGATTTACTCACCAGAAATATTAGTAAATTGCACCAGGTTCAGTAAAATTGTGTGTAAATATTTTGTCTGAGATCATCAGATAATGAGTCTTTAATTCAGCTTCAGTTTCTGTAGGTCTCTGAACTTTAAACTGTGTTTAATATGAGTTTAATTCTGCTCATGGTATTGTGACTGATTATTAAAATAATAATATTATTTTCAGCTTTTCCCCTTTAACTGTCTCTGTGTGTGTGATGATCTGAGATTTGGGTTGTTTGTTATTAACTGATATTAAATGTGTAGTGAGTGTAATGATCATTTCTGCTGGTTCTGTATCAGCTGTCCTTTGTGTGAAAGTGACCTTCCATGTGCTTTTGATTTTGTAAAGTGACTTTGAGCATCAGATATAAGCTATATTATCATGTTTGAGAATGAATTAATATAGATTATCTAGTTTGTTTCCTTATGAAAAGATGTGACAGACGTAATATCTCATACTGCATATGTGACTCTGTGTTTTATTTTAGGATTGGCAATCATGTGGCAGTCTGATCTTCTGATGATCATCTGATGGTGAATAAGGATCCACTACAGAGACTCACAGTCAACAGAATCAACAGAGACTGAAGATACAGTGACTTCACTGTTATAAATTAAGACTTCATTTAGATTTCAACAATCCTCTGACAGACCCGATGAGGCGGCAGTGAAACACCTTTTATTTCACAGCAGCAAATTACAGTTTCTCATTCATAGATTAACCATTTTATTTGTATAAACATACAGTAACTCAAAAAGCTCAGAGTTTTGTGTAAATATAGAGCCTGAATGTGTTTGTGTTGTACCAGCAGAGGGAGACAAAGACTAATGAAAGATTAATTTCTCATAATTATGAGCAGGGAAAAAAAATAGTTAAGCACACTTTTGAAAATCAAACAAAGGAAGCTTGAGTGTATAAATCTTTTTAATAATAGTTGTATTACATTTGAATTAATATTTTAAAGGGGTCATATGATGCGTTTTCATGTTTTTCTTTTTCTTCAGTGTGTTATGTAGCAGTTTGTGCATGTATAAGATCTGCTAACTTGCAAAGCTTAAAGTCTCCTACAAAAATATTTATTCTATCTAATGCCCGGTACACACTTTATTATTTTTAAAGTCATGGTTCGGTTTATTTTCGGTACAGTAAGGGAAAGAAATGCAAACATTAAACTGCAGGTTGTTTATTACTATAAACTTTTTTTTAACAATTTGTTTACACTTTTTTAAACACTTTTTAATAAAATATAATAAAATATATATAAAATAAAAAAAAGAATAAGAAATAAAATACTGCTGCAAAGTTCTCCACTAAATAAAATACTCTCAGTCTCAAACCAATATCACATAATAAATTTAATGAAAAATATAAATAAATAACTATGATTACAGTGCAGTATTACCAATCCCAGCTTGTAGGCCTGCGCATATTTAAAAATTAAGGCTGGGAATCGATAAAAAAAAAAAAGAACTAATTAATTGCACAATTTGCTGTAATTAATTGCAATTCCTCCAAGCTTGTAATCATCAATAATTAAACTTAGAATCACCTAATTAAATGAAACACCGGGGAAAAAAAGGAACAGAAAATAGCCCTATATTAAAATAATATTAAACATAAATATATCAATGTATTATTATTTTTCAGTAATCAATCAACAATCAATTTAAGAATTTTTTTTTATATATATTTTTCTAATTATCAGAATAAAATACAGTCCTACAAAGCTATTATTACCAGAGCATGTGATCAGAGCCTAAGTGTACCATTGTTGCCAGCATGACTATACCAGCTCAGCAAACAGAAGTCTACTTCTGAGAAATTTCACGTTATTTGAGCGGACTTTGCTTTTCCAGTGCGTGATCGTACGTGATTGGAGTGTTTGGGCCGTTAACGACAGAGCAGAACGCGCAGCGCAAACACGGAGTCGAACATTGAACATTGAACATTGAGCAGAGAGCGCAGACACACACACACACACACACACACACACACACGGAACGGAGAGTGCGGCGGTGCACACAGAGCGGAAAAGCTTTTTTTTGCCCTGCAGTCGATTTCATTGGTTTAGGTTACAGTGACGACGGGTAAAACTTTAGAATCAGCTGCAGGGCGGGATTTGCGCTGAAACCGGAGACTTCCACCACTTAATATGTTCGTGTGGAAACACGAAAATGTACCTATGTTCCGCACACAAAATATTGCATTCGGTCATTCGGTACACACGTGCACCGAACCGAAAGCCCTGTACCGAAACGGTCTGGTACGAATACACGTACCGTTGCACCCCTAGTCAGTGATACTACACTGGATGCGGCGCGACGCTACATGGCAAAACCCCGACAGTAACTGATGCCACACTCTATTTCGAGAGAGGCCAGGCCTGAATTTTATTTGTGTTTTGTTATATCTGACAGCAGTCGTCCGTGAGGGGCTGCTGTCTGTATTTTCATTTTGTATTTGTTCTTTAAATGTTCCTTCACGGACGACTGCTGTTACAAAACAGAAACAAAACATCAAATAAAATCCAGACCTGGCAGCTCTCGTCCTTCACCGTCGTCGCTCCTCCTTTTATGCTTTACGGCCATCGGCCTTGTCCTGCTCGCTACATCCACTTTGGAGTGCGTTTTCAAAAAGCTTCGTTTTCATGAATAAAATCACTGTCTCAGTGTGGACGGAAGGCCAAGACGGAGAGAAAAATGTGCGCTTTTAAAGATATTAGGGTGGACATGGCCTAAGTTTGTAGCTTATTTACAATAAAAAATAGATGAGAGTAAAATGCATTGCTCTTATTCTGCTCATAGTTAACGATCATTCATAATAATCAAGTAATTCCTAAAAATCCCATATACATTATTAACCACATGGGTAATTAGGTTGTGTAGATTAAAACTATGTGCATTTCCATTGTGTACAAATATTTATTGTTACTAGAATAAACCCTGTGCCCCGGCTCACATATAGTAACTTAACTGAATGTTACTAGAGTTATTGAAGAGCACAAATAAGGCATTTTAAACTACATTGCAAACAAATATTTAATGAAGATTTTGATATTACAACTTAAGTCATAGAAAAAAAAAAAAAATGTATACTTCAGTAACAGTAAAACATGATTTTATTCTGTAATGCTCAATTTCATGGAGGTTGAAAGGACACTGAAGTAAATAAGGGTGAAACTGATTAATCAAAAACTGAAGCCAGTACTACACTTTTTCTTCTGCACTCCACACATTTCCATGTCTTCGGTGCTCAATTTAAGGCAAGACTTGTGAAAGTGCTTCCACCTACACTGTCCAGATGTGCAGGTGATGTGATCTGTGTCACAATACCACAGTAGCATCACATTTCAGCAGGCTGTTCAGTGTCTGCAGTGTCGGTGGGAGTTTGCGTGGTGCTGTACACCAGGGGTCCCCAACCCCGATACCGGTCCGTGGGTCATTTGGTACCGGGCCGCGCAGAAAGAATAAATAACTTACATTATTTCCGTTTTATTTATTATCTGAGTCTGAACGATGTTTTATTTTGAAAAATGACCGGATTCTCACCGTTACATCCGTCTATGAATCACTCTTGGCGCATAGCAAGACGCTTGTCTCGGTCACGTGATACGTTACAGCTAAAAATAAACCCACAAGCTAGCAAAATGAGTAAAAAACAAAAGTCTCTGGAGAGTTTCTTTGCGAAGGGGAAACGACCCAGTGAGGAGACAGAAGAAGAGCCTACGACTTCCAAGAAAAAAAAAGCTGCATTTAGGCAGTGACAGCAACCAAAACAAAACTACGGAGTAGACTGGACATAAGCAACACACTTCGGTTGTCCTTGTCTCCCATTAGCCCTAGATGGGACCGTCTCAGAGAAACAGGCTCAGGGCTCCCACTGATTCAGTGTTATGGTGAGTTGAATTTTTCATGCCCTTTATATTTGTTTTTGTGGTGTATCTTATTTTGAAGGCATGTTTAAACGTTACCATAGCGACCAGAGAGCGTTAGGGGGCAGAGAGGATGTTACTCATTTTATGTTGTTGGCGCGATGTTACGAGGACGCTGCTAATAAAGTTGCGAGTAGGCCTACACATTGGATTCACATTTATCATTATATTTAAAAAATACCCCAGTTTTATGGCGGTTGTATCATTTTATTTTGTTGTATTTATCAGCCACACCTTAAAGACCGGTCCATGAAAATATTGTCTGATATTAAACCGGTCCGTGGCGCAAAAAAGGTTGGGGACCGCTGCTGTACACCATTTCCCCAGCAGATCTGGTATACTCCGCTCTTGAGGAACTCAACCACTTTGAGGTAGGCATTGTGGAAGAAAACAGGATCATACTTGATCCTCTGGATCAAAAACTCTGGTTACACTTTATTTCGATAGTCCACTTTAGCTATTCTACTAACTATTCTAGTAGCTTTTCAACTACATGTCAACTAACTCTCATTAGAGTATTAGTAGGCTGTAGTAGACTGTCAGTAGACTGTTAGGTTATGGTTAGGTGTTAGGGTTAGGAGAATAAGTTGACTAGTAGTTGCCAAGTTACTTATAGTCAGTAGAATGTCTGTTGGGGGACCAACAAAATAAAGAGTTAGCAGATATTAAGCAGACAGTCTACTAATACTCTAATGACAGTTAGTTGAGATGTAGCTGAAAAGTATAGAATGTCTAAAGTGCACTATCAAAATAAAGTGTTACCAAAACTGCTGCGGTGTCCATACCATAAAATCACAGTAACTCACTGTGTAAACATGCATATGAGCTGCTCTTGATACATGAACTTGTGGTCAGTCTTACGGTCCATTGTCCCATCCTCTATGCCTAGACAGAATGATGGATCTTTGCAGCTTTCGGTGAGTGAACAGTCCCTGCTGTTGAACGGGCATTTTATCTCCAGTACACCGTCAAGTGCTGCTCCAATCCAGGGGAGGTCTGGGTTGATGATGAACCCTGATGCTTGAACCTGGAATGTATATACAGTATATAGTTAAACTGTACATAGATATTGATAGGCTGTACATATATTAATTAATCTCTTGATTGTTGATAGACCTGGAAGTCTTCATGGTGATCTTGCATCATAGATATAAAGTTTGCCCTTGCTCTTTTCTCATTCACTTGACCCCATCTGACAAATTGAAATACAAACTGTTTATTAAAATGTATTTGTCATAATGACATTTACTGCCTATTAACATTTACCTTAAAGCTATAGTAGGTAATCCTGTTCAGAAACACTTTTTTTTATACTGGGTGAAATGGTCCTTCCATCCTGAGAGTAGTCAATACATTGTGTTCAGAAAAAGGAATGAAAACAATCAGACCTCTGTAGCAGCTGCAGGACAGTAAAAACTCTGACCAATCACTGCCACTCGGTGCGAATGTAAAGAACCAATCAGATGCCTTCAGAGCCAGGAGGAGTGTCTTAGCAGTGTCAATCAAGTTTGCGTACGCGCTGATCGCCCCTCTCTTGCACAGCGCGTACCGTCATTCAAAATCAAGATTGCCGGTGTGCCGCAGCTGTGCTAATGGCGGACAAACAACCAAAACTGCCAATTTCTCGAGTGGAACCTGCTCATACAACAAAGACAGGTAAACGGAAAAAGACTGATGACGATAAACAAGCCCGTCGGAGCCCATTGACTCAGTGTTAAAACTCTAGCCGCATAACATACAGATAAAATGTCACGCACTGTGCAAAGCAACAATTGAAACCTGCTAATTCACTGGCTTGTCATGTTGCTAAAATAATGTAATAGCAAATCTTATTTAGCATTACATATCGCTAGAATAATTATTTACATAGCCTACTGCAACGTTAGTTACTGTTATATTATCTTACTAGCTATTTATAACTCATAGAAAGAGTGCAACGTTATAAAGTTACATTACATGAATTGCATAATACGTAATGATTTGAGGACCAAGTTTGTAGTCAAAGTATGGGCAGGCCAGTCAATGTAAAGCATTTCGTCCCTACCAGTGAATGTGCCATAACTGTTTATCCGTCGTCATCGGTGACCCTGCATGTTTACTAGCCTGCGCGTTCACGGCAGGCTCCGCTGTGGGGGGAACTTTACATAACAAAATACATGTTTAACAGCTAGTAGGCCTAACGTTATATGTTATGAATCTTACACGAAATTCATCTTCATCACAATGCAACTAATGGAAATGGAAAAACGTGTATCAATGCAACCTGTTTTTAGCTTTGCCTTATAGTTATAACTAGCTCGTTAGCGAATCAAAAAATATATATTTTAAACTTTACCAATATCGATATGATAGCTTGATAGTGAGTAGGCTACTAAAATACATCTTATTTGTTTATATTCATAATAGTGGTGGGCCGTTATCGGCGTTAACGCGCTGCGTTAACGCGAGACTCTTATCGCGCGATAAAAAAAATATCGCCGTTAATCTATTCTCCAAGTTGGGTTGGGAGCTCAAGCTACACAAGCTATGATGACGCAATCTACCCGCGGCCGCGAGGAACACCCGGCTGCAACGCATCATATTCGTCGTCATCTTAAGTAAACACGGCTGAAAGTGAAAGCTGGTGTAAAAGATCCGTGCAACATCCATTATTTGGACTTGGTTCGGATTTAAGCCGTCCGACGTAGACTGTGTGGTGTAACAGTTCGGTAAGTTAACACACGACTAATCCGTACTAGCACCTCAAATTCAAAACGAAACAAATCACTGAATACCAGCGCGCGCGTATTATTCCCAATATATCTTAGTGAGTGGTGTAGCACATAATCTCTTTTTATTAAAAGCGCCCGATTTTAAGAATCGTTGTTGTGTTTCTTTTTAACTGAAAAGACATCAGTTAGACAATATTCTAATTTTAAATTTGGGGTTTCATAAGCTCCAAGCCATGATAAACATTAGACCTACTTAAGTCTCTGCAGCTAGTGTACTTAAATTTTATTTATCTGCAAAATTATGTTGTATACTTACAGTTTTGCACAATATATGTTCTCAAAACTACATACACCCTTTCAAAAAAAAAAAAAAAAATATTTAGCAGTTGTTTAGCAGGGTCTGTGTAACCTGTTCTGAAATGGTTTTATTATAATATATATCGTTATCGCAAGAGGCTGCAATGTATATCACAATATGGATTTTAGGCCATATCGCCCATCCCTAATTGATAGCTTATAGTAGTTGATAATAACATAGGCCTACCTAATGTTGCCTACGGACGGTAACAGTACAGTAGTAACCTTTTACAGTCTATGAGTAGAACAGCTTTCTCAAGCAGTTTGTGATGCATTTTGGAAACAGGAGATGAGCCCCTGGTCTAATGCGCCACCTGACTTGAGAAACCCGTTCTCAAAGACTTACTTTTATAGTCATTATTTGGGTAGCACACATATTCTGAATGCCTTCGGCAGAATTCAAATGAGCCATTTTTAAAATTTTAAATCTATGCCCACCTCTAATTCATAATGATAAAGTTAGATTTTTTATTACATGTGATTCTGACATGATGCTACATGCACTGCGCTCCTTCCTCTCCGCTCGTCTCAGGTAAATAATGCGTCTTCCAGCTCAGCGGTCGGAGTCGCGCGTTCATGTGTTTTGGGGCGTGGCTTTGGAAGGACCCCAGAAGGGAGAGGGTGGACTGAATGGAAATAATGAGCTGTCTTTAAAACAGTCGTTAGAGGTCTACATACACTCGATTTTTATACTTTCTTTTTCAGAATACTTACATTTTAATTATGTATTGATATATACATAAAGTTTAAACAAATTTGAAAAATAAGTTTTTTAGACCATTCTAACCTACCCCAGCTTTAAGGTGTTGCACTCGGACCACATAAGTGCCTTTGCTCATAATTTGCTTGTAATCTGCTTCTCCTCATTTACTTGTATTGAATGGCCAAACAGGTTACAATCATGGCAAGTGACTACACATACCAAACCTTCACCATGTTTAATTGTGTTTTATTCTATTTACCTTGTCGCCTCAGTGGAAAACTGAGAAGAGCGTGGATAGCAAATTCTTTTGATCAAGGAGACCGGTGTGTTTGCTTTGGCTTGTAGAGTCCTGACCCTGTGACTCTCCCTCTGATCAAACCATACTTTTACTCCCTGGTCTCCTCCTCAACTGCCAAACACTGCAAAAATGTTTGTTAGTTCATTAGTTCATTAGCTAGCTTGTCGTGAATTTCAACTGCACAGGTAGAAATATTAGTAGTAATTAGTTTCTTATGTTTTTATTCTTGTAACAATAATATTGATTGATTAACAGACTGTCACTTACCCTTCCTGTGATCAAAAACATTTTCTACATCTCCAGATGATACATTTTGGGATCATTAACCTGAAACATGCTAGCAACACACTAGCAACATGTTAATCATGCTATCAAATGGCTAACAACATGCTAGCAACATGTTAATCATGCTAACAACATGCTAGCAAAATGCAAGAAATATGTTACAACATGGTAGCATAGTGTTAAATCATGCTAGCAACATGCTAATAATGCCAAAAAAATGCTAGCAACATGTTAATCATGCTAGCAAAATGATAACATTAATTATGCTAGCAACGTTTATAGAGTGTACGGTATAATATAAAGGGACAATAATGTCTAATAAATTAATTTTTAGTTCATTAGTTAACAAAAAAGGCATTTTTTTTAAAGAATATAAATAGTTACTAATATTACTTAAAAGAAGTTAATGATTAAATAACAATTCCAAGCATTAATTAATAGGAATATTATTATTGTGGATAATTTTTAATTAATGAGGGAACATCTTATCACCAACTTGATCAAAACTGTTCCAATGGAATAAATCTCACAAATGTTGATGTTGAGAGTAAATGATGAAATGCTGAGATGAGATTTAGTGTCTTCTAGGAGTGTGTCGATACACTGATCTAACGAGACGAGACGCGATATTGGGTTCACGAGAACGAGACGAGACCATATTTTAACACTATTTTTAAGAAATCTTCAATGTCGAAATATATGACTGTCTTTTATTCGACTGAAAGTCACAGAATGCAAAACAATGCAGGGACATTATGTAATGTTTTAACTACTAATCATCTTGAAATGAATGTCACTTCAGTTCTACTTTCTGAGTATGAATGATCGACTCCGTCTGATGTCTGACAGCTTTTCACCTCCAGGAGAAATATGGTCTGGTTTTAATATGGCGAGATCTGGATTATGTTCTCCGGTCCGTATCCAGATCAGATGGTGGACCTGCACCCTAAAACCAGCACAACGCATCCCTGAATGTCAAAGTTCAAAAGGTCAAAGTTCAAGGGATCATACTATCTGGGGACGCGCACGCACGCAGATAGTTTTACCTGATTTCCAGTAGATCGGCGACAGATTCATGCAATATTTCACGGATCACCGATTAAAACGAATATATTTCACCAGTTGTATACACTGCATTATAATATAATACATAGTACATAATAAAGCGCTTTGTTTTTGCAGTGTATCCTGCGTATTTGATGCAAATTCAAAGAAGTTGAACATACTTTAGTGTCAAACTCAGAAACCACATCTATGTTAACATTCGAATTCATTGGATGAACAGACTTGTCAGCGCACAGTAAAAAATTTCTTCTCAACATTACTGTATCATATTGTGTGTGTCTTTAGTGTGTTGTCATGCGTTCTAATCACAAATAACAACAGATGTAGATTAAGTTAAAGTAGCAATAGCCTAAAGGAAAAATTAATTTTCAAAAAGTTGTATTTATTGATGCAACCACAAATTGTATTACTGAAATCAGCAGAACATATGATATAGTGATGATGAATTATTACAAATACGGCTGCTATTCTCTATGGTTAATATTGCACATAAATCACTAACCTCTTAATAATTTGTCACCTCACATGAATACCAGACCCCTCTCCAAAACAACAATTAGTAAAGGAAATGCTTCATTGTGTACTTTTTTGCTGACCTCTTTAACTAAAAAATATGAACAATGGTCTATCAGTTTTATAAATAAAATGTAATGGGTGTAAAATATAATGGCTTTTTATGTAATATAAATTTGAATTATGCCAGTTCTCTTCATGTGACTGGTCTCATGAATCTCATTAACATATTCTCTTTCCTTATTCATCACATCATGTGCTTTCATTGTTGTTGTCTGCTTACAGGAACAGATGAAGAGGTCTATAAATGAAGTGTCATTATTGTTACTGGTGTCATTGTTGTTAGGCCAAATACTGACACAGCAAATGATGCAATTAAAGTTAGACAAATCAAAAACTTTTTGCAGGATAACCAATATCCCGATAGTTGTTAAAGAAAGGAGAGCGATTATATATTATAAAGAGAAGATGTGAACATTTCACAATGAAGGGTGATGGTGTGTTATATTGGTTGATTAACAACTGGTTAAATTAGTTAAAATTAACAACTGTGACATTTATTTACTAAAATAACATGATTACATTAGATGGAGAGCAGCGTAAGAACAGTTTATACATATACATTACAAAACACACAAGTCTTTCATTAACAAGTCTCCATAGTTTGTTCTTTCCTCCTCAGACTGAATGTTCAGAATGTGGACGGTGGGACTGTGTGGGAAATACAGCTGTCCTGCATGTAGTGCATTTGTCCTGCCTCATTTTTCTTTTTCTTTTTTATTGTTGCTTCAATACCTGTTAGATAATGAATACGTTAGTTGAACATTCCCCTGAATAAATGCTGTGGGTAATTCACTGGATCCTACTGTCTCACCAATTCTAAAATTATATTTGAATACGGTTTATCACTTTTCACCACTCTTAAAGGAATAGTTCACTTCAAAATGAAAATTCTGTCATCATATACTCACCCTCAAGTTGTTTCAAACCTGTATGCATTTATTTCTTCTGCTGAACACAAAGGAAGATATTTTAAAAAAAAATGTAACCTGTCAGCATTTATTTAGGGGAATGTTCAACTAACGTATTCATTAGCTAACAGGTATTGAAGCAACAATAACAAAAGAAAAAGAAGTGTCTGTAAACTGAAAAAAATATATGAAAGTCAATGGCTCCAGTTAACTGTTTGGTTACTGACATTCTTAAAAATATCTTCCTTTGTGTTCAGCAGATGAAAGAAATTCATACAGGTTTGAAACAACCTGAGGATGAGTATATGGTGACAGAATTTTCATTTTGAAGTGAACTATCCCTTTAAGGAACATTTATGGTCCTGTACATGCTTTATGCTTTAACTCATTCCTCCGCAGGATTAAAATAAATAAATAAATAAATAAATAAATAAATAAATAATAGGCTAAATGCTTGACATGTCCCTTTAACCAGTATTGCTGCTCAATTAAAATTAAGCCACAAATTGGCATCATTAAAATAATCTGCAAATACTCACGCACTGCAAAGACACAATGTAAATAGTATACTTTATTGTATGTACTTACAACTGTCATCAGATACAAATTTAATTGAAACGAATGTAACATAACAATGTGGGCGTGGTCTGTGTCACGAAATGAAAACACATTAAAACTTCCCTTAAAGGCGTCTGAAACAAAAGTGTCCTAATATGATACAAACATTTACCAATAACGTGAAAAGCTTTTAAATCTGGTCAGTGACAAATTTGCTGAGACGAAACGAATCGTTCACATCTGCTGGGAATCCAGGTAAAGATATCTGCGTGCACGCGCATTCGCGCAAACCACACATTCCGCAGTTAACATGATCCGTAACACTGGTTCGCCATTTGAGCAGGCAAAATACGAATATGACACGGAAATAAAAAACAGAGCATCAAATTGTTTATCAACGTTTGAGAAGGAACGTTCGTCAGTGTAGTTTTATGATGTTAAAGCTGGCGGATTTGAGATCCTGTATCTTGTAAAAGTTTGATCAAGGTGAGTGTTCATGTGTGTGACTTCCTCATATTAATATGAATCTCTGGAGGACATTTTGTGTTTGTTTGATATGAAATCTTTAATAAAGGGTTTCTTTCACTTCAATGTTTCTTTTGTGTTTCGTGATGTTTGTGATTCTTCAGGAGTTTAACAGCATATATGTAAACATGTATGACTGAGTTTGAGTTAACACAGTCACATGATCCGTTTTCTCCCACACTCCAGATATGTTCAGCTAAATTATGAAGGTTGTTTAATTTAGTGTGTGAATGTTTCTTCATTCAGAGTCAGTGGAGGAGATCAAACTCATCAGATTCTCCTGTATCTTCATCATGGCTGATTCACAAGGATCCAGAGATGGAGATTTTCCTCCAGGATGCAGGTACTTTCAACAAACACTGTTAAATATTGTGTTACATCACAGAAAAAAAATCTGTTTTTGACCACCCAAGTTGTACAGAACTTGTACAGAAAAAGACCCTGTTCTGTACACCCTGTACAGAAAAAAGGTTTAAAAAAAGTGGCCTATTTTTGTCCGTTTTTTTTTTTTTTAAACTAACGTGCAATATTAAATAAAAAGATCATGAAGTGCTTTTTGATGAAAAATGAATGTTTATATTAATATGGTTCCTCTCATAAAGAATGAACACAGTAATCTAAAGGATTAAACTGAATCTGTTGTCTGTTCCAGTTCAGTCCAGCAGAAGAGCTCAAACCCAGAGTCCAGCTGTGTGTCTATGAAGAGTAACTGCTCTATGGATCCGCCAATGAAGTTTAAGAGTGGAGACAAACGGTCTGATCTCAGGTATATCATTTCTATAAAAGTTATGCTTATAGTATGACACTTGAATTAGATGCATAATTTATCTCAGTCAGTCAGTCTATTACTATCAATGACATCTAGTAAATGTAAGCTGAGATTTTTTTTTCCACCTTTATATAATGGAGTAGGTGTAAAATTGAGTGGATTTTTCTAACCGCTGGTTCAGATTTGTTGAAAGCTTCACAGTGTCTGGTCAGAACAGTGATGTTTCACAGCAAGAGCACCGTTACTAGAGTACAGTAAGGTGGTTTATCTTTAAAGCTCAGCTAAACATTGGTCTCTTTAGTCGGTTGAGCCTTCGTCCTCCATTGTGCCGTTGAGAAGAGTCATGTGATCGGGGTTGATGTTCAGCTGAGTTTAATCATTCTATAATTATATACTGTAGTTGTTTTCAATTTGTCTGTTTTGAATTCATAATTCATAATATTACCGGTTTGTTTTTTTCAGTTGCTTTGATTCATTTTTTGAATCAAGCTTATGATTTGCAAACCAATAAGTTAATTTCTCAAAATAATTATAATCAAAGTTTGACACCGTGCAAAACATCACTGAGTTACAGACGCTAAAGCAGAAGTGTAACAACACTTCCGGGTGTTTCCTAAGACAGAAGTTTCCAGTAAAAGTGCACAACATTTATAAGTCTGTATGCTTTTTATTTTACTTAGTTTGAAATCCAGTTAAAAAAATTGGCCTATTTTTGTCTGTTTTTGTTTTGAAACTAACGTGAAATATTAAATAAAAAGATCATGAGTGCTTTTTGATGAAAAATGAATGTTTATATTAATATGGTTACTCTCATGAAGAATGAACAGAGTAATCTAAAGGATTAAACTGAATCTGTTCTCTGTTCCAGTTCAGTCCAGCAGAAGAGCTCAAACCCAGAGTCCAGCTGTGTGTCTATGAAGAGTAACTGCTCTATGGATCAGCCAATGAAGTTTAAGAGTGGAGACACACAGTCTGATCTCAGGTATATAATTTCTATAAAAGTTGTTTATAGTATTTGATTTTTAAGAAATTGTTAATATGCAGTTGTTGAATTAGTTACAATCCTGCTAGTTTCAGTCTATTAATGATTATCATTGTGCTCTCTTGTAAAGCTCTATGTACTGTATTGTTTATACATTCACACACTGTAAAAGCTGTTGGTCTGTTACTCAGTTAATGACACAATTACATCAATATCAGTGTGTCTGATTCTTTTCCCACTTCATTCTGATTTAAGGTCAAATCTTCCATCCAGACCAGTTAAAAACAAAACTGTGTTCAAGCCTGTGATTCAACCACAAGACTTTAATGAAAGCATGTATCCTGGTTTCAGGTAAAATGCAGGACTTTTGTTGCTGTTGTTTAATTTTAAGTTCTGCAATTCACATCACACATCACTCAAACACATGATTAATGATTAACACATTTCAGAAACCTAATGATGCTCTGTGTCCCATAAATAGTTTTGTAATTTATGGCTATTTACTTCTCTAACTTGTGTAATAATGTTGTATTTTAATCTTACAGCCATAACTCTAAATCTGCTGAAGTCCTCAACACATTGAGATCAAATCTGAGACAGAAGTTTGAGTGTTTGTTTGAGGGAATATCAAAGCAGGGTAACCCAACACTCCTGAATGAGATCTACACAGAGCTCTACATCACAGAGAGTGAAAGTGGAGAGATCAATAATGAGCATGAGGTGAGACAGATTGAGACACAGTCCAGGAGAGCAGAAACAGAGGACACACCGATCAAATGCAGTGACATCTTTAGACCTTTACCTGGACAAGACAAACCCATCAGAACTGTGCTGACAAAGGGAGTCGCTGGCATTGGAAAAACAGTCTCTGTGCAGAAGTTCATCCTGGACTGGGCTGAAGGGAAAGAGAATCAGGATGTCCAGCTCATATTTCCACTTGCTTTCAGAGAGCTCAACTTGATGAAGGACAAAACACTCAGTCTTTCAGATCTTCTTCATCGTTTTTTCCCTGAAACCAAAGAAATGGACATATCCAGTGATGAGTATAAAGTGTTGTTCATCTTTGATGGTCTGGATGAGTGTCGCCTGTCTCTGGATTTTCAGAGCGATGTGAGGTTGTGTGATGTGACTGAATCCGCCTCAGTGGACGAGCTGCTGACGAACCTCATTGTGGGGAATCTGCTTCCCTCTGCTCTCATCTGGATCACCTCCAGACCAGCAGCAGCGGATCTCGTCCCCTCTGAGTGTGTCCATCGAGTGACAGAGGTACGAGGCTTCAGTGACACACAGAAGGAGGAATACTTCAGGAAGAGAATCAGTGATCAGAGTCTGGCCGACAGGATCATCTCACACCTGAAGTCCTCAAGGAGCCTCTTTATTATGTGCAACATCCCAGTGTTCTGCTGGATCTCAGCCACTGTTCTAGAGAAGATGTTGAGTGAAGCAGAGAGAGGAGAGATTCCCAAGACTCTCACTCAAATGTACACACACTTCCTGATCATTCAGACCAACATCAAACATGAGAAGGACTATGAGAAGAAAGTGAAAGATGAAGACATGATTGTCAAACTGGGGAAACTGGCTTATCGGCAGCTTTTGAAAGGCAACCTGATCTTCTATGAGGGAGACCTGAGCGAGTGTGGCATTGATGAGACAGAAGCATCAGTTTACTCAGGATTGTGCACTCAGATCTTCAGAGAGGAGTTGGGCTTGTGTCAGGGGAAAGTCTTCTGCTTTGTTCATCTGAGCATTCAGGAACATCTAGCAGCTCTATATGTGCATCTCAACTTTATCAACAATAACATCAATGTGTTTGACCAGATTACCAAACCAACTCATGGAGACACAGTTTCACTATCTGATCTCCACCAGAGAGCTGTGGATGAGGCTTTAGACAGTAAAAATGGGAATCTGGACCTTTTCCTTCGTTTCCTTCTGGGTCTGTCAGTGAAGTCTAACCAGAGTCTCTTACAAGAACTAAAGACACAGACAGAAAACAGCTCTCACAACAATGAGAAAACAGTTGACTATATTAAAGAAAAGATCAGTGAGAATCCCTCTCCAGATAAATACATCAATCTGTTCCACTGTCTGAATGAACTGGGTGATCTTTCTCTAGTGAACAAAGCTAAACCTCATATGAGCCGTGGAGGATTACGTGCTGTGAAACTCTCCCCGTCTCAGTGGTCAGCTTTAGTGTTTGTGTTGTTGTCCTCAGAGAAGACACTGCAGGAGTTTAACCTGAAGAGCTTAATAGGAGCCAGAAATGATCGGTGAGTAACACTGAGTGCAATCATTACAGTCTAAAACATTCTGAACAAAGAGAAACTCATAGATCAGAGGTGTTTAAATCACAGGGCACAGATTGATTTCTGGGATATTGTACATCATTTGCGGGTGTTTCTCAAACCGTGGCTGTGTCCTAGTAAGGCTGCATATCTCGACTGCGACGTCATCAAGCGTCTCTGAAGGTCGTCTCAGTTTGAAGGATCTTTTGACGACAGACTTCATTTTGTGTCTTTAATTCAATTATTTTAATTTAATCGTTCGGTTTTGGCCGGCGCAACTTTCCTCTGGAAGACTGACTCCGCCCACACAGACACACAACAGGGACGAAACGATGAGACAGTGCAGTCCCAGATAGCAATTACATTTGGGCCACATGTGGGTATTATCTGGCACATATGGCCTAGATGTGGCATGGCTGAACAGATATGGGCCAAATCGTAGCCATATTTGTTTTGCCATAACTTTAAAATCTGCGGGAAATGCTCTCTTGGTTCACAACTGATTTTGAGGTATATGGCCCAGATAACAACGAACACATGAGGACCATATGTGGTTGAGCTATGGCACACAGTGAGAAACGCCGACTTGTGGTAAACATTTGGCTTATACGTGGAAAAACACAGGAATCCTGAAATCAAGTGCGACAAACATCCGCCGTTCCACACCTCAGGTTGCTATGCATCTTCCCTCCTATTGGTGGAGTGAGACTACGGCGCGAGTTTGACTGCGACGCTGGCCAGCTGACGCCATTTACTCTGCTTTCCTCACGACTGTGTACATTCAGGTAAGTGATGTTTTGGCATTTTAAAGTCATATAAATGAAATATGCAACATTATGTGTCAATATCGCATGTTATTATGCGTTTAGTAGTTCCATCGAGGAAGGGGTTGAACTAGCTAATATTTTCCTCAGTTTACTGCTATAACTTACAATAAAGTTTAATGTAACTTAACCGTTAACTTAGGCTATAGCAGTTCGCTGGTTTGCCGTTTTAAATTAAGATGTTTTTGTTTATAAATCAACAGCTCACTTTCATACACAATAAAATAGTATAGTTTGTCATTGTGTAGTAGCCTATTTGTGAATTAAGGCGACGCGGTCCAATGTCGGTGTTACTGTTTGTCAGAAAACCTAAATCCTAATTTGTGTTCACAATCATTCAACTAATCATAATATAAAAATGCCAAGAATAAACACATTAATACGTGTGCATTATTGTATGTATCTTCATTTAACTCTGAAATGATATTCAACCAAGACTTTTTCTCATGACCTTTCCCTCTTTAAAATTAAAGTTGTAATGTTAACGTTAGGCTATTAGTGTCAAGTCACAATACCAAAATTATGACTTTCGATACAATACCTGAACATTAACATGAACTAATAATGAACTGCACTTCTACTGCATATATTAATATGTGTTAATGTTAATTTCAACATTTACTAACACATTCAATATAAAAAATTGTACTTGTTAACTTTAGTATGCAGTGTGAACTAACATGAACAAACAATGAATTGCTGTATTTCTGTTAGCTATCAATTAATTGAGCAGCCATTCACTGCCATTATAAAGCTTGGAAGAGGCAGGACATTTTTATAATTACTATAATTTCTCACGATATAGTTTATATACCATGCTATCGTATACTGTCATACCACCCAGCCCTAATGTGTGGTATGGTGGGGCAATGACAATAATTTCCATATTAAAAACCTAGAAAATATGGTTTCAGATGGAGTAAATAATAGTTTATAGTTCATTTTTGAATATAAAAGCACTTTCATTTTAGGGTGGTCTATTTAAATGCATATTTCAACCACTTACACAATGTTTTTTTTTCCTATCAGATTACCTATCTGGGTTTGGTTGGTGGCTTTGACCTGGATAACACCGTGTGGAGAGTGCTGAAAGGCACTTTTACAACTGCTGTGGCACGTTATGAATTGGAGAGAAGTCAATGGGAAGATTGGTGTCCAACGCCTGGTCGTAAAGGAAGTTGTCATTGGTGAGACCTTTTTTAGAAGTCACTTTTATTTATATTGCACTTTGCACAATTCACAACTTTTCAAAACCGCTTTACAGAACATTGTATTTTTATTTCTGTTATCTCAGTATCGAACCAAGCAACTTTTTTTGTCATTACCTGATCACATCCGTGGCTCACTTAAGTGACTGCATTTTTTATTTAGAAGTTTTATGTTTTGTTTTTAAAGAAAGTTATTTTTTATATATTGCGAATCATATTGTTTCAATCATACATTTTAAAGCTGTAATCACAATATAAGATTATCATTCTGTCAAAGTCTCATACCAGGGCATGCCTACAACTATCTGTATTTAGTTCATTATCACTGTGTATTTAAAAGGTTAGTTTACCCAAAAATGAAAATTCTGTCAGTAATTACTCACCCATGTTGTTCCAACCCCCGTAAGACCTTCGTTCATCTTCGGAACACAAATTAAGATATTTATGATTAAATCTGAGAGCTGTCTCACTCCTCCATAGGCTTCTCTGTTATTGAAACTTGCCAGCCCAGAAAGTTAGTAAAGACATTGTTAAAATAGTCCAAGAATACAGTGGCTGAACCTTAAGTTTATCAAGTGTCAAAAATACTTTTTGTGCGCAAAACAAGCTAAAATAAAGACTTTATTCAACGTAGTGTAACAGCACAGCGCTTCTGTGTTGTACGTCAGAACGTAGGCTCACGACTGGCCAGCATCCCACACATGACCAGCGTCGGCCAATAGTGAGTCTACGCTCTGACGTACAACCCAGAAGTTGGAAAAACTTGAGGGTAATTACAGATAGAATTTTCATTTTTGGGCGAACTAACCCTTTATGTTCCTCCTTGCATTCAGTACTTGGCCCATTATTGTTTGTGTGTTTCTGCTTCCAAATTGTCTCGCATCATTGCAGATTATCTTGAGTTTATTTTGTGTTAGTAAAAACACTTATTTTTGTAGACTCTGTCTTTGGACTAAAACATGACATTAATGCTATCTGTGTTGGTGTGTTTTTACATTAGAGTGTGCATGTCTTTTTTTTTAAAAAAGAAGCAGAATACATGCAGTGCTGTAAATTTTAACCGGTTGTTGGTGCAAAAGTATTCTAAAAATCTAAATAATTTGTCATAAGGAATTATGGTATAATTCTGGCCCACATATTGAAAAATACAATTTGCAATTCCTTTTGAAAATTTACTGGAAAAAAACTTTCATATACTGGTAATTCAGAGGTGTTTAATTTGTTAATAATTGCAATTAAAATATTGAAGGATATTTACATTAATGATTTTTTTTATTATCCTGCAGCTCTAGCTTCCAGGTTGTATTGCTGCTAACATTATTTAAATTCTTCTTTATTGCAGGTGAAGTCAGGCAGAATCCCCTTACTGGAAAAGATCAACACATTGCCGACCCTCATTTGAGACTTCTCTGCACATCAACACACTTCTCAACTCTTTACCTTTCAAGTTTGCTTTAACTTTCTCAATTTCTCTTTAAAGTTCTCTTTACCAACTGTGATTTATTTGTATTACTCTCATTGGACTAATTAAACATAACATTAATACACGCTTTGATCGAGTGTTTTGAACTTTGGTGTAAAAAATTAGCTTTGAATGCTATTTATATTATTAATTTGTATTCTTAAATGTTTTCAACTGAATTCTACTTAAAATAAGTACAACTGAGTAGCTGTAATTATGTTTTCTTAAATGTTTTCAACTGAATACTACTGTAATTATTAAATTCAACTCTGTTGCTTTAATTATATTTATTTTTATGAAATGTTTTCAACTGAATACTGCTGTAATTAAGTACAACACTTTAGCTGTAATTATTTAAATGCTTGTCAAAATAAATAGTTTTGAGTACATTTGTTGTTGAGTGTTTAATTTACCTGTGAGTTAAGACTTTAAATACTGTCAGCTGCATGTGGGCCACATAAGGGCCGTTAGATTTTAACAGAACTCAACCATATTAAAGTTGCATACCAGGCCCACATATGGGCCACATGAATTTGTAGTATTTGGCATAAGGAGATGTGGGCCATATCTGGGCCGGCAAACACAAACTAATCTGGGCCACAGCTCAGCTGTTTATCTGGCCCACATCTGTGCCAAAGGTAATTTGCTGACTGGGGTGTAAGTGTAGGAAATGGATATGGAAGGGAGAGTGGAGAAATGGGTGAATGTCCATGTGCTATCAGCATCTCGTGTGCACCCGCTCCTATGATAGCGGCAGTGTGAGGGAGGAACGAGACGTGGATGAATGAGGTGTGTGTGTGTGCGCGCGCGCCAGTGCTGTTTCCCCAGCGGTGGCATCTAGTGTGACTATCACAGTTAGCTTACTTCTCATTTCAAAAACAACTTGTTTAGCACAAAATAATTCTTGATTCATGAAAATATACGCATTTATTTTGATTTGTCAAAATAGTGTTGTAGTGTAAATGTAGAATAATAGACCTGCCACAGCAACATTGACAAGATTAAAAAAAACAAATGTGTTGGCTGAATACGAGGCTTCTATAGTTATAGATACTAAAACAACTTTTTCACAAGCAATGTTTAATCAAAAAATATATTTGAGGGTATTTTGGAAGGTATAATGTATTATTTACTTATGTTATTTATTATTATTATTTAACTTATTGATTTTTTTTTTTTTTTCAATTAGTGTCACACAAAACACTGGAGATGAAGTTCTTCAGAAGCTGATGCCTGTGGTTACAGCAACTAGATCAGCTCGGTAAGTAACACTGAGAACAAGCATCACTGTTAAAACATTGTAACATTTCTTACTTAAACATTATAAATGAATGGTTTAACAAAAAATATGAGTGTCACACTTCAGCTTTTAAACCCTCCACCTATCTGACCTGATCTGTGATCTACTTAACTGTTTTTTATGATATTTGTGTGAGAAATTTATTTTCAAATATATGCATTTATAATGTATATAAACATTTAGAATTCTTTTAATATTAATTTTAATTTAATTTAAATGTTAATACATTTATATTTAGGGAAAATGTTTTCGATGTATTTAATTTTATCAGTTTTATATAATCTTTCTCCCTCACATAGAGACATAATCTCTAGAATAACAGTTAAACTTACTGATATATTGAATTCATTGTTTAAAAAAAGAGATATTGCACAAATTATAAACACAAATAGGAAAAACAAAGATTTCTGTTTTGATCTGAGAGAGTGAAGAGTGTGTCATTGTTCTCTACAGGTTGTGGGATTGTGGTGTAACAGATGAAGGTTGTGCTGCTCTGGCTTCAGCTCTGAGATCAAACCCCTCACACCTGAGAGAACTAATTCTGTCTGGGAATAAACTAGGAGACGCAGGAGTGAAGCTGTTCTCCGCTGTACTGGAGAATCCTCACTGTAGACTGGAGATACTGGGGTAAGATCATATGTGACTCTCATATGAAACTGTAAATTCATAAAGTATAATCAAAAAGGAATAAAATGCAGGGAAATATCTATTATTACATTCACTAAAAAGCAAAGCTATTGAAACAACATGATCAAATTCACCAAATTATTTTCACATTTGTTCATATGATGTAAGAGATTGAATATTTTTGAAGCATTTGCTCTATTTCTCCTGCTGCTGTGAGTTCATGTTTTTGATCTGTAAATGATTGAACACATGAGCAGCTCCTCATTAAGGTGATACTGCAGTACTGATAGTCACACTGAAAAACACACTTTGACATCATGATATACATTTAACACCCTTTACTTTAAACACACTCAATCTCAGCACAGTCAGGATTAACACAGTCCATTCATTTTAGGAGAAAACTGGATACTGTAGAGATTTTTCTCTAGGTTTAAAATCTACATCATGTCAGTGTCAGATTATGACACAGAGAAACACTGTAGTACATCGATATTGCTCGCCCCTCTCTCTCTCTCCTGTCTTGCTCTGCCACACACACTCCCTCTCTTCTCACAGCCGTATACACACAATTAAGAGGATTTTTCAGAATGATTGTGAGGTGGACTTGAGCTGAAAGAGGGGTTTTCATGACTCTTTATTGTTCATTACATTAACCTTTTCTGTTACATTTTTTCTATATATTTATGTGATAAACAGTTTTAATTTGTTTTATCAGTCAGATCAAAGTGAAAAAATTACTTCAACTGAATTTGCATCACGCGCTCCGCCCCGCGAGGCGGGTATAAATACGGAAGCGGATGCATACACCATCTGTTTTTCGCTGAGGAGCCGAGCGTAACTCTGAGTCAGCGGTGGTCCAACTATAGTGGCAAAGGGGCTACGTCCTCCATTCCCTCCTTTAGGGAACGGTGGGTTGCATACGCAACCTGTACGTTCCCTTTCAGTCGAGAACGTCAGACTTAGTCAACGTTGACTGAATGGGGTGTTAACCCTCTGGGGTCTGAGCTGTTTTCTGGGCCCTGGAGGTGTTCTGACATGCTCTGACATTTGTGGTTATTTCTGTTACTTGTGACATTTTCATGGCTAAAGTCTAATTACACTGTATTCAGCACAAACTCTGCTACAATAATATATCAGCAGCATGTGTGTAAAAGTTTGTAGTTTTGAGATAATGACATTTATGCGTGGTTTGTGAAAATACAAAAAAAAATTCTCACTGAAATAAGGCCATGAAACCCATACTGATTATTTCTTCACAAGACACAAAAATTGTATGACGTAGCCTAGAATATTTGCTCTAAAACTATGTGAAAATCACCCTGACTGCTCATTCAGATAAGACAATATATTGATTTAAAAATTTTACGACGTGTTTTGTGTGAGAAAGCTTTATGCGGGAGCTCATTAATATGTAAGCTTTTCACACCTGAGAAAGACAAAGACCCTCCCTAATGGCCCTATTAGGAGCTATCAGGCCCTATCATTCTGAGCAACCTTGCACAAAGAATGAGGAGATTTAAAAAAGAATGGCTTTTAGATTGTTTGGATTTATTTACAACACAACATAATCCAAAGATACACAACAAATGACAAAAATGCACTTATTGAAAACAATGATCCAAAGACAGACCTTTGTGCCATTCCTAAAAACATTGTACATACCTTTCATTTCCAAGGTGTTTGATTTTCACTTTACCATGTTCATGTACAGAGACTCATGTGAATGTTGAAGTCAGCAGGACTCAGTGGCATCTGGGCCCTGAAAGAAAAAAAAAAGTGAACATACTGATATCAAGAGAAAGGCCTGCACGATTTTTGGGAATAAATTTTAGATTTTTCTGGTTAAAATTGCTTTTTAAAATTCACAGAATACACACACACACACACACACACACACAAATGTTTCCAACAATATATAATATAATGAACACCAGGTTTGTTGTGCCTTGTAGGCATAGGCTATGCGTAGTGCTGCATAAAATAATAATAACAATAACCTATAGCAGCCTATAAATCTTCCAAAATATTTCAGTAACAACTAAGCTAGAGAAAAATATATTGATTATCATGTTACTTCAAATGTTTCCATTCGTTATGATGATATGAAATGAGATAATAGTAAAAACATGAAGCCGTTTGGTGCGGAAATTGCTTTTCAAACGCGATCGCGATCCAAAATATGATACATTCAAACGCGATCGCGCACAAATATAAAACATTATGGTTACCATATACATATCTACGTTTGAGCAGATATCCACAAACACAGTAACAGTAAACACGGGTATAAATATTATAATATTCACCATATATCTAGCAACAGTTCAACTGCAATGTGAAATTTATGCAACAATAACAAACTAATATGTAAGAATTTCTTACCTTACATCTTTCTTGTCTTCAAATCGCGTTCTTCTTCTTCTGAGGTAAATCAATGTAAGCTCACGGCGCCTTTCAAACTCGACGAAAAGCAGAGACTTGTGAAGTGTTTTGGTGCTTTGTTTTTGAGGTAATGTGCGCGTTCGCGTTCCATGTGGAGATTTGCATGTGAATCTCTTTTGCGCGAGTGGGCGTGGTCAAATTAAAAATAATTAGGAAGCGTTTGAGAAGCTGGACATCTTGTTGGTTTTATACAAATTACTTAAACAGAGAATATTTGTTTTCAGTTTGAATCTGATCATTTAAAAGTACACACTTAAATGTTTATAAAGGTATATGGCTCATAAATGTGTGACAAGTATTCGCTGGGTTTTGTTTCAGTTTATAGATGTGCTCAAGAAAAAAAAGTTCACCGCGACGGAGAGGCAGAACGCACACCCTGTTTATTTTCTTTATTTTACAAAAGCACAATGTTTTGATTTGATTGTAAGTGGACACATACAAAAGTAGAAATATCACAGATTCTTTTTTTATATTTCTTTTTTCTGTATGACCATAAATGACGGAGTAATTTAAGTTTATAGTGCTACAATGTGAAGAAAATCCAGCAAAACGCGGGGGTGCGTTTGCCGACCTCAGAGGGTTAACCCTGGAAGATGCCACTAGAGCTGCCACCTTCCAGTGCCTTGACAAAAGCCAGCTGAACCTCCCGCATCTTGAGGCGGTGATAGGACAGGGCTTAGGCCAGGGAAGTCACTGCTGTTCCGCAAGACCCGCTCAGTAGACTTGGATAACACTGGGAAAGCGTGCCCTGTCGATGGAAGGAAGGGACGCTATGGAAGCCACATCCAGCCCGAAGGGGAGAACGTGAGAGATACACATATGGGCTGGGTAGGTTTCGGGGGTCTTCTCGATGAGAAGAACACCATTCAACAAATAGGTTGTAGGTTGCTTGTAATATGGGCTGGGCGAAATGTCGGGCAGCACAACATATGGGATGTCACTGGGATGACTCCAGGCTATAACAGGGGGGAGGATCAACCAAAACAGTGACGGCAGAAACTCTGCCAAGGGAAAGACACGGGCTCACTGGACGGAGTCGTACCGTGGAAAATACACATATGGGATCGCCGTAGGGATCACAACATATGGACCCAGCCTAACACAAGTTCCACCAATGCATGCGAGTGGTAGGCCTAGCATCGGACGCTCCACCACGTCCAAAGCCGCAGGTGGTATGGAGGAGCTCAACAGGTTCTGCCAAAAGGGAACTCAACTGGAGCAAAATGGCGCACGTATCCAGTCCATAGGAGGGGAATGGCGCAGCAAGCCGACACAGAGCGGGGCTACTGTGTTAGCTGGCTTCTATGTGAAGAGAGCACACGGGAAGCAACAGGCTCGACACGTAGGCTATAGAATCTAGCGAACGTGTTAGGTGTCGCCCAGCCCGCAGCTCTACAAACATCTGTAAGAGAGGCACCTTGTGCCAACGCCCAGGAGGCGGCTACACTCCGAGTGGAGTGAGCTCGCAAACCCGGGGGACAAGGTACACCTTGGGACTCATACGCCAAGATGATGGCATCCACTATCCAGTGGGCCAACCTCTGCTTTGAGACAGCCTTTCCCTTCTGCTGGCCTCCAAAACAGATGAAGAGCTGATCTGAGGTCCTGAGGCTTTGCGTTCTGTCAACATATATCCGTAGGGAACGGACTGGACAGAGAAAAGCCAGGGCTGGGTCTGCCTCCTCCAGGGGCAGCGCTTGCAGGTTCACCACCTGGTCCCGAAAGGGAGTGGTAGGAACCTTGGGCACATATCCAGGCCCGGGTCTCGGTACGACATGAGAGTTAGCCGGCCCGAACTCCAGGCACGATTCGTCAACCGAAAATGCATGCATGCTGCTCCTCTTCCTCCCTGACTTTGCACAGTGTCTGTGCAAGAAGGCTCACTGGGGGAAACACATACTTGCGGAGGCCCCGAGGCCAGCTGTGTGCCAGCGCATCTGTGCCGAGGGTCCCCTCGGTCAGGGAATAGAACAACTGGCAATGGGATGAGTCTGGAGAGGCAAACAGATCTATCTGTGCGACCCCCGAAGTGGTCCCAGATCAGCTGGACCGTCTGGGGATGGAGTCTCCACTCTCCTCTGAGCACAAGCTGTCGTGAGAGCACATCGGCGGCATGATTGAGCAGGCCAGAGATATGAGTGGCACGAAGCGACCTCAGATGCTTCTGAGTCCATAGGAGGAGGTGACGGGCGAGTTGCGACATGCGACGGGAGCGTAGACCACCTTGATGGTTAATGTACGCAGGGGCCGCAGTGTTGTCCGTACGGACCAGTACATGCTTGCCGAGCAGCGATGTTTTAAGGGGGGGCAAGGCAAGGTGCACTGCAAACAACTCGAGGCAGTTGATGTGCCAATGCAGTTGGGGGCCCGTCCAGATCCCCGCTACTGCATGTCCGTAGACCATGGCCCCCCAACCGGTGTTGGAGGCATCTGTGAAGACACACTCACAGCATGTCTGGACACCTGTTCTAGGGGCACTCCGGGTCTGACCACAGGCTGAGAGTTTTGCGGCAGGCTGGGGTGATTCTCTCCCGGAACGTGTCGCTGTGCCACGCCCCCCTCAGGACTAGATTGTGAAGCCAGTGCTGAAGCAGTCTCATATGAAGCCAACCAAGCGGTATTACTACGGCTGTGGCTGCCATATGCCCCAGGAGCCTCTGAAAGTGTTTCAGTGGAACCGCTACTCTGCTCTTGAGCGTACTCGGGCAGGTCAGCACTGACTGGACACGTTCCTCTATGAGGCGTGCCGTCTGTTGGACCGAATCCAGCTTCATACCGAAAAAAGAGATCCTCTGCACGGGGGCGAGTTTGCTCTTTTCCCAGTTGACTCGAAGACCCAACTGACTGATATGTTGGAGCAACCCCTGTTGGAGCATCCCTGTGTTCGCACAACTGTTCCCGGGACTGAGCTAGTATCAGCCAGTCGTCGAGATAGTTGATGCGAATGCCACGCTCTCTCATAGGAGCAATGGCTTCCTCCGCGACTTTCGTAAAGACACGGGGAGACAGGGCCAGCCCGAAGGGTAGGACTTTGTTCTGACAAGCTCGACCCTCGAACGCGAAACGCAGGAATGGCCTGTGTCGCGGCAGGATGGAGACATGAAAGTATGTGTACTTCAGGTCGACCGCTGCAAACCAATCACGGGGACGAACGCACCGAAAGATGCGTTTGTGCGTTAACATCTTGAACGGGAACTTGTGAAGGGCCCGATTCAAGTGTCACAGGTCCAAGATTGGTCGTAACCCACCTCAATTCTTGGGTACAATGAAGTATGGGCTGTAGAAGTCAAGTCAAGTCAAGTTTATTTATATAGCGCTTTTCACAACATAGGTTGTATCAAAGCAGCTTCACAGTAATAAATTAAAACAATACATCAATGTTTGTTTCTAGTGGAACATACACGTTTGGTAATGCTGATCAATAGTATCGTTGATTGATTAATTAAATTAAATATCCCCAAATATCCCAACTGAGCAAGCCAAAGGCAACAGTGGCAAGGAACCGAAAAACTCCATCAGGTGACCTAATGGAGAAAAAAAAACCTTGGGAGAACCCGGGCTCAGTCGGGGGCCAGTTCTCCTCTGGCGTGTATGAACTAGAGGTCGGATTTAACTGTAAGATTAAAAGTATTATATGAATGCCTGGCTGAAGAGATGCGTCTTTAATCTAGTTTTAAACTGGGAGAGCGAGTCTGAGCAACGAACAGTATCCGGAAGACTATTCCAGAGTTTTGGAGCTAAATGTGAAAATGCTCTCCCTCCTTTGGTGGATCTGGATATCCTAGGTATGACCAAAAGCCTCGAATTTAGTGATCTTAACCCTCAGGGGTCTGAGATCACGCCGGCGTGATCTGCTCGATTTTTTTCCTTATGAGTTGATTGAGACCCGAAATTCTCTTTTGACTTTGATTTTACAAAACAAGTTTCATACATCAATCGATTCTGTTAAATGTGTATTATTTTTGTGTATACTCACAATAAAAACAAAGTGTTGTGCTTTTTGCCAAATAAAGAAAAATAAACACGAAGCGAGTTCTGCCTTCTCTCTGTCCGTGTAGTCCATTCTGAAACGCGTCCGAAAATGAACTGTAGCTTAGTGAATACTCAGTCAAACAGGCATTCAGACACACAGGCATGAAGCTTGAATTCTCTACTTTTTAATGAAGTAATTTATATAAAAAACAAATATTCTCATCTTGTGAAATCTGTATTAAAAGAGAGCGATTCCAGTCGACCTCATTAGAGCTAATTCAAATGTAATGTGACTCCGCCAACAGAGAGCGCACGCTATTCAAACGCAAATGGCTGAGGTAATCCACGCAATCCTGTGAACGCCCCTATCATCAGCACAAGAAAACCAAAACACCAGTTTATTCAGAACATTACTTGTTTACAACGCAGCGCTGTGAGGAATAATGACGAATACGAGGAATACGAGCTGAGGAATACTAGTAAGTTTTTCCTTCTCAGGTTTCTGTTTATGAATGAATGAACGGCATAGATGCGCTGTTTACCACAGCTGGCAAAAAACAATATTACGTGACAGTTGACTTTCAAACATTCACAGATACCTCAAAACAGAAAGTACAAATCCTTTCTTTAAAACGAATTTCGTTTTGTATCAATTGTATCTTAATTTTAATAATTTTTTCATTAACAAATTTCCTGGATTTAAAGTAAATATAGGCTAGCAATCACAACATAAGGTGCTTGAACTGGAGATCATCAACCAGACCGTAGCCTACTCGCCTCACATGTCTAAAAAATGTGAAATATATTTACATTTACAGCTGGTTCTAAACAAAACCATCCAAAACAAAAAAACTATGTAGCCTAATAAATGTGCGTTTCTCCGGTGCGTTCACTAGCCTACTGCGAAGATCGCGAGTCAATAGCCTATCGTATTTTTTTTATTTTTTTATTTATTTATTGCACAAGTCATACATAAATTCATTCATTCATTCATTCATTCATTCATTCATTATTACATGCATGAACGAATAAAAGAATAGAAAAAAAGGAACATGGAGAATAAAATCTTATGATACCTGTCGCTTATTTGTGCACATCAGAAAAATAAATAAAAAACAGCTACTTTATAAATGGATCAACCCCAATCCTCACCCCAAACACCAAATATTTTCAGTAATACCTATCTTTACACTTAATTATCATCATTTTAAGCGTGTGTAAGCGTATTTCATGAAAACAACGTTACAGTCAGGTGAAATATGAAAGACAACATTTTGTTTAGTAGATTTGGGTACAGTTTTTACTGTAGAATATACTGCCTCGTCAAATAAGCTTTTGTTTAGCAATTTCTATATATAAAATAGCCTACTATTTTTGTCAAAAATAAAGTCATCAACTAAGATGTTAGCTGTTCCAATGTTGGCTATATTCAAAGTAATGAATACATAGATAAAATGTAGGCCTATAATCTTTTTTTTACAAAGAAAGAGTACACTTGAAATATTGTTGAAATTGTAATTATTGTTGTAATTGTAACCTTTTTAATAAAATAGCAAAACATATTTACAAGATAGATGTAAGCAAAATCTTAAATGGTCCTTGCATTGTGGCTCAGTCAGTTGTCACACCTGAGTGAATGGCTCATCATTATGCAGAGTGGGTGGTAATTCAGGTGAAAACCACTCCTCGTTCACGCCCCCCTCGCATATTGGCTTTCCAAGCAAAACCTGTTTTACATCAATTTAAATCAATGTATGGTTTTATGTGAACGATAAAGCAAGACTATTTTCACATAATTTTGAAGAAAAAACTATAGGCGATGATATCCTTTAGTCAAAAGTCTTATTGCCACATATTTAGTATGTGTTTTGTGGCCTTATTTCTGCAACTTTCATTTTTATTTTTTCCAATAACCACGCATAAACATTATTCTCTTAAAAATTCAAACATATACATGCATGTTGATCAGATATTTTGGTAGCCCTGTTTGTGCTATATAGAGTGAATTTACACCTTTGCCATTAACATGTTTATAAATAACTGAAAAAAGCACAAATGTCAGAGCATGTCAGAACACCTCCAGGGCCCAGAAAACAGCTCAGACTCCAGAGGGTTAAAGAGCGCGATGGATTATAGAGCGATAGAAGATCGGTTAAATAGACTGGAGCTAAGCCGTTTAGGGCTTTATAAGTCAGTAGCAATACCTTATTATTAATACGGGACTTTATAGGTAACCAATGTAGTGATGATAAAATTGGTGTTATATGATCATATTTTCTTGATCTAGTTAGAACTCTAGCGGCGGCATTTTGGACTAACTGTAGCTTGTTTATTGAGGATGCAGGACAACCAGCTAATAAAGCATTACAGTAATCTAGTCTCGAGGTCATGAATGCATGAACTAACTTTTCTGCATCAGAAACAGATAGCATATTACGTAGCTTAGCACTGTTTCTAAGGTGGAAAAAGGCTGTTCTTGTAACATATGAAATATGATTTTCAAAAGACAGGTTGCAGTCTAATATAACACCCAGGTCTTTTACTGTAGAGGATGAAGTAACAGGACATCCTACTATGTTAAAGTTGTATTGTGAGAGGTTTTGTGGGTGGTTTTTTGAACCGATGATTAGTACCTCTGTCTTGTCTGGATTTAATAAAAGAAAATTGCGCGTCATCCAATCTTTTATATCTTTAACACACTCTGTCAATTTGGATAATTTAGCGTTTTCATCTGGCCGTGATGAAATATAGATTTGAGTGTCATCAGCATAACAATGGAAACTAATTCCATGTTTCCTTATAATATTTCCAAGTGGCAGCATATATATTGAGAATAATAGAGGGCCTAACACAGATCCCTGCGGCACTCCATAGTTTACTGGAGTTATGATCGATTTTTCTCCATTTAAATAAACAAAATGGTAGCGGTCAGATAAATACGATCTAAACCAACTTAATGCTTGTCCTTGAACACCAGTATAATTTTGTAGTCGATCTAAGAGTATTGTATGATCTATAGTATCGAACGCAGCACTAAGATCCTTGAACACCAGTATAATTTTGTAGTCGATCTAAGAGTATTGTATGATCTATAGTATCGAACGCAGCACTAAGATCAAGTAAAACTAATATTGAGATACAGCCTTGGTCAGAAGCTAAAAGTAAATCATTTGTGATTTTAACGAGCGCAGTTTCAGTGCTATGGTGCGGCCTGAATCCAGACTGATACTTTTCATAAGTGTCATTTTCTTGCAAGAAAGAGCCCAGTTGAGCGGACACAACTTTTTCTAGTATTTTAGACATAAAAGGTAGATTTGAAATGGGTCGATAATTTGCTAGATTATGTGGATCTAATTGTGGTTTCTTAATGAGAGGTTTTATAACTGCCAGTTTAAATGTTCTTGGAACATAACCTAAAGATAAAGACGAGTTAATAATATTGAGGAGAGGCTCTTCCACTATAGGTAACACTTCTTTCAATAGTTTAGTTGGTATAGGATGTAGTAAACATGTTGTTGTTTTAGATGAAGTGATAAGTTTATTTAACTCTTTTTGTTCTATAGTTGTAAAGCACTGTAATTGTTCTTGCGGGGTGATAATCGAGGCTGAGTTATAAGGCGCGATTGAGGATTGAACGTTTACAATTGTGGTTCTGATGTTTTCTATTTTCTCAGTGAAGAACTTCATGAAATCATTACTACTAAACTGTAACGGATTATTTTGTTCAGGAGACATCTGTTTATTTGTTAGTCTAGCCACGGTGTTAAATAAGAACCTAGGATTGTTATGGTTGTTTTCTATTAGTTTGCGGAGATGCTCAGCCCTGGCCTCTTTTAGGGCCTTTTTATAACGTGACATACTGTCTTTCCATGCGATTCTAAAGACCTCTAAGTTAGTTTTTTTCCATTTACGCTCTAAATTACGGGTTTCTCTCTTTAGAACATGCATAGTATTGTTGTACCATGGTGCTTTACTTTTCTCTCTGACCTTTTTTAATCTAATGGGTGCAACAATATCCAATGTTCCAGAGAGAATGGTGCTCATAGTGCTAGTTAATTCCTCAAGTTCATCTGTTTGTTTGGGTTCACTGAGCAGCTGAGACAGATCAGATAAGCTATTTGAAAAATTATCTATGGTGGATGGAAGGATTGTTCTGCCTAATCGATAACGCGGCGCAGCATGATATATTACAGGAGTACGTAATATGCAAGTTACCATGTAATGGTCAGTGACATCGTCACTTTGTGGAATATATCTATATCGGTTGGATCGGTTCCATGTGATATAATTAAATCGAGTGTATGATTAAAACGATGAGTTGGTCCGGTAACGTTTTGCTTGACCTCAAAGGAGTTTAATAAATCTGTAAACGCAGCCCCTAGCGCATCATTTGAATTATCTACGTGGATATTAAAGTCTCCAACAATTAATGCTTTATCGAAATTAACTAATAGGTCTGAGAGAAAATCTGCAAACTCTTTTAGGAAATCAGCGTAAGGCCCAGGCGGTCTATATACGGTAGCCAAGGCTAGAGATAATAGGGATGTTTTTCGAACATCTAAGAGCGTAACATTTAGTACAAGTACTTCAAACGAAATAAACTTATAGCCCGTTTTCTGAGTAACATTGAGAATATCTCTATAGATTGTTGCAACACCGCCGCCACGACCAATCAGACGGGGCTCGTGCTTATAGGAGTATCCAGATGGAGTAGACTCATTTAGACCGAAATAATCATTTGGTTTAAGCCAGGTTTCAGTAAGGCAAAGTACAGCGAAGCTATTATCTGTGACTATTTCATTTACAATAACTGCCTTAGGTGTGAGTGATCTAATGTTTAGAAGACCTAGCTTTAGAAATTGTTTTTGATTACTAATAGCAACATTTTCTGGTTTAATAACAATTAGATTTTTTCTAGATCCTGCAGTAGATTTATTATTTGATCTCACTAAACGAGGAATAGACACAGTTTCTATGCAATGTTCAACACTATTTATATCAGTTAAATTGGTGCAGCAGAGACTATGATTTGGACTTTTGGTTACTAGTCAAAAGAAGCCCGACTTCATATCGGCTAACGGAACCGGTTCTATCGCATCCTTTGCCAGTAGGACTGCGATTTCCGCACGCATAACGGGCACGTTCGGTCAGCGCTGAAGTGTACAGAACGCAGCTGAACTTCGGTGGACACCTGAAGAGCTGAATCGTGTAGCCGAGTCTGATGGTACGGAGGAGTCAGCTGGACTGGCCAGGAAGCTCTCTCCAGGCTTCCACAAACCGGGACAGAGGGACCAGAGGTACCACAGACGTACCCGGAGAGGGGCAGTGGGGTGGAGGACAGGGACCTGGCTCGGAGGGCCCGGAGGCGGCCCGAAGTGAGGTCTGAGTGTGCGAGGCAACACTTACCTGACTCCACTGGTCAGCAGGGGTTATGGGAGAAGGCTTAATCGGGTCCTCGAACCGTACCCGGCTGCCGGCTGGCGACACAAGAAGGGACAGAGGGGTGCAAGGCTTTACAGGGTCGCACACCGCCAGTCAGACCTTCTTCGGGCCCAGGAACAGAGGGATTTGCTCTTGTGACAATTGGGGTACCACTGGACTCCGGAGAGTCAGTGGCGGAACGATAACCGTCTGAAGAGCTCGTTCCCCCATCCCTGGGCAGCCTGTATCAGGGACCCTTAAGGTGATGATACACAGGGCAACTTTTTGAGCAATGTTGCTGGGCAATCTTGCCGAGCGATTGTTGCTTGGGCACTTTCTCATTGAAAATGGGCAATACATTTCTATCTGGATAATTTAGATCGGTAGTGGGCCCTGTGTCTCATCTGGTTGCCTGTTGACGGCAACATTGCCCAGCAACATTGCTCAAAAAGTTGCCCTGTGTATCATCACCTTTAGTCTTACAGTTGCCACCTGGCTTGGCAGTGACTGATACAGGCTGGGCGGCCTGCCTGCGGCTCGCTCTACACTGAGGCCCGGGTGAAGGCTGCTGCTGTAGGCCAGAGAGAGCGGAAGTAGCGGCAGGGGGACACCCTCAGGCGGAGGATCTGCCACCGGCGGTGGGGTGATGGCAGCAGCGGGCCTCCAGGGCAGGATGTGTCGGATTGCCTCCGACTGTGCCTGGGCGGTAGAGAACTGTTGGGTGCAGCTCTCCACCGCATCGCCAAACAGCCCAACCTGGGAAATTGGGGAGTTCAGGAACCGAACCTTGTCCGCATCCGATAAATCAACCAGGTTGAGCCAACTATGGCGCTCCTGGACCACCAGGGTGTACATCGCTAGGCCGACTGCGCAGAAGAGCCAAGTCAGTTGCGGTGCGGAGCTCACTGGTGAGCTCACGGCCTAGACTACCCTCGTGCATGTCCATGAGTGCTTTGGCCTGTTAGAGGAAGCGGCTTGCCCACAGGCTCTGTACACTCTATCCGTAAGAACAGATGAGCGACCATAGGCCTGAGGGGGGAAACGAGGATCTCCCACCCGGTCCGCAGAGGCCGGCCGGCACAGGTGCGCTGCGACAGACCGCTCGACTGGGGGAATAGCCTCGTAACCCTTCAGCGCTCCTCCGTCAAGGGTAGTGAGGGGGGAAGAACTCTCCAGGTCGCTTCCGGCAGTAAAAGGTGCCATCCATGATCTAGTAAGCTCTCCATGCACTTCGGGAAAGAAGGGCACTGGGGCGGCGGGCTGAGAACCAGCACGGCCCGCCCCGAGATACCAATCATCCAACCGAGACTGAGCGGGACACGGTGGAGGGTTCCACTCGAGCCCAACAGCCTCGGCGGCCCGTTTCAGCATAGCTGACAACTGAGAATCTGGCTCAGGCAACGTTACACTCTCCGGTGTACACTCTTCATTTGAAAAAAAAAAAGAAAAAAAAAAATATATATATATACACTACCGTTCAAAAGTTTGGGGTCAGAAAGATTTTTTAAAATAAGTATCTTCTGCTCACCAAGGCTGCATTTATTTGATGATAAACAATAAAAAAAAAAACAGTAATATTGTGAAATATTATGACAATTTAAAATTACTGTTTTCTATTTTAATATATTTTAAACTGTCATTTATTCCTGTGATCAAAGCTGAATTTTCAGCATCATTACTCCAGTTTTCTGTGTCACATGATCCTTCAGAAATCATTCTAATATGATGATTTGATGCTCAAGAAACATTCATTATTATTATCAATGTTGAAAACAGTTGTGTACAAACTGTTTTCAAAATTCTTTGATGAATAGAAAGTTCAAAAGAACAGCATTTATTTAAAATAGAATGTTTTCTAACATTATAAATGTCTTTACTTTAACTTTTGATCAGTTTAACTCATCCTTGATGAATAAAAGTATTGATTTATTTTATTTCTTTACCCCAAAAATAAAATTAAAATTCTTACTGACCCCAAACTTTTGGACGGTAGTGTTTAATGTTACAAAAGCTTTAGAATTCAGATAAATGCTGTTCTTTTGAACTTTCTATTCATCATAGCATCATGAAATAAAAATGTAATAACTGTTTTCAACATTGATAATAATCATAAATGTTTCTTGAGCATCAAATCATCATATTAGAATGATTCCTGAAGGATCATGTGACACTGAACACTGGAGCAATGATGCTGAAAATTCAGCTTTGATCACAGGAATGAATTACACTTTACTGTATATTCACATAGAAAACAGCTGTTTTAAATTGGAATAATATTTCACAATATTACTGTTTTTGTTTGTATTTTTAATCAAATAAATGCAGCCTTGGTGAGCAGAAGATACTTCTGTTTAAATGTTTAAAAACATAAAAAATCTTACTGACCCCAAACTTTTGAACGGTAGTGTATAGGCATATTATTATACATGTTTACTTAAAAATTGTGAAAACACACACAAGTACTGTCCCCCTTTACTTAACATTGACATAAATTGTAAGAATATGACTAATAGTAAAGACTACTAATAAATAAATATTAGGCCTATGCTAAAGCTATTAAATAGCAGTCCCAAACTAGCTTTTGTTAATACAATGTTGATATGAGCCACCACAGTCTTTTAAAAATATAAAAAATAACACAGTGAAAATAAAGTGGCATTTTGGGGTTAATATTGAAACGACAGTTACCATGGTGAATACACAATATTAACAAGAACTGTTAATGAAACATGGAAACTGCTCCTGGTGAATAGAATGAAAATCATACCTGCATGCAAATCTTTCTCAGCTAACACATGACGTACCAGTAACGTGATTTATTGGTATTTTACTTTTATTTCATGACTTACTAATTTACAACGTAACAACGTTGCATGCTCGTAGTTTCCTTTGCACTTTATATACAGTGAAGCGATACACAGCACACGCCGCAGCATTTGAATTTTCGCAGTAGTCTATAACGGCTGACATGACAGGAACGTCCGTTTTTCTGAGGTGAAAGACTTTTTATTTCAGCATACACATACGTCACTGCCTGGTAGTTCCTATTGTGCTGGGTTTTCTGAAGTAGTTGTGATTCGCCTCTCATAACATAACATGCTCTAAATGCAGGCAGAGTGGATTTTTTTTTTTTTTTTTTGTAATCGCGGCTTTGAACGATTACGTAATCGTGGCATCCGTAATCGTAATCGCGATTAGAAATTCGATTAATTGTGCAGCCCTAGTTTAATGTGAGAGCCAGCAATCTCACAGGTGAAATTGGTAGGAATTTTGTTTGTGACGAAGGTCCAGTTAAAATAATCTCAGTTTTGTCCATGTTAAGTTTTCGAAAATTTGAATGAAGCCAATCTTTTATTTCATGCACACAAGCAGAGATTTTGTCGGTCGTGACAGATAATAGAGCAGGTGTACAGATGGCATATAATTACTGATATCGCAGCCTGTTCATTATTAACCCTCTGGGGTCTGGGGTGTTTTTGGGGTCCTTGAGATGTTCTGACATGCCCTGACATTTGTGCTTTTTTCAGTTACTTATAAACATATTAATGGCAAAGGTGTAAATTCACTCTATATAGCACAAACAGGACTTCCATAATATGTGAGCCACATGTATGTACACGTTTTCATTTTTGAGAGAATAATGTTTATGCATGGTTATCGAAAAAACTAAAAATTAAAGTTTCTGAAATAAGGTCACAAAACACATACTAAATATGTGGCAATAAGACTTTTGACTAATGGATGTCATCGCCTAGAGTTTTTTCTTCAAAATGATATGAAAATCATCCTGCCTAATCATTCACATAAAACGATACATTGATTTTAGTTTTGTGAAACACTTTTAGTTTGGAAAGCCAATATGCGGATGGGGCGTAAACGCTCCAACAGCATCATGCATATTTAGTAATTCACACCTGGTGAGACTACGTCCCTGCATACTTAATGAGCCATTCATTCAGGTGTGTCACCTATAGCTAACTTAAATATACAAGCTTCATAAAAATGATCATTCTAGGAGAAAATTTCAGATGGCATTTAGAGGCTTTTGCATCTGAACTCTTCATATATACACACACATATATATATATATGCATGCACATACATACTTTATAATCTTTTCAAAACTAGTCAACGTCTTTCAAAACTAAAGTATACATTTTATCATACGTATTTCAAAGTAAAGGATTCATTAGTTAGTTGATGACTTTATTTTTGACAAAACACATACAGTATATATTCCTCATCTCAGTATAGCAATAGAGTTTGCTAAAAGCTGTTCATTCAATACAGCAGTATTTGAAAATCGATCATATTTTGTAAAATTACATTTATATTTGCATTTATGTCAAAACCTAGACACTTTTAAACATCAAAAGGACATTTATTAATATGTATTCGTGTCAAAATGACAAATAAACAGATTTTCCTATTCAATTTTGCATGGAAACGCTTCCAAGACGCTTGCGTGTCGCGTGAAAAATAGGCGTCGGTTCTATTTCTAGAATGCACGCGTTTTCCACGCGGCTCGTGCCGCGCCTGAGACGCGCGTCTCACACAGGCAGTGTGCAAACTCTAAACTGTTAACATGGGAGCCGAAATAAAAACGGACACGCCACGCAGCTGAGACGCTTACGCCACGCATTCAGTGTTTCACCGGACTTATCCAGCGGATGTGGGCGTTTCACAGGTTTGTATGGATCGCCTCACATTTGCGTTTGAATAGCGCGGTCTCCGTAGTCACCGTAGTCTCCGTAGTCACATTAAAACTTAATTAGCTGAGATGAGAATGACTGACATCTCTCTCTTTACATACATATTATATAAACTGTGAATATTTGTTTTTTATAAAAATTACTTCATTTAAAAGAAGAGAATTCAAGCTTCATGCCTGTGTGTCTGTATGCCTGTTTGACTGAGTATTCGCTGAGTTACAGTTCATTTTCGGACGCGTTTCAGAATTGACTTCACTGACGGAGAGTAGGCAGAACTCGCATCATGTTTATTTTTCTTTATTTAGCGAAAAGCACAACACTTTGTTTTTATTATGAGCATACACAAAAAAAATACACACTAAACAGGATCGATTGATGTATAACACAAGCATATAAGATAAAAATTAATATTTAAAAAAAAAAAAATGTTTGCACTCATACGGAAAAAAATGAGCCTATCGCGCCGGCGCGATAGCCGACCCCAGGGGGTTAAAATAAAATAGTCAACCAAACTGTTACACCGCTCAATTTGAATAGTCGGTAATATAATCTTTAGCGTGAACACGCCTCACTGTGCTGTTATATGGGAAAGATGATATTTTACGTCAATAATGGCAAGTACAAAGCTTAGCCTACATAATAGGCCTAATAGTTTAGCTTGATTCGCAAATAATGAAACATTTGGATTTGTGCCGAATGAGAAATGCAGTCTTTTTCACTTTAATTTGTTTAGCATCTTATTTAGTTTTATTTAAATAAATAAACATGTTTCTCACCTTGAATATATGTCCATGTAAGCTGGCATGGCATTAAAAAAAGAAAGGAATATTATTAGAACTTTAATAGTACAGAAGAAACATTCGGAGTCAACCGGTGGATTTTTTTTCGTTTTTTTTTTTCGTTTTAACTACCTGAAAAAAATATAATACAGATTATACTTTTAAGTGGCCAATGAACGAACAATATTATTAAAATATCAGAATTATTTGGTGGAGGTTTCTGCTATCTAAACTGTATAAAATAAATGAGTGAGTGATTTAGGATAAAAAGCATAACAGGCCCTATTTTAACGATCTGAAATGCAAGTGTCAAAGCGCAAAGCGCAAGTAACTTTGTGGGCGGGTCTTGGCGCTGTTGCTATTTTCCCGGCGGGATAAATTACTCTTGCGCCAGACGCAAATCTAAAATGGGTTGGTCTGAAGAGCTTCATTATTCATAGGTGTGGTTTGGGCGTAACGTGAAATAAACCAATCAGAGCGTCATCTCACATTCCCTTTAAGAGCAGGCGCGCTTGTTCTAAAGCGGATTCCTATTATAACGGCGGGTTTGCCAGACGCACGCGAGGAGCGGTTCACAGCCGAGGAGAGCAACGCTCTCGTCAGGGACGTTGGGGATGGAGAAACCCACCCAAATTAACTTCGGTTAAAAAGGCGTATGATCATTTGGGTAAATGTGTAAGCTAGATGTATGCTTTTATAATAAATTATCTATCTATCTATCTATCTATCTATCGTAATAATGTATGATTTGCAAAAATGAAAACTGCTGCTTCTGTGTAGATGAGAGAATCAAAGTGTATGCGCGTTGTGCACACGCTACATTGATTATGGCCAAGCATGCGCCCTTAAAATAGCATATGAATAACATGCGCAACGCGCCACTGACTTTAAACCATTTTTTCCTGGTTAGTGGCGCAACTGTTTTCTAAACCTGCAAAATAGCATGAAGGAACGTTTGCGCTGGAACACGCCTCCTTTTTTGCGCTGAACCGCCCAGGGAGCGCAAGTTCATTCCCTAGTTTAGCGACGTGCTTCTGTGGAGGAAAAAACGCGCTTTGCGCGGGTACAAAATAGGAATGATACATGCGTTGGTGTACAAAGTCAATTGCGCTGGGTGCAAGATAGGGCCCTATATGTCTGAACAGGTCATGTCTGTGGCAAAGACAGACATTAAAATGCAATATAATTTTATGTTAGACTTACATTAGTCACATTTTCGTCATTGTGCCCTTGCAAAAGACCTTTTATTGGTTATTTAAATGTCAAAGAAATGTATTATTCACACTGTGAATTTAACACATTTAGGGTTGCTAAAATGGGACGGGATATTTTCACTTAAGTTCACTAAGATAAGAAAATGTATTGTAACACTCTTTTATGCTACAAAAGCCCATGACAAGCATGTAAAAAATGTATTTATTAATAAACATTAAAAACTGAATCATTAATATTTTATTTCTATTTTCTATTACATAAACAATATAGTCTACTTAAAAATGTGATTACCTATCGAGGTGAACTTGAGATGCGTCAATGACGCTTTGGGAAAGCCTCCGCGTGATTACATCTGAAGCACGTATGTCAACTAGTCCAATGGAAAGAATGAGCATCAGGGGCGGGTGACTTCACGACCAGGAAAGGATAAAAACACATACGGTGCAACCGTTCGCTAGCTTTTGTGCCTCAGCAAAGCACTCTGTGTCAAACTGTCTGATATATTTATTGTTTGTCTGTCACATTCCTTATATATAAGTATGGCGAAACAACTATTAGCCGTTGCTCTTATTGCAGTTTCGTCTTGGCACATTTTCGCGTTATTCAGACTTAATTGCCCGACCGAAACAGCTTATGTAAGAATAGATTTAAATAGTGAAGTCTCAGACAACTCCATAAGGACCAGCGAGCAGCACGCAAGAGACACAACAAGAGCGCGCAAGTGGTTTTTTCTAGAATACTCTGTTCTCCTGTTATTTCAGTGCTGTATTTTAATCGAGGTAAGGCCATCTTCGATTCTCTGCTTACTTTGGGTTTTTAACTTCACATAATTCTGTATTTTCGTTAGACGCGCTGCTTTATTTAACACAAAGCCGCGAGTGATATTAATTATTATTGCAGTCTAATTTGCACTTAAGCCGTTGCTCTTATTGCAGTTTCGTCTTGGCACATTTTCGCGTTATTCAGACTTAATTGCCCGACCGAAACAGCTTATGTAAGAATAGATTTAAATAGTGAAGTCTCAGACAACTCCATAAGGACCAGCGAGCAGCACGCAAGAGACACAACAAGAGCGCGCAAGTGGTTTTTTCTAGAATACTCTGTTCTCCTGTTATTTCAGTGCTGTATTTTAATCGAGGTAAGGCCATCTTCGATTCTCTGCTTACTTTGGGTTTTTAACTTCACATAATTCTGTATTTTCGTTAGACGCGCTGCTTTATTTAACACAAAGCCGCGAGTGATATTAATTATTATTGCAGTCTAATTTGCACTTAAGCCGTTGCTCTTATTGCAGTTTCGTCTTGGCACATTTTCGCGTTATTCAGACTTAATTGCCCGACCGAAACAGCTTATGTAAGAATAGATTTAAATAGTGAAGTCTCAGACAACTCCATAAGGACCAGCGAGCAGCACGCAAGAGACACAACAAGAGCGCGCAAGTGGTTTTTTCTAGAATACTCTGTTCTCCTGTTATTTCAGTGCTGTATTTTAATCGAGGTAAGGCCATCTTCGATTCTCTGCTTACTTTGGGTTTTTAACTTCACATAATTCTGTATTTTCGTTAGACGCGCTGCTTTATTTAACACAAAGCCGCGAGTGATATTAATTATTATTGCAGTCTAATTTGCACTTAAGCCGTTGCTCTTATTGCAGTTTCGTCTTGGCACATTTTCGCGTTATTCAGACTTAATTGCCCGACCGAAACAGCTGTACTCACTCAAGCGGCGAAAGCATTATCTGTATATCTGTGTAATTTGCGCGCTGTCGCGGAAGCGTCAGCGGAAGCGTTCAGCTCTCGTGTTCAGCCTCATCGTGTGAAGACCGACTCGGGTAAAGACCATCGACTCTACCTGCGCGACTCCACCGAGCAAGGACACCAGAAAGGCACTTAAGTATCTCCTTTTCCCTTTTCCTTCACTCTTTTATCTTATTGTTCACCTTAAACAACATGTGCTTTCAACACATTACTGTTATCACTCGGCAACGCCCTTTCATCACGCTCAAAAGGCAGCGCAATACTGCCAATCTGCGTCCCATTCTCTCATCCCCACACACTCCTCTCTCTCTTTCCGTGGGTCTATGGAATTGCCAGTCAGCTGTCAATAAAGCTGACTTCATTCCAGCCTTTGCATCTCATTCTACTCTAAATATCTTAGGCCTGACTGAGACCTGGATTCGTCCAGAAGACTCAGCAACCCCCGCTGCTCTCTCTAGCAATTTCTCCTTCTCTCATTCCCCTCGCCAGTCTGGGAGAGGCGGGGGTACAGGGCTCCTCGTTTCTAACAATTACAAATACTCTGCGCTCTCTTCTATATGCAACAACAACTCATTTGAATATCATGCTATTACACTCACAACTCCCATTAAGATCCATCTTGTAGTCATTTATCGTCCCCCAGGTCAGCTGGGTACTTTTGTGGATGAGCTGGATGTGCTGCTGTCCTCCTTCCCTGAGGACGGCACCCCACTTCTAGTCTTTGGTGACTTCAACATCCATCTCGACAAGCCGTATGCAGCAGACTTCATCTCTCTCCTAGCCTCTTTCGATCTCACACAACTCATCACCACAGGTACTCACAAATCAGGCAACCAACTGGACCTGGTTTACACACGCAACTGCACCACAGACAACATCTTGGTGAGACCTCTCCATGTCTCAGATCATTTCCTCATTACCTTCAGTCTACAACTCTCTGCCCCTGCACCACCAACCCCACCACCAGTCACTTTCAGGCGAAACCTGCGCTCACTTTCCCCCTCCCATCTTTCCTCTGCCGTCTCATCTTCTCTTCCCCCACCCTCACAATTCTCATCTCTGGATGTGAATACCGCAACGGATACCCTATGTTCCACTCTAACCTCTTCTCTAGACATTATCTGCCCTCTCTCCTCCAGGCCAGCACGCGCCACTCCCTCTAACCCCTGGTTATCTGAGGTTCTTAGGGAACACCGGACCGAACTCAGGGCAGCGGAGAGGAAATGGCACAAATCAAAAGACGCATCTGACCTGAGTACGTATCAATCTCTCCTCTCTTCCTTTTCTGTTGATGTTCATGCTGCAAAATCTTCATACTTCCACAACAAGATCAACAACTCCTCCAACACACGATTACTCTTCAAGACATTCAACTCTCTCCTCTGTCCACCTCCACCACCACCCACCGCCTCCTTAACTGCTGACGATTTTGCGATCTTCTTCACCAACAAAACAACATCTATCAGCAGTCAGTTCTCAGCTCCACACACACAGGAACCCAGACCGACCCCTTCCACAGCCAACATCCCTCTGCCCTCCTTTTCTCCACTAACCGAGGAAGAAGTATCTACACTTCTCCTCTCCAGTCACCCTACCACCTGCCCTCTAGACCCCATCCCCTCACACCTTCTACAAGCCATCTCTCCCACACTTCTACCAGCACTCACACACATCATTAACTCATCCCTCCATACTGGCATTTTCCCTACAGCATTCAAGCAGGCTCGGGTTACTCCACTGCTTAAAAAACCAACGCTAAACACATCATTTGTAGAACATTACAGACCTATCTCTCTCCTACCATTCATTGCGAAGACACTTGAAAGAGCTGTTTTCAACCAAGTAACATCCTTTCTGTCTCTCAACAACCAGCTGGATGTCAACCAATCCGGCTTCAAGAAAGGGCATTCTACTGAGACTGCACTACTGTCAGTCACAGAAGCCCTACGGATCGCAAAAGCTGCTTCCAAATCCTCAGTCCTCATCCTCCTGGATCTGTCTGCTGCCTTCGACACTGTGAATCATCAAATCCTTCTGTCCAGCCTCTCAGCACTGGGCATCACAGGAACTTCACTCCACTGGTTTGAGTCCTATCTCACAGGTAGGTCCTTCAAGGTCGCATGGAGAGGCGAGGTATCCAGAGCACATCAACTGACCACAGGGGTTCCCCAGGGTTCAGTTCTTGGTCCCCTCCTCTTCTCCATCTACACCACATCACTGGGACACATCATACAAGCACACGGCTTCTCCTACCACTGCTATGCTGATGACACACAGCTCTTCCTCTCGTTTCAACCAGATGATCCCACAGTAGCTGCACGGATCTCAAGCTGCCTGGCAGACATCTCGACGTGGATGAAGGAACATCACCTGCAGCTCAACTTGGCAAAGACTGAGCTTCTCGTCCTCCCTGCCAATCCGTCTCTACAGCACAACTTCACTATCCAGCTAGAGTCATCATCAATCACCCCATCAAAGTCGGTGAGAAATCTTGGAGTAACGTTTGATGACCAGCTGACCTTCACAGATCACATTTCAAAGACAGCTCGATCAAGCAGGTTTGCACTGCACAACATCAGGAAGATCAGGCCTTTCCTAACTGAGCATGCAACACAACTTCTCGTCCAGGCCCTGGTCATTTCTAGGCTTGACTACTGTAATGCTCTTCTGGCCGGACTTCCAGCATGTGCAACTAAACCTCTACAGATGATCCAAAATGCTGCAGCCCGTCTTGTCTTCAACGAGCCAAAGAGGGCCCACGTCACTCCTCTGTTCAGCTCACTGCACTGGCTACCTCTCGCTGCTCGCATCAAGTTCAAGGCATTGACGCTTGCTTACAGATCTATCACAGGCTCAGCTCCCCCCTACTTTCACTCACTCCTACGAGTCTACATCCCTGCCAGAAGCCTACGATCGGCCAACGAGCGACGTCTCGTGGTTCCATCCCAGAAAGCCACAAAATCACTTTCCAGAACATTCTCATTCACAGTTCCATGCTGGTGGAACGCTCTCCCCACCCTCATCCGGAATGCAGAATCCCTGACAACCTTCAAAAAACATCTGAAAACCCATCTCTTCCGGGAGCACTTAACCTCATAAAAAAAAAAAAATAAAAAAAAAACTCCCCTTTCCCTCTAACCCTCACTTATCGGGCTTATGCTACTCTGAATAATGCCTGAACGTTGTATCTTGAGCACTTCTTGCGCTGCTTCTTGTTTTTTGCCTCTTCATGATGTCTCGCTTAATCTAGTCCTACTTTGTAAGTCGCTTTGGATAAAAGCGTCTGCTAAATGACTAAATGTAAATGTAAATGTAAATAGTATGGCGAAACAATTATTCAAGAAGTGTGTTCCTCTCTGCCCTTGTTTCCTTACGGGTGGGGATACACACAATCTTTGTGTAGTTTGTTTGGGAGTGGAGCATGCTATGTCAGCCTTCGAGGGGCAACTCGGAGAATGCATTCCTGGGGTTCGCAAATGGATCTCTCGGCGGGGTTGGAGACGGGCTCTGCCTTATCTCCTCCCTTACCCGAGGGGATCCAGTGCTCTCTTCGTGGTGTCGGAAGCCCGCCCTGCAGCTTCTTCCGCCCGGGGAGAGAGCCCAATGCTTCAGTGCTCTAGCTACGAGGAGTTAGATGTATTGAGTATTGTTGACAGTGACACAAACATAAAGAGGGAAGAGGATTCGCCATCTCTTTCCCCCGCACATGAGGAGCTTGTGGAGGTCATAACACGAGCTGTAGATGGATAAAAAATTGATTGGTCAGCAGAGAGAAAAGGTGCTCGTCCTAAAAGCAAGCTAGACGAGCGCTTTTTAACTTCCAGTTTATCATCTCCATCACGGGCCCTACCATTTTTTCCCGATCTACATAGTGAGCTGTGTAGATCGTGGAATAAACCATATTCTTCACGTCTCTTCAGTCCTCATATGCACACATATTCTGATATAAGAGGACTGAAGGAATATGGTTATGGGCCGATGACCCCGGTGGAATAGACGCTCGACAGCTATCTGTCCCCTGGGTCAGCATCGTCCTTGAAGGCTCCCGTGTTGCCCACTAAACCTCTAAAAACAACTTCTAATTTAGTGGGCAAAGCTTATACGGCGGCAGGTCAAGCTGGAGCCTGTCTGCATACCATGGCAGTGCTTCAAGCCTATCAGGCAGATCTGTTTGGGGATTTGGATAGGATTGAGGGAGTGAGTCCCGACGAAATTCGAGAGCTTCGTCGGGCCACTGATCTTGCTCTCAGGGCTATGAAGGAGACCGCTCGTGCTATTGGGCGGTCTATGGCAGCCCTCGTAGCTACTAAGAGACATCTATGGTTAAACCTAGCAGAGATAAAAGAAAAAGATTGGGTATTTTTATTAGATGCCCCTATCTCGCCTTCTGGTCTCTTAGGTGACTCTGTGAATACAGTCGTTGAAAGATTTCAAGAAACTAAAAATGTATCCCTCGCCGAGTCCAGCCCCCTGGGGATACTGGGTGTGAGCATCCCCAGCCAAGCTCCTCATATCGTGCACAACAGAAAGAGTGTCGTGTCTCGTGCTCCTTCTAATAAATCATGGGGGCAGAGCCGGCACTCTCAGCCGAAGTCTTCCAAGTCAAAGCCTTATCTGAGGACCATTCTTATGGCGAAGAAGGCTTCGGCTCAAAAGAGGTCCTGACGCCACGTGTGTCAGACCACTGAAGACAGCCCCAGTCAGGGTGGAGTGTGTTCAGTGCATTCAGTCCAGTGTTGCCAACTATTTTCAAAGGAAAGTAGCTAACGCCTTCTTTAAAAGTCGTTAAATGTCGCTAGACGGCGTCATGCTTCAATTAGCATATTCATGACATCATTGCATCATACTTGCGTTCTGCATGCCTAATGTTTTCTCTCTAAATTCATGCTCACATACTGTATTTTAATATATTATAAAATAGCCGAATGTCCAATAAAGATGTTCTCATTTTCTATATTTTTTTGTCAGACAATAGAACGAGTAGCTATGATATAGTGAACGACTACATATTTTGTGTAAAATGGTCTGAATTGAGAATTCGGGAACTGGATGAACTAAAGCTCTGTGATAGTGAGTATTACAAGTAATAAGCACAAGAAAAGCAAGGAAATTAAAATGGTCAAACTAAATTCTTTAAATATAAAACAAAAGAGAAGCAGATAAGTGATAAGTTTGTGGAAAAACACTGCTAATTCACGTCTGTCAGCTGCCGTGCGCTCAACAGAAGAATGAGCCGCTGCTCCTCTCAGCCATTCACTGAACAGGGGAGACGCAGTGAGAGAGAGTGACGGCCGGGAGAAAGCAAGAGCTCGCACTCGCAGGACTGACAACATTTGGAGGTTACTGAGGTTTGTCCAAAAAGTTGCTAGATTTGCCGCTAGTCGCTTTTTTTGAAAGAATGTCACTAAAGGGCTCTGAAAAGTCGCTAAAAATAGCGACAAAGGCGCTAAGTTGGCAACTATGATTCAGTCTCACGTCGCTTCCACACGTCCACTTGAAAGGGATATTATGACAGTCATAGATAATGACACATTTCATCCTCTGTTGGAACAAGTGTGGATAACTTCTGTCAACAATCATCTATAAGCAAGGACAAAAATAAAGCAATTTAATTTGAATCAATATCGATTGTGGAACAAGAAAAATCTATTTTAAAAACATAAACAAAAAAATGCGATGGGTGACACACACACACACACACACACACACTGGGTTTCTATGTTTTATGGAGACTTTACATAGAAATAGTGAATTTTTTTATTTTATTTTAACTGTATATTCTATCCCCTAATCCTAACTGATGTATATGTTATGTTTATTTTAGGGCTGTCAAAAGATTAATTGCGATTAATCGCATCTAAAATAAAAGTTTGTGTTTATATAATATATGTGTGTGTACTGTGTATAATTATTTTGTATATATAAATACACACACATGCATGTATATATTTAAGAAATATTTGTATATAATACAAATATATAAATTACACATTTTTCTTAAATATATACAAGCATGTGTGTGTATTGATGTATATAAAATAATTATACACAGTACACACACATATATTATGTAAACAGAAACTTTTATTTTGGATGCGATTAATCGCGATTAATCTTTTGACAGCCCTAGTTTATTTCATATTGACAGCATTATGTTATTTATATTTGAAATGTTTTGTTTATATCTGGATATAGGCTTAATGTGTGTCATTGTTCTCTACAGGTTGAGTGATTGTGGTGTCACAGATGAAGGTTGTGCTGCTCTGGCTTCAGCTCTGAGATCAAACCCCTCACACCTGAGAGAACTGAATCTGTCTGAGAATAAACTAGGAGACTCAGGAGTGAAGCTGTTCTCTGCTGGACTGGAGAATCCTCACTGTAAACTGGAGGAACTGTGGTAAGATCATCTCTACCATAAAGACTCAGAGTGAATAAGGATTAATATGTAGATAGTGCATACAATATATCTTTGACGTAAACCCCATCCGGTGGTTCAGTGACAGATTCCTGCTTGAACCGCCAGATCCTGCCGGCGGTAGACGGCAGCGGTGTGGAGTCTCCCTGAAGAGGAACATTTACATCTGTTGTAAACTTTTCCTTCGTCAAAGCAGAGACCAGGAGACATTGGGATATCTTTCAAGCAGAAGTTACTCTTTATTGAGAACTCGCTGTGCATTGCTGTAGTCATCAAGTCTAACTAGGGCAGTGGACATTGTAGTTTATATACATTTCAAGGGGGAGGGATTTACATAGAGGTGGATACACTTGGAACAAAGCATGTAAATGAAGTATACAGGTTTAGAAACCCGCCCTAGACTCTAGAGTGTTACCAATCCTGCATAGATACTAATCCAATCAATAACTATTCAACGACTGGGGCTCTTCCTTGAAACTCGGTAATCATCATTTATACCTCAAATGCTAAGTTCAGTCTACTAAACTTTCTCAGTTTATATACTATTGTATTGGAACCTAAATTAAACATTTAATAAATTTGTAATACAACACTATAAATAGTTCTCACTTTAGATTAGTGCTTTAATATAGCCTTTATTTGACATTAATTACATTAGTATTAAGAGCTCCTTAAAATGTTTACAAATACATTAAGAACAATGTATTGTATGTATAAGAACAAATACATTAAGAACACACACACACACACACACACACACTCACACACACATACTCACTCACTCACACACACACACACACACACACACACTAGGGCTGGGACGATACACCTAGACCATGGGTAAAAGTTAAATCATACACTTATACAGACTGTACATGATGAATAAGAACATATTTACAAACACAATTAATCACATCTTTCTGAGTTTTATTTCAGAAGCATCATACAGTACTACATTCTCTTGAATAAATAATTAAATTACAAAAATATGTTTTAATAGTCACGTGTCGCCTCCTAGTGGCGAAGAAATGTCATCGATAAATGCGTTATTTTAAGTGCCAAGTTTCTATTTAAAGCTGATTTACTCTATTTTGATCGCTACCATAGACATCAGTGTTTATATTTAAACTTTAAACTTTTATCCCAGTACCTCTATGATAATTTGAACTATTGTATCACAGAAATAATGATACTATTATGAGGTTTAAAAGACCTTTTGTGAAGCTGTTTCATGACAACTCTCTCTGGGTCAGCGGCAGCGCCAACACAGATTTAAAATGTTGCCATATGATTTTGTCAAAGGTTTAATAGACAGACGAATTGGAAGAAGATCATGTGGGTGTTTGAATGGAGATCACAGTATTTTAAAGATGAATCGTGCAGCTCTACTGTCTTATCTCTCTCTCAGCATATGAGCAGCGCGAGGGCTTTTCAGTGCATTCAGTCTCACGTCGCTTCCACGCGTCCACTTGAAATGGATATTACGACACTCATAGATGGCGACACATTTCATCCTCTGTTGGAACAAAAACGGCTAACTTCTGTCAACCTCGTCTATAAGCAAGCAATTTAAATCAATATTGATTGTGGAATAAGTAAATAAAAAAGTTAGATAATGTAAATAAATAAAAACGCCATAGTTAGGTGAATGATTTTTTTTTTCTCCCAGCCCTAACACACACACACATGTTTCTTAAAATGTTTACAAACACATTAAGCACGCACACACACACATATACACACACGTGTTGGGTTTTATGTTTTATGGGGACATTCCCAATCCTAACTGATGTATTTTAACAATGTGAACTAATGAGTATTTGTATACATTTCATATTGACAGCATTATGTTATTTATTTTTTAAGTGTTATGTTTATATCTGGATATAGGCTTAATGTGTGTCATTGTTCTCTACAGGTTGAGGGATTGTGGTGTCACAGATGAAGGTTGTGCTGCTCTGGCTTCAGCTCTGAGATCAAACCCCTCACACCTGAGAAAACTGAGTCTGTCTTGGAATAAACTAGGAGACTCAGGAGTGAAGCTGCTGAAGGATCTGAAGGATGATCCACATTATAAACTGGAGACACTATGGTAAGAATAGTTTTTAACGATTTTCTTCATCATATTTTAATTTAAAGTTCAAATGGCTGATTTACTCACTAGAAATAAAAGTAAAGGTTCAGGTTTTCAGCGTTTCCCCTTTAACTGTCTCTATAGGCATCTTTACACAGCCGAGTTAAGGCTGCTCTAAAGCGGCTCTGTGTCTGCTCAAAGTTCTGTGTAAAAACACAATGCTGCATAAAAGCAAACTTAAAATATGACGGGTCTGACCCACCTCAACCCCTAGTATCAAAGATGACTCTGATATTGTTTTGGTTCAGTGTAAATGAACGCAATCTTGTGCCGCTCTAAACTACATCATTGTCATGACAACCAAACGAATCAAGAAGCGGAAGACAAAACATATAGGCCTAGCTCCATATTCTTTTAGCCAAATTAAAAAATGTCAGCCAACAAGGGACAATAAAGTAAAAGTGTCCTGTACTCACATCGTGAAGCAAACCAGCAAAATAACAGAGTAGTCGACGTGTGTAATCAATTGGCTTTCGCCGTTTGTAATCTTCCTTTGAAGAGTCTGGCAGATCAACGCGCCGCTACATTTCTCTCAGACACGGTAAATGCTTATTCAGCTTCACTGTGTTATATTATATTCCAAAAATCATCTTCTTGAGGACGATATTTCACTCACACATGACCTGCCTGAAACGCTGACGATTGCAGAATTGTTCTTTCTTTCTGGCTCTTTTAATCCTGCGGTGATCTACTCGGTGTAATAATTCATAATTTCTTTGTAGCATTTGTTCCATCTGGAATTTTTTTTATTAAGTAATAGAAAATAGCTATCAGTACCACAGAATTATGACAAACATCAGAGCGTGAGATCGCTATAGCACGCAGAGGAAATTTAAAATTCTGTATTTTTATTTATCTCGAGTTTTATTTCGTTGTTTACTAATTTAATTTCTTTTAAATTCATTTTATAACAAGTAAACATTTTAAATAAGTAAATATTTCCCGCTATTTTAATTCCTGTGTAAATGCATTCATGCTGCGTCAGAGAAGCAATAAACATTCTGTGTAAATGCACATTTTGTGATTTTTATGCCACTTCAGATTTGGTTTCTGTGCCGCTTTTTCTGTGTAAAGACGCCTTATGTGTGTGATAATCTGAGATTTGGATTGTTTGTTATTAACTGATATTAAATTTGTAGTGCGTGTAATGATCATTTCTGCTGGTTCTATATCAGCTGTCCATTGTGTGAAAGTGACCTTTCATGTGCTTTTGATTTTGTAAAGTGACTTTGAGCATCAGATAGAAGCTATATTATCATGTTTGAGAATGAATTGATATGGATTATCTAGTTAGTTTTCTTATGAAAAGATGTGACGTAATATCTCATACTGCATATGTGACTGTTTGTGTGTTTTATTTTAGGACTGGCCAGTATTAGAATGAACTAATAGATGACAGTCTGATCTTCTGATGATCATCTGATGGTGAATAAGGATCCACTACAGAGACTCACAGTCAACAGAATCAACAGAGACTGAAGATACAGTGACTTCACTGTTATAAATTAAGACTTCATTTTAGGGCTGCAACTAACAATTATTTTGATAATCGATTAATCAGACGATTATTTTTACGATTAATCGATTAATCGGTTTATCTACTTATATTTTAGTTTTGCCCATTTTTTCCCAAGTAAATTATTAACAAAGGGTCTTTATCATTCAACATAGACTTTTTAGAGATTTTAACCATTTTGCATTGTCATATCCTCATCAAAAACATACCTGGAGTTGTGTTTTATTATGTGTTAGTAATCCTTTGTCGAACTCTTCTGCAATCAAAACACTGACCCATACGTACTCTAGCAAATTTCACAAGGAGATTTCACAAGGAGATTTCAAATAATGTTTTCACCATGGCAGTCCTTAGGTCTCCTAAAGTAGTTTAACATCCCGAACAAAGCTTATAAAGGAATCTTGCAGAACATATTTTCACGAAGAATAAGAATAAAACAGAATACAGTTGCAGTAAATTGCATTTTATTTTATTTTTTCCTGTAAACACACAGCTTATACCTGGGAAACAGCTTTATAGCTTATGCTGTGAAATCAATCAGAAAGTTGAAAGTAGCTCAACTTTATGGTAATGAGCTATGACGCGGTTCAGCGGCAAGCAGCGGCAAACACCAGGAACCAATCGGAATATAGACAAGCTTCGCGCTGGCTGATTCCGGAGAAACATACAATGTAAACTTTCGTTCCTACCAAAACATTAGTTCCAAGAAAAAATAATTAATTGCAGAGTTTAACCATCATAGAGTGAAAGTGTATCATTTGCATGTGTTTTTAAGTCCTGTCAGTTTAACAGGGCGCGCTTGACAGGGCATATCTAAGAACGAGCAGAGAGAGAGCCCCGGCCACGCGTGCACACTCACCCGAGCGCTGTCTTGCTCTCTCTCTCTCCCTCGCACATAAACAAAATCGAAATCAATTGATACGATGGTGTCGGGAAAAAAAACTCTCCAGTGATGAAATGTTTTTTTTGTTGACAAATCTTGTGCGATATCCTAAACTGCCGAATGCTGCTTCTTTCGATTAGTTTTATCTTCCGCTTTTTTCTTTTTCTTTCTCGAGCTTACTCCACTGCCGCCTGCCTCCGCCATCTCGCTGAATGCTGCAGAGACCATAGATATCATATAAAGGCTAGATGTCTTAAGGCGGAGTCACTTCCGGCATCACCGGCGGCCATCTTAGGACAGGGCTCTGTGAATTAAGGTGAGTGAGCAGCACGCACACAAATCCTCTTATCTCGCTGAAATCTGGACAGATTTACAAACGGTTTGGTTTCTTACAAACGTTATTAACATGGCTATAATTCTGAATGCTTAAACATTTTGAACATAATTATTCATATGTATGCAGTATAATAGCTACATCTCTGACGTTTATAACAAACCAAACCGTTTGAAAATCGGTAGAAAATTGAGCAAGTTATGGTTATTTAAAAGTACATGCACCATGTTATGAGTGAGCGAGCACCCTGTCGTAAGATGGCCGCCGTGTGCGGATGTCGAGCTCCATTGGCCAGCAGCGCGGACGAGACATCTAGCCTTTATATGATATCTATGGCAGAGACACCGTGCGGGAAGCACGTGACATAAAACAAGGCCAACTATTGGCTATTCGCTACTTCTCCTGCTGTACTGGCTGAGTAAAACCTCCGGTGGCTCATTACTGCCACACTTTGGTCACCGCAGATTTAAAATATGCACGAAATGAGCCGCTTACGGCAAATAAAAGTTATTTATCAACTTATCGATGACTAAATTAGTTGACAACTATTTTAATAATTGATTTCAATCGATTAAATCGATTAGTTGTTTCAGCTCTACTTCATTTAGATTTCAACGATCCCCTGACAGACCTGATGAGGCGGCAGTGAAACACCTTTTATTTCACAGCAAATTAGGTTCTCATTCATAGATTAACCACTTTATTTGTATAAACACACAGTATAAACTCAAAAATGTTGGAGTTTTAGAGTGTTTGTGTTGTACCAGCAGAGGGAGACAAAGACTAATGAAAGATTCATTTTTCATAATTATAAAGGGGGGAAAAAAACAGTTAAGCTCACTTTTGGAAAACAAACAATGCTTGAGTTTATACATCATGTTTTTAATAATAGTTGCATTATATTTGTATTAATGTATTAAAGGAGTCATATGATGCGTTTTCATGTTTTTCTTTTTCTTTAGTGTGTTATAGCTGTTTGTGCATGTATAAGATCTGCAAACTTAAAAAGCTCAGTCTCCTACAAAAAGATTTATTCTTATATAATGCCGGTACACACTGTATGATTTTGGGCTGTTCCAGGCGAAAGATGAGCATCGTGAAAAATGAGGATGAGGTCTGAGGATGTCCTAAAATGTTCACCGTAGTTCCAGTGAAGGTACAGCAGTCGCGACTCTCAGCTGTTCTCAGGTCAGATCAATTCTGTGTTAGGAGCTTTGGGTTCATGACCCACAAACAGGCCCCGCCCACTCTGACCACACCCCCCCCCCCCCCCACACACACACACACACTCACTCACAGATACACTCTCTTGTTGGTGGAAAAGGGGTAACATTCACACTTACGCTTTCTCTCTCATTCATACAAATACACACTCTCTCTCACACACACTCAGTCACACACACACACACACACTCACTCACTCACTCACTCACTCACTTACACGCACACACACTCACACATTCACACACACTCATACACACACATTCTCTCTCTCACAGACACACACACTCACTTTCTCTCACACACACAAACACACACTTTCTCTCAGCTGATCTCGGGTCAGATCAATTCTGTGTTAGGAGCGTTGGGTTCATGACCCACAAAAAGGCCCCATCCACTCTGACCACACACACACACACACACACACACACACACACACTCTCTCACTCTCATTCACACACACATACACTCTCTCACACACACTCACTCTCACACACACACTCTCTTACAGGCACTTACACGCACACATTCACACGCACTCATACACACACATTCTCTCTCTCACAGACACACACATTCTCTCTCTCACACACAGACACGCACACACTGACATACATGCACACTCACTCTCACACACACAAACACACACTTACTCTCTCTTCAGCTGATCTCAGGTAAGATCAATTCTGTGTTAGCAAACAGGCTCCGTCCACTCTGACCACACCTCACACACACATACAATTCCTTCACACACACACTCACAGACACACTCACTCACACACAATCTCTCTCTCTCTCTCTCTCACACACACACACACACACACACTCTCTCACAGACACACTCACTCACACACAATATCTCTCTCTCACACACACACCCTCTCTCACACACACTCTCTCACAGACACACTCTCTCACAGACACACTCTCTCATACACTCACATACACAATCTCACACAAACTCACACACTCTCAGACACTCACTCACACAATCTCACACACACACACACACTGGGGCGCTGTAAAGGGGTGGTAAACGATGACGATATAAAATTGTGGTGCTAAAAAAAAAAATTTGATAGTAAAAATTATTAACTTTAAATTATTCTATTTGCTGTTTCCTGGTGTCAAATTTTTTTATTTGTTTAGGAAACACAAACGTCCGTGGGCCCCTCTCCCCCTCTCGATTATCATAAAATGGTTCAGTCCGCCCAAATTGTATCCAGGCAACACAAATAAGCTTGACTTCACTTATAGCGCCGGCAGAATATCAACTTGACGGAAGAGGAAGTGAAAATGCCTCAAATGCGCGTTGCAGGTGGCAAGCGCGCTCATAATTTAAGAGACGCCGGCGCGACCACAACATTGTCCAACATCAAATGTGCAAATGTAATGTAAGCGGAACGAAATTGGGCTACTCGTTATTGTGTGGTTGAAGGACCGCTTATCAGTTTGGACCAGTGCAGCGCGAGCAATCTTGATCAAGCGACACTGTTACACAGCGGTAATAAGAGATCCAGTAAATAAATCATTTGAATTCGCCACAGAAGTAATAACATCGCTGTGAGATCTAGTGAGAAACATTCACATTTCTCCATTTTTAACGGATCAAACAGAGCGTGGAAGCCAGGAAGAAACATTGTGCCATGAATGAACTATCCAGTGTCCACAGATCAGCAACATTCACCATGGATTTACTGTAGTAACACTAACTGTAACCATGGAAGTTTGGCAGGAATAGTAGGCTATAATGCTTTCAAGTAACGTTACGTTGGTTTTATTTTGACATTATGAATACAATTGCTGCCCTCAAATGTTAATCTGAACTAAAAATAGACCTTTGTTTATAACTACTACAATATTAAGCTACATTTAATTTTTTTCCAAGGAGCTGTTTTGTTTATGCTCCTAAGAAGAGTCTATTATAGCTCCATCATTGGTCAAAGTGTGTTAGTTTTAATAAATAAATAAAAAATAATAATAAAAAATTCTCTGGCATTTATTTCTTTTTGCTGTATCGAAAACGTACCAAACCGTGACACAAGTGTATCGTATTGAACCGAACCGTGAATTCTGTGAACCGTTACACCCCTGCTATCTATATCTCTCTTACCTATCTGTCTACCCCTCTGAAGCAATGGTTGAAGCAATTTGAATGCTGAGAAACTTTACTAAGACGAAGTTAGTTTATCTGTTTATTGTTATGAATGTTTGATATTTACCAAAAACATCACTTTGCAGTGTGTTGTTGAATGAGTTTTTTTTATAATAAATGTATTTTTAATTAAAACATTTGTTAGTAATAATCATTATTGGGATTTGATCTGGTGTTTTATGACTGCATAATGGGTGCGATGTAGGTCTTCATTTTCATTAAAGTGGTCTTAAAAAGGTCTTAAAAAAGTCTTAAATTTGGGGTGATCAAACCTGGGGAAACCCTGGAAAGAGGCAAAGGGTCAACAGTATGTTACCCAATATTTCACAAGAAAAGGTGGGTTTGTAAGTAGGCCTAAATTGTTAGTGGACCGCCCGTGACAATGATTGTAGCCTTCCGCACTTTTCTGTGCATACGCACGCTTTGTACATGAGGCCCCAGGTCTCTACGGTAGCATTTTTCGACAAGTTAGCACCTTTCGATAGAGCAGGGTGCAGCGGGTGCACGGCTTTGCCTCACATACATACAAATATAAATATATGTGAATACACTATATGACACATGTACAGCTATGCACAGTATATACATTATACAGTACTAAAGTAGTGCAGTATTACAGAGGACAAATTACGGGTGTGGACATGGGATGGAGTTCAATTGTCTGATTGACTTAAAGGGGGGGTGAAATGCTATTTCATGCATACTGAGTTTTTTACACTGGTAAAGAGTTGGATTCCCATGCTAAACATGGACAAAGTTTCAAAAACTAAGTTGTACGTTTGAAGGAGTATTTTTGTTCCAAAAATACTCCTTCCGGTTTGTCACAAGTTTCGGAAAGTTTTTTTCGAGTATGGCTCTGTCTTACGTAAGATAGGGCGGAATTTCCTTATATGGGTCCTAAGGGCACTTCTCCGGTGAGATCGCGGCCGCGCGCGCACTCTTAGACCAGAGCAAGAGAGTGAAAGCAGTTCGCCATCAAAGTGCCCTGCCCGGCTTTTGGGAAGTCAATGTCACCAAAGAAGTGTGTTTTTGGTTGCCAGGGCAAGACAACCCTGCACAGATTCCCAAAGAACCCAGCGTTAAGGAACCCGTGGATGGAGTTTGTTTTCCTGAGCATAAACGGAGTTGTGTAAAGACTGTTGTTCCCTGCATTTCGACGATGATTGTTTTATAAACAAAGCCCAGATCTACGGATTTGCAGATCGTCTAATGCTTAAGGATCGAGCAGTCACAATGATAAAAATTTGCGGTCGTGCGTTGGAACCGGACGGTGAGTAAAACTGTTTGTTGAACAAATGTCTCTGTGTGTTGTCACTAGCTCGGCGCGTTAGCACAGCTAAGCTTCGCCCACACGGCCCGCCCCCAGACGCTCGGTTTTTTCCGGAAAGACTCGGTACAGCCTATCTTTATGTTAAAAATTTAATAAAACAAAATACTTTTTGGAGATATGAAGGATGCAATATTACTCTATAGGTACTCAAGATTAACAGGAGATTGAGTGAAAATGAGCATTTCACCCCCCCTTTAAATATATGAGAATGATAGTCAAAATACCATAAACCATGATTTTATGTAAATTAATATGAAAAAAGTCTCAGCTGTGTTGGGGGCCCTGTCAAGATTCTTTTCATGGGGCCCAAAATCCTTAGCAGCGCCCCTGCACACACACACACACACACTCTCACAGACACACTCACACACAATCTCTCTCACACACACACTCTTTCTCACACACACTCTCTCACAGACTCACACACAATCACTCACACTCACTCACTCTCTCTCACACACACAAATACGCACACACACGCACACACACACTCACTCATACATGCACACATTCACTCTCTCAGACACACTCACATACACACACACAAACACTCACTCTCACATACACACACTCACTCATACACACACAAACTCTCACATAGGCAATCACACACATGCAAACATTCAGACACACACTCTCTCTCACACACACACCAGTCTTCCACAGGGCGGAGCAACCTGTCACTCAAATAAGATCCACCAGTAGCAAACCATAACCATCCGATCAATTCCCCAAAGACAAAATCAAGCCCCGCCCACATTTGTTATTGTTTGAGAAGCAGTTTCACCCAGACATGCATCACAATAGAGAAGAAAAAGAGCACTTTAAAGAGTCTATTTTGATTTCACTGGGGACTTTAAGAAATCTACTAGTTACACACATTAGGATATCATCACTAACTTGAGATGAAATGAAGTTCCTAAACGTAAGTTAGAGAGGGACGAGCCCAGAGCCGCCTTAACCTAATGTTAGGCCCCGGGGCTGAGAGGTTTTGTAGGCCCCCCATCCCCTCGATTTATTAGAGTCTCATTTTAAAAAAGTGTAATATCTAGGTAATCTATGAAGCTTATAATATGACAAAATGATTTGAATTTGAATTGTGTAAATTTGAATTATTTGCAAGTGTAATCTAACAAAATTGAATTTTAGGTGGTAGTTTAAATAGTTCTGAATTTGATTTTTTTAAACGAATATTGAACATTTGAAATTTAACAAATTGAAATGTTTTTATGGCTGAATTTCATAGACATGTATTTTCAAACAGCTAGTTTTTTTGTTCTGAATTCTTATACTGCAAATATTCAGTTTAAAAAAAATACAGATTCAAGTTTTCAAGATGAAGAAATTCGGAACTTCAAATTCAGTTTTCTAAAATTCAATCTCAAAAATTCAAACTCCATGAGAAAACAGCTTGAGTATTAGATTTCTAATATTCTAGTAATAATAAATAGTCCGCTGCAGCAGTTGCACGGAGCTTACAAAACTTAACACGTGTATTGCAACTATAGGCTACATTTAATTTTCTCATCAAACAACTAGACTAATGAATGGCTCGGTACAACAGAAGAGCCTAGAAAGGGCTTTTTCTCAGTTGGTCTGAATTTGCTATAACATATAGCCTATTTTCCGGACTTCACAGACTATTATTAGCCTACTAGAATATTAGAAATCTAATACTCAAGCAGTTTTCTCATTTTTCTACTCTTAATATTAAATAAAAAAACGACTGAACGAAAGATACACGGATTCTCTTGAACCACCACCGTGTTTGCGGCAGAAAACTACTGCAGTGCAGCCAAAATGCTCTGTTCGACTTATCTGAGATCCTTTACTCTTCCCTGTGGATGACCTGTGACCTACTTTCTGTAAGATCTGAATTTTTGAGTTTGAATTTTTGAGATTGATTTTTAGAAAACTGAATTTGAAGTTCCGAATTTCTTCATCTTGAAAACTTGAATCTGTATTTTTTTAAAACTGAATATTTGCAGTATAAGAATTCAGAACAAAAAAACTAGCTGTTTGAAAATACATGTCTATAAAATTCAGCCATAAAAACATTTCAATTTGTTAAATTTCAAATGTTCAATATTCGTTTAAAAAACCAAACAAATTCAGAACTATTTAAACTACCACCTAAAATTCTATTTTGTTAGATTACACTTGCAAATAATTCAAATTTACATAATTCAAATTCAAATCATTTTGTCATATTATAAGCTCCATAGTAATCTACATCACAAAATGCATTAGTTTCTTTCGAGACCTACAACAGTGAGTTTTTTTATATTGTTTTTAATTGTAATATTGTTATTAACATATCACTTAGCCCACTTGAGCATAAACACAAGACACTTTATTTAACAACCACACACAGCAACTAACTTTCAACTTTATGCAAATGAGAAGGGATTTTCGCGAGCGACAACCAATAGGAAAGAAGTCTTTCAGTGGAGCTCAGCCTCCGTCACCGTCTCGAGTAAGTGCAGGCAAGACAGAAGAGTTCGAGGGTGATTTTACTGTTTTATATGATTTGACTGTAAAGTTCTAACCACAAACATGGATATAATACAAGACAGTCTCAGTGAGTTTAATTCATACATTTATAGTTCGAGTGTTGTAGTTTTATGATGCAAGTTTAGCACTGCTGCAGTTCATTTTACAGTTTCCCCTGCATTATGTTGACTATTAGGGACAAGAAAATTGATTATTTGTCAAATTCGGATGAGGTTTTAGTCATTTATGACAGTATGAGTGAGTTTAATTTGTAGATTAATTATAATTATTATTTAATCCACTGAACACTGCTGTGTGGTAATATAAAAACACTCTCCCAACAGCATATTTTGAGCCTAATTCCTAGTCAAATTAAAATAATATAGTTGTATCACAATAGCAGTCTACCAATAACATTAGAGCGACAGCACTACCAACGCCCACAAGCGACTTTACAGTATAGAGACTAGCGACATACAGCGACAAAATCTGACAAGTTACAAAACAATATGACCTTTTCAGCTCATCATGAACCTGAACATGGGAGGCCCCTGAACTTGGGAGGCCCCTGGGCTTCAGCCAAGGTAAGCCCGTGGATTAATGCGGCCTTGGGCGAGCCCATCTAATCTTTCAATCGACAGCCAGAGTATAAAAGCAGCCACTTGGCTCTCTCCAGTGTCAGCTGTTCCAGCATCCGATAGTGCCGTACTGAACAATGTCCAACATCCCGGAAATGAAATTGTCCATTCTTCCAGAGACACCAACAGTCACATCTCGCATAAGATTGTATCTTATGGATCCAAACACGGATACTCTTTCTGAGCGCTCCATCCGCAAAATCCAGCACTCATTGAGTTGTAGTCGACAGCATGATCACCTGAGCTGGGATTTGATGCTATCCTGAGCTTTATCTCCTGCTCCCTGATTCCTGCTTTATCAGCCAATCTTTCATATTCCTGAATCACTATTAAATGTGATGAATGTCACTGATCTCCATTCAGTTCAGCTGTTCCTGCTGAAACACAATCACAACAAACTACATATTGTGTTGATGAGAAAGTGACTGACATGGCTATTGTGTGATATTTAAAGAGATTAAGCTCTACATAAGGTGAATCTGCAGCTTTAAATAAATTTTCATTGAACACCTCAGCGTGACTGACCTTGCCGCTAGTGCGACCAGGAAGTATAAAAGGTCACCTAGAGAACATGTCATCCACACTTTTCATCTTCAGGGATGAGTGCTGAGGCGGAGAGATTGTGGAGATCTCAGATGGAGCTCGCGGAGGAGTTTGAGAGAGGTGTAAATCGGTCCAGCTTCGAGCCATGACGAGCAGGAGGAGGCTGACGTGGGTGAAGATGCTGAAGACCACCAGCGGTGAGCCATCCATTTCTTCCTGACGAACCATTTCTCATTGAAGAACCCGTACTCCTCTCGTATTCTCCGGTTTACAGTGTGTGGGCCAGATCTGGGCCACATCAAACAATGAAGGCACTTTTCTGGGTCATATCAATAAAGAAGAGGCATTTTACCGGCTGTGGGCCACATCTGGGCCGGAGGAAACTGTGTGTGTCTGTGTTCAGCTTTGGGCCGGGGAACCAGCATAACTGAAGCAAGGATGTGGACTAGAGAAATGTTGATATCTGGGACGTTTACTGAAATCATGATGTTGAACCACTGATTGGAAACTAAAGATTGGTAAAGGTTGGATTTAATTGACTCTTCCTCATTAGAGAGAAACACATGTGCATCAGCTGCTGCTCCTCTGTGTTTTGCACGCTTGTTCTCTGCGTTTGATTTGTATTGTTACTGACTGCAATGAGACAAAAAAGTTATTAAAGTTATTAAAGCATTTTTCTAGTATGGTTTTTGGTCACAGTATGGTTTTAATTGATCTGATTCTTTCAGGATTGTCACTTGTATTGTTCCACATCTATAGATCGCGTTTGAAAAAAAAACATCTGTTCTAAATGTCATCATGACTAAATGTACTTATAAACATGATTGGATGATGACAAACTTCTTTCATATAATACAGATGTGATCAAACAGTCCTCTTCATGATTTATTAGCAGGAACTCTGTGTTCTGCAGAAAGATAAATGAAAGACAAAACTGAACAAATGAACAAATAAAAATAATGAATGAACGAGCCAAAAAATTAACTAATGAAGAAAACCAAATAAAAAAATTAAAGATAGAAAAAAAATAACTAACTTAAGAGAGATATGGTTAAAACAACTGATCTTTCCAACAGTGAACTCAGGAGACGTCTGAATCGGTTTATAACTAATCAGTAACACTTTACAATAAGGTTCTATTTATTACATAATTTATATAAAAAGTACAGTTTGCTAACTCAAGCTTAACCTTTAAAATAAATAAAACCACTTGTTGTTTTTTTAAAAGCATATGACTACATTTTTCCACACAGTGCTATCAAGAATCGATAAGAGAATCGTTAAAGAATTGGATCGATAATCAGAATCGTCAGTGGCATTATTATTGATAAAATCTTATCAATTCCCATCCCTATGTGAAACATTAAAGAACATACATGTTTTTTTTTTTTTTTTTTTTTTTAAGAGTTAAAAGATTAAAACATTTTGCTAACATGAGGTCTTATTGTGTCACTGTCAGTCTTTCTCATCTCATTTCTTCACCTAGTGGTGAAACGATGTAATCGATAAATGCATTATTTTAAGCACCAAGTTTCTATCAAAAGCTGATTTACTCTATTTTGATCACTACCGTAGACATCAGTGTTTATATGTGAACTTTAAGCTTTTATCCCAGTACTTCTATGATCATTTGAACTATTGTATTACAGAAATAATGATACTATTGAGGTTGAAAAGACCTTTTGTGAAGCTGTTCAATGACAACTCTCTCTGGGTCAGCGGCACACAGATTTAAATGTTGCGATATGATTTTGTCAAAGATTTAATAGACAGAGGAATCATTCACTATATCATAGTGAAGATTGTGTGGGTGTTTGAATGGGGATCACAGTATTTTAAAGATTAAAGCAACAACATGGAACTTTTCAACCTTCATATTATATTTCCAAGATCCTTGTGATGGTACATCGACTTACAATAGGTTGAATGACACGTCTGCCATAGCCTGACAGGGTCTGTATCGCTTTTACTGGCACTATGTAACTTCAGGGTTCGGGTAGTAACCAGAGCACAAAAAGAACTACAAAATTCGACTGCTTTACGGCATACGTCACTTCCCCCACCATTTCGTCAAATTTGGACGTGAGCGGCCAACCAGCGTTTGTATTCGGCTTTCGTGCGTATGTTTTTGTCATGGGGGCTGTTTGTTTATGCCACTTCATGCGTTTTCTCAGATCGGATAGCTATCCGATCGTGAAAAGTCGAGGTTTAAATGCCCTCCGAAATGCATTCGAGATGGATTTGAATCCGATCCCTCAAACCACTTCAGGAGGAGGTCTGAGACGCCAGATTCCAGACGCCGGAGATTCCAGACGAAACTGGACAAGTGTAAATGCATATGGTTGTTGAAAGAAACCAAATTGTACTCCTCCCAAAAATACAAAAAAAAAATAAACGTGTGAGAGCGTGTTATAGGCTATATGTTATATCCAGATATGACGACGCGCTGGAACACGCATCACCGCAGATGAGCAACTGCATCAAGCCAACGTGCAAACTTTCGCAAATCAAAGTGAAAGTAAGTCGCAGACGCTTAACACACAATCTTCATCATTAAAAGTAAAGAAACGAAATGATCTTACCAGGCTTACTGCTCTCTCTTAGGCTATTGCGGTCTTTGATTTTGAAATTTTAGCTGATGATCTGTGAAATGCAGCTCATATCTGTTGCTTTCAGTGACATGCACTCCATTAAATCTGCATATAGCGCGAGAATTGAAGATCGGATTTAAATCCGTTTCGCAAAAATACATTTATGTGACTAGGTGTAAATGGAATCGTTTTGATAAATCAGATAGCTATGCCTCACAAATTAGTTTGCCAGCTGAACTCAGGTGTTGTGAGGTGTATTTATTGTAGTCCTGAGGGATATCAGACGACGCTGTTGACGTTGATTTCTGCGATTATCATGAGAACAGCTTTCAATATCTCACATAATTATCAGGACATAAATAAGCCTAACGTAGAGGTTGTAAATAGTATAAACGAGCACAATTTGCAAACTATTATGATAAATTGCAATAATCATGTCTAATGACATCATAACGGCCAATGTTATGAAATAATGCGACTTACATTTAACTTAATTGATGTTATCTGGCATTTTGTAATGTTTACATTCCAATAAAAACAACAGAAATTAAATTATACAGTAGGCCTAGACTATAGACTATTTACTTGTGATTTAGCTGCAATCATGTAAAAACGTTATAATATATTTACGACAGTGCAAGTACTCCACAGCGACTCTAGGGGTCGCTGTTTGACAAAAACACAAATTCTACTTAGTGTGGCTTTAACTTTGCAACTCTACTGTCTTATCTCTCTCTCAGCATATAAGTAGCGCGAGGGCTTTTCAGTGCATTCAACCCAGTGTTGCCAACTATTTTCAAAGGAAAGTAGCTAACATCTTCCCTAAAAGTCGCTAAATGTCGCTAGATGGCGTCATACGTCAATTAGCATATTCGTGACGTCATCTTGTCATACTTGTGTTCTGCCTGCCTAATGTTTTCTCTCTAAATTCATGCTCACATACTGTATTTTAATATAAAATAGCCAAATGTCCAATAAAGATGTTCTCATTTCCTATATATATTTTTTTGTCAGACAATAGTATGAGTAGCTATGATATAGTGAATGACAAAAAAAATGTATATGTGTAAAATTATCTGAATTGAGAGTTCGGGAACTGGATGAACTAAAGCTCTGTGATAGTATTACAAGTAATAAGTACAAGAAAAGAAAGGAAATTAAAATGGTCAAACTAAGTTATTTTAATATAAAACAAAAGAGAAGCAGATAAGTGATAAGTCAGTGAAAAACACTGCTCATTCACGTCTGTCAGCTGCCGTGCGCTCAACAGAACAATGAGCCGCTGCTCCTCTCAGCCATTCACTGAACAGGGGAGACGCAGTGAGAGAGAGTGACGGCAGGGAGAAAGCAAGAGCTTGTGCTCGCAGGACTGACAACATTTGGAGGTTACTGCGGTTTGTCCAAAAAGTTGCTCGATTTGCCGCTAGTCGCTTTTTTGAAAAAATGTCGCTAAAGGGGTCTAAAAAGTCGCTAAAAATAGCAACAGAGGCGCTAAGTTGATAACACTGATTCAGTCTCACGTTGCTTCCATGCGTCTACTTGAAATGGATATTACGACACTCATAGATAACGACACATTTCATCCTCTGTTGGAACAAAAGTGGCATTGTTGTCTACAGGTTGGTTGATTGTGGTGTCACAGATGAAGGTTGTGCTGCTCTGGCTTCAGCTCTGAGATCAAACCCCTCACACCTGAGAAAACTGATTCTGTCTGGGAATAAACTAGGAGACTCAGGAGTGAAGCTGTTTTCTGGTACTGGAGAATCATCACTGTAAACTGGAGGAACTGGAGTAAGATCATCTCTACCATAAAGATTCAGAGTGAATAAGGATTAATATGTAGATAGTGCATACATCTTTGGCGTAAGCCCCATCCGGTGGTTCAGCGACAGATTCCTGCTTGAACCGTCAGATCCTGCCGGCGGTAGAAGGCAGTGGTGAGGAGTCTCCCTGAAGAGGAACATTTACATATTCATATATTATTATCTTCCAAAAGAAAGTAAAACAAACAGTTAAATAAACCAGATGAACTACAAACCAGAGAACAGATGCTCCAATGTTTGGTGTAAATCAACTTGCCTTGTAATGCTTGTGCAAACAGACCCTTGTAAAAGCGTGAGCATTTCCTCAAAATGTGTGTGTGCAGCTGAAAAGAGGGAAGTGGTGTGTGTTTCACCTGAACCAGGACTGTCATCATGTCAGATTTATCACTACATAATCATCATGGCCAAAATAACACACAATTACAATATATCACCATATCTATGGAAATCGTGTGAAAATTAATAATGCTATCAGTCAAAATCATCTTTACTTTGTTTATTTTGTGTTATTTTTGAAAAAGAAGAATCACTCCATCACATACAAAAGGAATAATTACACTTAATGGCGACCAGTTTGAAATAATGGTAACACTTTCTCACAAGTATACAGTAACACAGTGCTTATAAACAATTTCCACACTATTAGTTTATAGTTAAAGGGTAACTAAACCCTAAACCAACTTTTTTTAGTTAACGATCTGTAAGAATGGGGCCTTATTAGTGCTGTTCATTGATTCAAGTAACTTTTTTGACATTTGGGTATAAAGTGTTTTAATTTTACAATATATGGTGTAAAAACCTCTTCAGGGGAGTGTTTGGGAGTGCTGCCCTCTTCAGGTTGAACGGTGGCTACTGCAGTTGAATTTTCCTATTGGATGTTTGCGGTACTATGTGACGTAAGCAGGTTCCAGCTCACCACGCCCTCCCTTGGTACGAGCTACCACGCCCTTGAATGAGCTAGCATAGATTTATCTGTATTTAGTACAGTGGTCAGGAGGGTACGTAGGTGTAGTGTTGCTGGTTGCAACAGCACTGCTGGACTGCATAGCTTTCCAGCAGACTTGGAAATTAGGCGCCAGTGGTTGCATGCACTTGGCCTGGAAGACCGTGAGTGTGAAACTGCATTTTACGCGGAATTGCTTTTGAAACGCAATAGAGGTGGAAATGGGCTTCTCCACACAGCTCGCGCTGAAAAGCGACGCAGTGCCAAACGCTGCTCCTCCTGCATGGACTCCACCACCGCAGCGGTGTCTTGATGTGAGTGATCATATATATTTTAATCACAATTTATGGTTAGGCTAAAGTTAATCCTCTGGGGTTGACAAACGCGCCGGCGCATTTTGCTGGATTTTTTCACATAGCGGCAAAATATGAAAATGCCTATAGAGAGCGTGCGTTATTGACATCAACTCGATAAAACTCACCAGATGCATGTACTTTACGTCGTCTTGCGACCCTGTGAGTCACTCTCCATTTTAGAGAGTGACAGCAAATCTCAGGTGCACGCCCTCCCGCTCACGGTTCGTCCCCTCTATCTCCGCTGGGGTCTGCCCACTTTTCTAGCATTTTTCAAATATTGCCAGTGGGTGGAGTCAGGCTCTGACCAGGGGTTTAGTTACCCTTTAACCATAAATAGTTGTCAGTTGTTTAGATTAGGTCACAGAAAATCAGAAAATGTCATTAAGTGCTTTAATACAGCCTTTATTGGACATTAATTATATTATTAAGAGTTCCTTAATGTTTACAAATAAATGAAGCACACTCATACACCAACACACACTAATACACACTCAGACATACACATGTGTACGCACACACACACACACACACACACACACACAAACACAAACTCACTCTCACACATGCACATGCACACATACACAGACACACACAAACACACACACACTCATACACACTCTCATACAAACACACACATACACAGACACACACACACACGCACTAGGGCTGGGACGATGCACCTATCTCCCGATTTGATACTATCATGATATTTGGGTGTCAATATGATATGTATTGCGATTTTTAAGAATTGCGTATTATGATTCGATATTGCAATGTATTGCGAAATTATTTTTTTACACTAGACTATGGGGAAAAGTTAAATACGCTTATACAGACTACATGATGTATAAGATGACACCGTGTCCTAACTACACGTGACGTGACGCCGCGACACGCGATAAAAGGTATCTTTTTCATGTTAATCAGAGTTTTTGTCCAAACCAGGCGCGACGGCGACACGCGACAAGTCTATTTTAGAAACGGTTTCTATTTGTCTGCGACATCAAGCTGGAACAACAAACACAAAGTGTGGCAATGATGTTGACTGTTGACTGTTTATGTGCTTTATTTAATGTTTAAAGCGTGTAATGTGACTTTGAATATCATTTAGTGCTCCAGCTTTGTAGCTGTAAAAGCAACAATGGATATACAGTAAGTGTATTATTTGACAAAGATTGGTTTAGTAACTTAGTAGCCTGTGTATTTTTTAAATGGTGTAATATTTGTGAATTTGATTATGTAGCTACTTATCCATTTTCTTGCGAGTGCCATCAAGATTACTCTAGTGCTGTGCACTTGCTGCGAGACTCCGCCCACACGCTGTTCTGATTGGCTGTGTATTGGCTGTGTGTATTTTTGATTGACGTTGTGGCGTCTCACAGTCACGTCTGGTGTGGACAGACACACTGCCTGTCGCTGGAATCTTATCGCGTTGCATGTAGTTCGGACACGGTGTTAGTCATATTTACAAAAACAATTCATCACATCTTTCTGAGTTTTATTTCAGAAGCTTCATACAGTACTACATTCTCTTGAATAAATTATTCAATAACATACATTTTTTAACAGTCACTTGTCGCAACCTACTGGTGAAACAATGTAATGGATAAATGCGTCATTTTAAGCGCCAAGTTTCTATCAATAGCTGATTTACTCTATTTTGATCACTACCGTAGACATCAGTGTTTATATTTGAACTTTAAACTTTTATCCCAGTACTTCTATGATAATTTAAACTATTGTAGCGGCTAATGTCGTAAATACGAGTGGGAAGCTCTGGATTTTCTATAAGCCCTTATCTCATCTTTTTGCCATATGTAACAACAATCATTATCCATAAGCATAGCAATTATTGCATATTCAATATAAGACAATAAATAACTACATTTGAAAGTTTATTAAATTAACTGAAATTATGCGTTTATAACTATAAATAATTACATGCTACATACAGTAAAATTCCATTCTTTGATCAGATCTTTGAGATCAAGTCGTCATGCTAAATCGTGTTTAATAGACAGCATGACCAGGCCATTTATTCTTTCCTGAGACAGTGTTGATCTGAGATAATTTTTTACTTGATTAAGCTTACTGAAGGCTCTCTCTCCACTTGCAACGCTCACAGGCAAAGTGCAAAATATGTGCAAGGCAATGAAAATACTTCACTGAAAATACTCTGGAGCTGCATCTTATAGATTTGATTCAAAAGCTTAATTTATTATTGTTATTATTATTATTGTTAGTTATTAATTATTCACTAATAAGTTTAACACACCAGCAGCTCCAGAAAGAAACATGAAAATTAACTAAAACAGATTTAGGCTACCTCAGAAGAAGAAGAACGTGATTTGAAGACAAGAAAGATGTAAGGTAAGAAATTATTACATATTAGTTTGTTATTGTTGCATAAATGTCACGTTGCAGTTGAACTGTTGCTAGATATATGGGGAATATTATAATATTTAGACCCGTGTTTACTGTTACTGTGTTTGTGGATATCTGCTCAAATGTATATGGTAACCATAATATTTTATATTTGAGCGTGATCGCGTTTGAATGTATTTTGGATCGCGATCGCGTTTGAATGTATCATATTTTGCAGCGCGATCGCGTTTGAATGTATCATGTTGTTCAATGTATCAATGTTTTCATTTTGGATGAAAGCAAAACGCACCAAACGGCTTCATGTTTTTATTATTATCTCATTTCATATCATCATAACGGATGGAAACATTCAATTCAATTCAATTCAAATTTATTTGTATAGCGCTTTTCACAATACATATTGTTTCAAAGCAGCTTTACAGAAAGTGCATTTCAGAAATGTACATAGAGAAATACAGTTAGTTAATCATGTATTGATTTAGGGCATAAACATCGCCAGCGTCGAGTCGTCTCTTCACAGGCGCCGAGTCGTCTCTGCACGGGTGTTGGTGAATCTGTAGTTTCCATGAGAGGCTGGATACAAACTGGAGCTGACGATCTGTATTTACCTCGGGACTAGCGTCCCGAGATAACAACAGAAAAGCATATGGGAAATAATTAGCGTAGCTGCTGTTCGCAATATTAATGCATTCAATCTGATTCAACTGTAGTATAAAATGTAAGTATTATGTGAATGCCTGGCTGAAGAGATGCGTCTTTAATCTAGTTTTAAACTGGGACAGCGAGTCTGAGCCTCGAACAATATCAGGAAGGCCATTCCAGAGTTTAGGAGCTAAATGTGAAAACGCTCTCCCTCCTTTAGTGGACTTAGATATCCTAGGAATGACCAGAAGCCTCGAATTTAGTGATCTTAAAGAGCGCGATGGATTGTAGAGCGATAGAAGTTCCGTTAAATACACGGGAGCTAAACCATTTAGGGCTTTATAGGTCAGTAGCAATACTTTGTAATTGATACGGAACTTTATTGGTAACCAATGTAGAGACGACAGAATTGGTGTTATATGATCGTATTTTCTTGATCTAGTAAGAACTCTAGCGGCGGCATTTTGGACTAACTGTAGCTTGTTTATTGAGGATGCAGGACAACCAGCTAATAAAGCATTACAGTAATCTAGTCTCGAGGTCATGAATGCATGAACTAACTTTTCTGCATCAGAAACAGATAGCATGTTACGTAGCTTAGCAATGTTTCTAAGGTGGAAAAAGGCTGTTCTTGTAACATATGAAATATGATTTTCAAAAGACAAGTTGCGGTCTAATATAACACCCAGGTCTTTTACTGTAGAGGATAAAGTAACAGGACACCCTTCTAAATTAAAGTTGTATTGTAAGAGGTTTTGTGGGCAGTTTTTTGGACTAATAAGTAATACCTCCGTTTTATCTGAATTTAATAGCAGAAAATTACATGTCATCCAGTATTTTATATCTTTAACACACTCTGTTAATTTAGATAATTTAGCGTTTTCATCTGGTCGTGATGAAATATATAATTGAGTGTCATCAGCATAACAGTGGAAATTAATTCCATGTTTTCTTATAATATTACCAAGTGGCAGCATATATATTGAGAATAGTAGAGGGCCTAACACAGATCCTTGCGGTACACCGTAGTTTACTGACGTTATCTTCGATTTTTCCCCATTTACGCAGACAAAATGGTAACGGTCTGATAAGTATGATCTGAACCAGCTTAATGCCTGTCCCTGAACACCAGTGTAGTTTTGTAGTCTGTCTAAGAGTATTGTGTGATCTATAGTATCGAACGCAGCACTAAGATCAAGTAAAACTAGTATTAAGATACAGCCTTGGTCAGAAGCTAAAAGTAAATCATTTGTGATTTTAACGAGCGCAGTTTCTGTGCTATGATGCGGTCTGAATCCAGACTGAAACTTTTCATAGATATCATTTTCTTGCAAGAAAGAGCACAGTTGAGCGGACACAACTTTTTCTAGTATTTTAGACATAAATGGAAGATTTGAAATGGGTCTGTAATTTGCTAGGTTATTATGATCTAATTGTGGTTTCTTAATAAGAGGTTTTATAACTGCCAACTTGAATATTCTTGGAACATGACCTAAGGATAAAGACGAGTTAATAATATTGAGAAGAGGCTCTTCCACTACAGGTAACACTTGTTTCAGTAGTTTAGTTGGTATTGGATCTAATAAACACGTTGTTGGTTTAGATGCAATGATAAGTTTATTTAACTCTTCCTGTCCTATAGTTGCAAAGCGCTGTAATTGTTCTTGCGGGGTGATAATTGAGGCTGAATCATAAGACACCATTAAAGATTGTACATTTACAATTGTGTTTCTGATGCTTTCTATTTTCTCAGTGAAGAAATTCATAAAATCATTACTACTACACTGTAACGGAATATTTTGCTCCGGTAACGTCTGTTTATTTGTTAGTCTAGCGACGGTGTTAAATAAAAACAAACATTTGAAGTAACATGATAATCAATATATTTTTCTCTAGCTTAGTTGTTACTGAAATATTTTGGAAGATGTATACTGCTATAGGTTATTTATTGTTATTATTATTTTATCCAGCACTGCGCATATAGCTTATGCCTACAAGGCACAACAAACCTGGTGTTAATTATATTATATATTGTTGGAAACATTTGTGTGTGTGTGTGTGTGTGTGTGTGTGTGTATTTTGTGAATTTTAAAAAGCAATTTTAACCAGAAAAATCTAATATTTATTTCCAAAATCGTGCAGGACTTTCTCTTGATATCAGTATGTTCACTTTTTTTTCAGGGCCCAGATGCCACTGAGGACTTCAGTGAACATGAACATGGTAAAGTGAAAATCAAACACCTTGGAAATGAAAGGTATGTACAATGTTTTTAGGAATGGCACAACGGTCTCTGTCTTTGGATCATTGTTTTCAATAAGTGCTTTTTTGGCATTTGTTGTATCTTTGGATTATGTTGTGTTGTAAATAAATCCAAACAATTTAAAAGCCATTCTTTTTTAAACCTCCTCATTTACAGTATTGTGCAAGGTTGCTCAGAATGACAGGGCCTGATAGCTCCTAATAGGGCCGGTAGGGGTGGGTCTTTGTCTTTCTCAGGTGTGAAAAGCTTACATATTAATGACCTCCGCATAAAGCTTTTTCACACAAAACACGTCGTAAATTTTTTAAATCAATATATTGTCTTATCTGAATGAGCAGTCAGGGTGATTTTCACATAGTTTTAGAGCAAATATTCTAGGCTACGTCATACAATTTTCAAAAGTCTTGTGAAGAAATAATCAGTATGGGTTTCATGGCCTTATTTCAGTGAGAATTTTTTTTTGTATTTTCACAAACCACACATAAATGTCATTATCTCAAAACTACAAACTTTTACATATATGCTGCTGATATATTATTGTAGCAGAGTTTGTGCTGAATACAGTGTAATTAGACTTTAGCCATGAAAATGTCACAAGTAACAGAAATAACCAGAAATGTCAGAGCATGTCAGAACACCTCCAGGGCCCAGAAAACAGCTCAGACCTCAGAGGGTTAAAGCAAATGTATATCTATGACTGGAACTACATAGTTAATTTTGATCGATTCCTCACAGAAATGGGCTCCCAGGCTTCAGAAAGCCTAAATATATACATCACTAAACTATTTTTATTGTCGCTTGGTGATTTTTTTTTTTTTTTTTTTTTTTTTAAGCTCTATGCTCCATTGCTATTGCGCGATTGCATGGGAAAACTTACATACTTGGTTCCAGTGGATAAATATCAGGGTGAGTAATGGATAGAATTTCTATTTTATGTTAATCAAAACAACTTCATGCGGGCTAGCTTCAGAATCATAGCACAAAACTGGGAATATGAATCACCTTTTTCTTTTATTATAAACTGGGTGACTAGCTGTCTTCCCCGTCTTGCTCTCTCCTCTTTTTCATGCTTTTCTTTCCTCTTTTAGTAACAACGAGTCGGAACTGTGAAGTGCACTGTGTCATTTCTGAAAAAACCCATGAATATCTCAAGGACACACACACACGCGTTGAGTTTCAATGTTTTATGGGGACTTTCAATAGAAATAATGATTTTTATACTGTACAAACTGTATATTCAATTTCCTAACCCTAACAGATGTATTTTAACAATGTGAGCTAATGAGTATTTGTATATATTTCATATTGACAGTATTATGTTTTTTATGTCATTGTTCCCTACAGGTTGTATGATTGCGGTGTCACAGATGAAGGCTGTGCTGCTCTGGCTTCAGGTCTGAGATCAAACCCCTCACACCTGAGACAACTGAATCTGTCTGATAATAAACTAGGAGACTCAGGAGTGAAGCTGCTGAAGGATCTGAAGGATGATCCACATTATAAACTGGAGACACTAGAGTAAGAACAATTCTTTATGATTTCCATCATTATATTTTCATTTAAAGTTCAAATGGCTTATTTTCTCACTAGAAATAATAGTAAATTGTACCAGCTTCAGTTACATCACGTGTGATGAAAATTTTGTCTGAGATCATCAGATAATGAGTCTTAAATTCAGCTTCAGTTTCTGTAGGTCTCTGAACTTTAACCCCCTGGAGTCGGCGATTAAGCCGGCGTGAACAGCTCGCTTTTTTTCTTAAGTTAAGTGTCTATTTTTTTTTTTTTTATACTCTCAATAAAAACAAAGTGTTGTGCTTTTTGTCAAATAAAGAAAAATAAACATGATGCAAGTTCTGCCTTCTCTCTGTCAGTGAAGTCCATTCTGAAAAGCGTCTGAAAATGAACTTTAACTCAGCTATTACTCAGTCACACAGGCAAGCTTGAATTCTCTTCTTTTAAATGTATATAAAAAAACAAATATTCTCAGTTTATGTAATCTGTATGAAGAGAGATGTCAGTTGTTCTCATTTCAGCTCATTATCTGCTAATGTGAACATGCCCACAGAGACCGCGCGCTATTCAAACACAAATGATCTGAGGCAATCCATGCAAACGTGTCAACGCCCTCATCAGCTCGATAAAACACATCTAGTTTAATCAGACTCATGTACTTTAGGTCGTCTCGCGACGCTGTGAGGAATAATACTATCGTAATAATAATCCTGGAAAATTTACCTCAGAAGTGCTGGTTTAGTTTCGTTTCGAGGAGCAACAGATCGAGCTGAGGATTGTGAATAGTAAGTTCTTTATTCTTAAGTGCTTTGTTGTTATCGCGAAATGCAAGTGTCTGTAAACCGCAAAAAGACTTTAAATATGTATCACGTTTCTGTGTGTGAATGAATGAACTGCACAGATGTGCGCTGTTGTTTACTACAGAACAGCTTGCATCTGTGCCGTTTAGCTTTTTACCAAACTATATTACTATAGGCTACTGAGATGAGTAAAAATCGACTGAAATGCATTGAAATAAAATGTCTTTGTATAAGCAACGTGTTAAACTGCAAATTAACATTTATATGCTAATATATCATTAAAAAAAACAATGTTACAGATGAAATATGAATGTTTAGACAAGATTTCGTTGATTAGTTTTGGATAGATTATAAAGTTTTTACTGTAAATAAAGACTACTGTCACATCAAATAAGCTTTTGTTCGCCAATTTCTGCTCATATGTTAAATATATAGTATGTGACGATTTGTCAAAAAATAAAGTAGGTATATTGAATTATGTACCAAATTTTTTTGGGTAACACTTTACTTGAAGGGGTGTGCATAAGACTGACATGACACCGTCATAATCATGACATGACACATGTCATGAATATGAAGGTTTTATGCTTGTTTATGACAAATGTCATTAAGTGTCATTCGCTCAATTATGACATTTTTAAAGCAAAAATGACACTGTGTGAGATGTCTTTGTTATGGCAACTTGACTTTACTAAGACAACAAAACCTGTCATAAATATGTCATAAACATGACATAGCAGATTAATTATCAAACTTAAGAAACCACTTAGCTTTATGGGTTAACATTTCATTAAACTGTCATGTGGTTGGTTTTGACATTGGCTGTCATGAAGCCATTATAACATTTTAATGACAAATTAAATTTGTACCACTGTAGTTGAGGTCAAGAAAAACATTCATGACATAGTTATAATGGCCTCATGACAGCCAATGTCAAAACCAATCACCTGACAGTTTAATGTAATGTTAACCCATAAAGCTAAGTGGTTTCTTAAGTTCGATAGTTAATCTGCTATGTCATGTTTATGACAATTTATGACAATTTATGTTGTCTTGGTAATGTCAAGTTGTCATGACAAAGACACTGACAGGTTATGATGTATTGGTTTATGTCAAGTTGTCATAACAAAGACATCTCAAACAATGTCATATTTGCATTAAAAATGTCATAATTGAGCGAATGACACTTAATGACAGTTGTCATAAACATGCATAAGACCTCCTTCATATTTATGACATCTGCCATGTCATGATTATGAAGGTGTCATGTCAGTCTTATGCACACCCCTTCAAGTAAAGTGTTACCCTTTTTTTTTTTTTTTATCAAATAAATGCAGCCTTGGTGAGCAGAAGGTACTACTTTTAAAAACATTTAAAAAATCATATATATATATATATGTATATATATATATATATATATATATATATATATGTATATATGTGTGTGTGTATATATATATATATATATATGTGTGTGTGTGTGTGTGTGTGTAATATATATATATATATAAAAACATGTAATATCTCATACTGAATATGTGACTGTGTTTTATTTGAGGTATTAGACAGTCTGATCTTCTGATGATCATCTGATGGTGAATAAGGATCCACTACAGAGACTCACAGTCAACAGAATCAACAGAGACTGAAGATACAGTGACTTCACTGTTATAAATTAAGACTTAGATTTCAACAATCCTCTGACAGACCTGATGAAACACCTTTTATTTCACTGCAGCAAATTACAGTTTCTCATTCATATATTAACCATTTTATTTGTATAAATGCACAGTATAAACTCAAAAAGGTTGGAGTTTTGTTAGAGAAAATATAAAGCCTAAATGTGTTTGTGTTGTATCAACAGAGGGAGACAAAGACTAATGAAAGATACATTTTCATAATTATGGGGAAAGAAAGGTTCAAGCTCGCTTTTGGAAAGCAAACAATGGAAGCTTGATTGTATACATGTTTTTAATAGTTGTATGGGCTATGTGCACAAGCGGAACTTCCGCTATTGTCAGAAGTTGGCATTTCAGTTTCCGGTTTACGACTGTCTTCGTCGGCATCCGCTATTCACCTTATTCCGGAAGTAGCACTGGGTGGCGCCATCCGCGTAATCTCACTTCCTGGTTTAGCTACTTAGCGCTTTGTTTGCCCTGGTCCAATCTGTTATCTGTCTTGATATAAGTAGATAGACTATAATATTATAGCCAAATGCGTTGGCCTATGGTTATTAACAACTGCTGCAACGTACTAAAGTACATTTCACTTGAAGCTTTTGAAACAATGCCACAATCAAATTATTTAATAGCTGTGTCTTTCTAATAGCTATTACTTAGTTATGAAGATGTGCACAAACACTACTACATGTAAAGTTTGAAACATTATTACACCACAGTTTGTTTGCTTAATCACCAGATACATTTGCAGTGTATAGCCAACAGATGAGAAAAAAATAGCCACGAACTGGTGTAGAAAGAAAGTAGAGCCTCAACTAGATGAACAAGAGGGTAACGTTAGCTTAGCTAACTGCTAGCTGCAATTTCTTATGGTTTGATCTCTAACACAAGTAATGGCTGTAAAATAAATCCAGCGACTGAATTCTAGAGGACCATAGCTTTCAAACAAGGTATAGCATGTGTATGTGTCCTGTAGTGAGACCATTACAACATTAGATGTTTGTGGCTAATGTAGGCTAAACACTACACATCAGCCGGGCTGCGATCAGACAGGCAGACGGGTCATATAAACACCTAAAAGTCGTTTAAAAATTACCCCGAGAAACAGTGCATTGCTGTGCTGTTGGTACACACGTACATAGCACATTTGGCACAAATTAGCTTGCCTTATGTGACATTTTATCAGTGAGACTTCTCTGCAGTTCTCCTCGAAATTGAATGAGGGTCCGCTAAACCGGAAGTTGGTTTACAACGGAAGTACTGGACAGAAGTAAAAGTGGGCGGGGCGGAATAAGGTGAATAAACAAATTAGATGAGTGCTGCTGTTGTACGAAATAAAGAGATATAATGTGCGTGACACATCTAAGTTTCTAAGAACTGTAGGTGGATCTAACGGCCGTTTCACACATACTCCGTGTGCCGTGTGTGTGTGCGGTGCAGGAGCAGCACGCGCTATAGTGCTTCACATAGGCCTATGATGCGTTTGCAGTGAAAAACTGATTCACGGCAGTACCACAAACACTTACTATTTTTATTTAAAATCCAGAAGTTACGCTGCAACTTTTATTTATAAAAAGTTTTGTCAGCATTGCGATTCTCTTTGTACACATATTTAATGGACGCATGCACGTTTAAACACAATTTAAACAACGTGGGGCTACTTATTAAGTTGCTCAAGCAAGTGGCCAAATATTTAACTGTAAATTGACAAAAACAGCCGACTCTCATGCCTTTTCTTTTCCATTTAAATTTTAATAAAATAAATCTTGCATGTCACAAAGAACTTGTTTTTCCACCTCCAGGAATGAGACGAGTGATGTTCATTATGTCGCCTTGTTGAAGTAAATTGTCGTATGTCATAATTTCGGCTTTTAATGTCATAGTTATGACTTAATGTCATGATTTCTGCTTAGTATGTCAATTTCAACTGCATTATTATGAATATGCAAGTCAAAGTTTTGACTTTTCATCTCATAATTATGGATTAGTATATCATAATATCGTCTTTTTATGTAATATTTTTATTGATGCTTTTTTATGTGGTGAAAATGGGCTTTCATACTAGACGGTTAAGGGTCGTTCACAAAATTTTTAAAAATCTATATATTTCAATTAGGGCTGTGCAGCAGTTAATCGCATCCAGAATAAAATTTTGTGTTTACATAATATATGTGTGTGTACTGAGTATAATTATTGTGTATAAATACACACATGCATGTATGTATGCGTTCCCCTGAGAACTTTGCATGCGTTCGCTCGTAATAGAATGCAAAGGTTTTGTGAGCGAAATTGAAGCTCAAATGGCTGTTAGCGACTTGAAGCAGAGCAAAGTGGCACACAGCAGTGCTCCTTATACGTGCCCATGCTAACAGGTTAGAGCTTTCACACTGCACGCGGTTGCAGTCCGTCGATCCGTTCCAGGTGCGGCAAATATACAGCATACAGAAGTGCTAGTGTTGCCAACTGTCCCGAATTTTGGGTCTAATTTATTTGTCCCGTACGGGACCTCCCTTGTCCCGATTAAATAGACTGCTACGCTGATCTAACTGACTGATACAACAGCAACACGACACAGAGAATGATCACGAGACCGCATCATCCAATCACAGCCCACACTCACGCGCATCAGACCATACGAATATCAAATTATTGTTTGATTTGCGAACAGAATCCCCTGCTGTCTGGTCGCTCCCGGTTCGATCTGGAGGTTCCGGACTCACGCTAAAGGCAAATCCCTTTCACTTCTGACTGGCCGGGTTTTGATTTCGGCAAATCAGTTCAGGTGAATTCAAACAACGTGATTATTGTTCATGAGTCCAACAGCCACGCAAGAAAACATGAAATCTTCCTGAGGGAAAAGTATGCTATTACTTTCTTTAATTTCTTTAAAATGTAGGGTATACTGTTACAAAAGTTTTCTATTTCAGATAAATTCTATTATTTTGAGCTATGGTTTGTGTGTAATGTGACTTTTTTTGTGTGACCTTAAAATTCGTTTTAGAATTAAATTGTACATAAATAGGTTAGGTAAAACAAATGTGTTTTTATCTGAGAACATTTTAAATACATACGAACCTGAAATGACATATACTGTGTGATACAGTACAAATATTTTGAGTGTCCTGTCACAGGGTGGCTATGTTCAGTGGGGGAGGGAGCCGGCTTCAAGATGGCGACAGGTCCACACGTACGTTAACGAGTCAGCCGATTTTTATAGGAATTACTGCACAAATTTTCTTTTGAACTTCTTTCATTGCCATCTAAGGTGAGAGAATACTTATGGAAGATTAAAAGAACTGTCACAAAATACCTTATCTCTGTTTAAATCAGTAACTGCAGTATAACAGGGCGACGGGAATATAGCATTAGCTACAAGCTAACGAGGGAAACTGATAAAACGGAACTGTGCCAGATGGAAACTACGAAGTGTGCTTCTATCACAGAAAAGCGTAACATTCAAGAGATGCATTCTTATGACTGCACGAGCAATTCCGGGGAAGAATGTATTTCCTCTCCGAACACACCAGCGAAGCACACAGCTAAAAAAAGCAAATGCAGTTGGTCTGACTCACAAGATCAACCGTCACTGTATGAGCTACAAAACACAATAATCTCAGCCGTCATCGAGAAAATAAATGAAAGGGCGGATAAAACCGATCAAGCCGTTCATTACAACACCATCCAAATTGATGGCTTGAAAAAGTCTCTGGATTTCTGCCACCAAGAAGTCGTCGATTTAAAAAATCAACATGTCGCTCTTAAAAACAAGTGTGATCTGCTCCAGAAGAAAGTAAACGAGATGGAACAGAAGGTGAATGAGTCTGATCGCTACAGTCGACGACATAACCTCCGCCTGCACGGTGTTTCTGAAAAAGGGGACGCCCAAGTCAGATCGCAAGTTCGGGATATCTGTCGAGCAGTGCTACCTGCCGAGGAGGCTGAGATGGTTGTTGCAGCGGTGGATGTAGCTCACAGAATCGGGAGACCCAAGGAAGGAGGACAAGACCAGCCCCCGCGCCCAGTGATCATCAGGTTCATATCAAGAACGGCCAGGGATGTGCTGTGGAAAGGCTCCAAGGCAAACAACTACCTAAAGAACAACCGACTTCACTTCAAAGAGGATCTGACCGCGGCTGATCGAGCCACCTGCAGTCGTCTATGGCCAATGGTGGAAGCAGCTAGGAAGAAGGGTGACAAGGCCTACTTTGTGGGAGATAGGGCGTATGTGAATGGTAAAGAAATCAAATGATGTGACAGGTAAAGTGTAGTGTGGACAGATGGTGTACTGATATATTAACAAGTTTATATTCTATCTCAGTTTTACGAAGTACACAATATTCTGTTATGGCATGATATATATATATACAAGTGCAGTGATTCTTGCAGTTCTCTTTTACGAGAGTCCTCTCGTACTGCGTTTTTGTAAAAACGCTACGGGAAAAGTCTCTTTTCACGAAATACTGAAGCAAAAAATTATCCTTAATTTTCATACATGTAAAGCGCGTTGCAGCAGTACACAGCTATGGCGAGACGGCTTGCTCGCTCATTGGCTGCTCTGCGGCAACTGCATAAGCCTATCGAGCGAGGCCTGAAGTGACGTCAGGCCAATGAGGGCCCTCCTCATTGGCGCCCTCCTCGCCATTTCCCGCCGAGACGGGTGTGGCTAACCCCTATAAAAGGAGCTCGAGAAGGCTGATTCACTTGATTTTAATCTCTTCAGCGAAGCGCACGCATCGCTGGATCACGGAAGCAAGCGTCGTTTGAAGCAAGCACTTCAACGGGACGAGCCCTCGAAGCCGCTGGCCAACGCCGCCTTCTACAGCCGTACCTGCTGCGCTTTCCGACACCCATATCCTTTATTGCATATTGCTCTGTTTTGTGTGTGTGTTCGCTTGTAACACTCACCCCCTAAAAGAGCTGCGTCTTTTTAAAGATGCCATCCTGCGGCTCGTGCCGAGCCCCACTCACCGAGGGAGACAGTCATGTCATCTGTGTCTCCTGTTTGGGTGAGGACCATGCAGCGCTCGCGCTCGCTGACGGCGGCTGCCCTCACTGCGAGCTTTTGCCGATGGTGACTCTGCGGACTCGCCTGGCATCCTTCTCGAAGCCTGCATTCACCGCCGCGATGCCGCGCCGTAAGAAGCGCCGCTCGCAGCGGGTCCCGGAACCCGCTCCAGCCCGACCAAGCTCGCCGGTTCGCCCGCCAGCTTCGCCGGCTTCTCCCGAATCACTTCCTGATGCTCAGCGCCCGCAGTCTGCCGCCGCTTCATCTGAGGAAGTTGTTTCAGAGGTCGCGTCGGGGGAAAAGGATTCCTGCTCTCTGCTGGCTTCAGGCAGCGAGGACTGGGCGAGCTCTGAGGATCTCGCGCCTCCCGCCCGCAAGCCCACGACGAGAGCCAACATCGAGACGGAGCTCATGCGAGTACTCGCGCTGGCCGCGGAGAGCCTCGGCCTCGAGTGGTCTGCACCGGAGCCCCCCTCTCGCACCCGGCTGGATGGTAGCTTCCTCCCTGGTGAGCGCACTTCTCCGGAATCAAAGCCCGCTCCTTTTCTTCCTGAGTTACATGAAGAAGTTGCGAAGGCCTGGAACGCGCCCTACTCTGCGCGGACGCGCTCATCTGTGTCGCCTGCATTTTCCTCACTGGATAATGCCAAAGACCGAGGCTACCTTTCACTTCCGCCGGTGGAACAGGCGATAGCGACCCATCTTTGCCCGCCCTCTGCTGGACGGCGGACTAAACCGGTGTTGCCCTCTAAAGCCTGCCGCATGACGTCGACGCTGCTCGCGCGAATTTTCTCCGCCGCTGGGCAGGCTGCGTCAGCGCTACACACCATGGCTACGCTGCAGATATTCCAGGGTGATCTCCTCCGGAAGTGGGACGAGATGGGACCTGACCTATCTGCATCGCGGATTTGAGGAGTGCTTCTGATCTCACGCGCCGAGCCACCAAGGCTGCTGCACAAGCCATGGGAAGGTGTATGGCTTCCGCCACTGTTGCTGAGAGGCACTTATGGCTGACGCTCACGGAGATGGCCGATTCCGAGCGCACCGCGTTTCTCGACGCCCCGCTGTCTTCCGCTGGCCTTTTTGGTTCCTCTCTCTCCGAGTTCGTGGAGAGATTTACCGAAGCCCAGAAAGCGTCTCAAGCCTTCAAGCACTTCCTACCGAAGCGCTCCGGCTCTGCAGCGAGTCGTGATAAACAGACCCCGCGGAGCTCTCAGCCTCAGCCCCCGCCTCCGGCCGCCTCTTCACAGCAGCGACAGCAGCGCAGCTCGAGGCCCCGCTCTCGCTCAAGCGCCCGACGCCCCACTATGCGCGGGCCGCGGCCGAGGATTGTGGTGAAACCGGAAGCCCCGAAGAAGTCCTAGCACGCCTAGGAAAGCGCAGGTGTGTGAGTCCCCTTGCGGCCGGCCTCTCACCCAAGCGCGCCGCTGTTTCAGTCCCAAGATTTGCGGCTGTTCCAGCGTTTTCTGCAAGGCGCAAGCCCGCACAGTTGCCCGCTTGCCTGCACACAAAAGCCGTTCTCACGGCTACCCAGATATATTGAGTGAAAAGAGTGTATTTTCTGGTGTCCCGGCCACGGCCGATGGTGCTATAAATGTAGTGTCGATGCCCACTCCTCAGTGCCCATCACTACACACAAGCACAGCCCTACACTTAGGGCTCGCGCACATAAAATCGACTCAGGTCGATTGCGCTTCCAACATAGTAAAAGTGCCCACTTCCCAGTGCCCACGAACACTATGTCTAACAGATCACAGGCTCTCTGTAAAAACGAGACCTGTGAGCGCGCGCTCTGCTCAGGCAGACAGCACGCCCAAAGCAGTGAATGTGCCCGCTTCCCGCCCACATTTACTCGCACACATGAGTCCCACGAGACTTTCTCAGTCCTCCCTCACTCAGTTAAGCGCTGTAGTAAGGTCGAGGACGAGCGTTCCGCCCGCTGTATTAAGCGCGCTCCCCGCCTCAAATGCCACAGGCATAACGCCTATGTTATTGAGCCCCGAGGCGCCTCTGTCGCACGGCGAACAGAGCGCGCTCCGTATCCGGCCCTTAGCCAGCCATGCAGAAGCATGGGCAGCGCTTCCAGGGGTTTCGGACTGGGTGCTAGGCATTATAAAGAGAGGCTTCTCGCTACAGTTTTGTCGACGCCCTCCCCGCTTCACAGCGCGCGTCGAAACTACGGTGTCTTTGGAAATAGCACACCTACTTCGCGCCGAAATATCAAAACTGATAAGCAAAGGGGCGATAGAGCGTGTACCCCGAGCTCAAAGCGAAGGGGCGCTATACAGCAGATACTTTCTAGTCCCCAAAAAGGACGGCGGTATCAGACCCATACTGGATCTAAGACGGCTGAACAGAGTATTAGTGAAACGCAGTTTCAAAATGCTCACGACCAGGAAAATTCTCGCGCATGTTCGCCGAGAAGACTGGTTCATGTCGATAGATCTGAAGGACGCGTATTTTCAAATACAGATAGTGTCACATCACAGGCGATACTTGAGATTCGCCTTCGAGGGTCAGACATACCAGTATACAGTCCTGCCCTTCGGCTTGTCCCTGGCACCTCGTACATTTACGAAATGCATGGACGCAGCGCTCGCTCCTCTCAGACTCAGAGGCATGCGAGTGCTGAACTATTTGGACGACTGGCTGATCCTAGCTCAATCACGATCACAGCTCGTGGAGCACAGAACCATTTTCTCGATCACCTCGAGAATCTTGGTATCACGGTCAATTGGACGAAGAGTTCACTGAACCCCAGTCAAACGATTTCGTTTCTGGGTACCGTTCTGGACTCACAGTCTATGACAGCACCGGCTGTCGCCACAGCGCGTGCTGCACATTCAGCGCGCGGCGAGATCATTCCGCTGCGGCGCGACCACCCCGCTCAGGAAGTTTCAAAGGATGCTAGGTCTCATGGCCTCAGCATCACCAGTTCTCCAGCTGGGCTTGCTCCGCATGCGCCCGCTGCAGTTCTGGTTGAGAGCGCGAGTACCGCGCGGAGCGTGGGTGTCTGGTCGATTACGCCTCAAGATCAATCAGAGCTGTGTGACAGCCCTGATACCTTGGCTGGCGGACGACTGGTACCGATCAGGTGTAAGCCTGGGGACTTCCTCGAGAGTGAGGATGGTGTCGACGGACGCATCCACCTCGGGATGGGGAGCGCTGCTCGAGGGCAGACCGTTCTTCGGCCTGTGGTCGGAACGAGAAAAGCTCCAACACATCAACTGCCTAGAGATGCTGGCAGTGCACAACGCGCTGACGCGTTTTTGTCCCCATATCAAGGACCAACACGTCATAGTCCGTTCGGACAACATGGCCGTGGTGTCCTACATAAATCGCAAGGGCGGTCTGAAATCCACATCCCTGTACAGGCTGGCGAAACGCCTCCTAATTTGGGCTCAGCACAACTTACGCTCGCTGAGAGCAGTGCACGTGCCTGGGCTTCAGAATGTGGGCCCAGACAGACTATCCAGGAACAACATTCCCCCGGGCGAATGGTCTCTACACCCACAAACAGTCCGGCTGTTGTGGGAGAGATTCGGCAGAGCAGAGGTGGACCTATTTGCGTCCCACGAAAACGCTCATTGCCCCGCGTTCTTTTCAAAGAGCGACAGCGCGCTGTCCCGGATGTGGCCGCGCTGCCCGTTATACGCTTTTCCCCCCGTCTCCCTCCTGCCACAGGTGTTAGAGCGGGTCAGGGAAACAAAATGCCCAGTGCTGCTTGTAGCACCGTTCTGGAAGAACCAAGCATGGTTCCCAGTCCTGATGCAGTTAGCAGACATCGCCCCATGGCCAGTGCCATTGAGGAGAGATCTCCTCTCGCAGGCCGGGGGCTCGATTTGGCACCCACACCCGGAGCTGTGGTCCCTTCATGTGTGGGCGCTCAACGGATATCCGTTGGTCTCGCAGAGGGAGTGATGAATACCATCACTCAGGCTAGAGCACCGTCGACTCGGCGGCTTTATGCCTCAAAGTGGTCGGTTTTCTCCGGCTGGTGTACAGCTCGGAGCCTATCACCCCTTGATTGTGAGGTAACGGAGGTTCTCTCCTTCCTACAGGAGCTGTTGGATAAGGGTAGATCCCCTTCCACGCTCAAAGTTTATGTGGCGGCTATTTCAGCGTTCTCTGGATCAACGCTGGGTCAGTCGCTAGGAAGGAACGATTTAGTCATCCGCTTCCTCAGGGGAGCTAGGAGGCTGAATCCACCCAGACCTCCTTCAGTCCCTATGTGGGACCTTTCTACGGTTTTAGCGGCCATGAAAGGTGCCCCTTTCGAGCCTATCCAGTCTATTAGCCTCAAACATTTGTCTTTCAAAACAGTGTTTTTGATGGCTCTCGCTTCAGTGAAGCGCATAGGCGATCTGCACGCGCTCTCCGTGAGCCCAGCGTGCTTAGAGTTTGGTCCTAATGACTCTAAAGTCATACTCAAACCTAAGCATGGCTATGTGCCAAAATCCCTCAACACGCCGTTTCGGGCTCAGGTTATTTCTCTGTCTGCCCTACCGGGATCAAGTGAGGAAGGGGACTCGAGTTTTCTTTGCCCTATTAGGGCTTTAAGAGCTTATGTGTCCCGCTCTGCTGTCTTCAGACAGACGGAGCAGCTCTTTGTCTCGTTCAGTGGACGCTCCAAGGGAATGGCTGTTTCGAAACAGAGTCTATCCAGATGGATAGTTGACGCCATAGCGCTGGCTTATACTGTCAAGGGCCTCCAGTGCCCGTTGGGAGTTAGAGCGCACTCCACAAGAGGCGTTGCCTCCTCGTGGGCTTGGTCTAGCGGGATTTCCTTACAGGATATATGTACGGCGGCAGGCTGGGCCTCACCGTCTACATTTATCAGGTTTTATAACCTAGAGGTTCCCGCCTTGCAGGCTAAGCTTTTATCGGTGTAGTCGATTCAGCTGTCTAACTAGATCACTGAAATCGCAGGCGCAACGCGCTACCGACTATCTTTGGGCAGAATTGTGTAAGACCCACATTTCCCACATTTAGTTCAGGCTCCCTACCCTGTCTATGTGATGTCATATTCGCGTCTGCGGACGCGGCCATATAAGGACAGAGGGAATCCCCTCTTGTCTTTAGACTCTCTCTGTGAGGTCATATTTGAGTCTGCGGACACTACAGTATAGGGAATTAAGGTTTCCCCTCCCTTATTCCCTGACTCTGTGTGAGTCTATCTGGTGATTATGCACTGTACACCTGGATTAGCTTCCAGTGATCGGTGTTTTTTATCCCAGCACGCACGGCGTTTTACAAGGGGTTCCCGTAGCGTTTTTACAAAAACGCAGTACGAGAGGACTCTCGTAAGAGAACGTACTCGGTTACTAACGTAACCTCGGTTCTCTCTAGAAGAGGGAACGAGTACTGCGTTCTCTGCCGTGCGTACGGTTCACTCTGGTTCGCTTCGGCGATCAAAATCAAGTGAATCAGGCTTCTCGAGCTCCTTTTAATAGAGGTTAGCCACACCCGCCTCGGCGGGAAATGGCGAGGAGGGCGCGAAGCGCCCTCATTGGCCTGACGTCACTTCAGGCCTCGCTCGATAGGCTTATGCAGTTGCCGCAGAGCAGCCAATGAGCGAGCAAGCCGTCTCGCCATAGCTGTGTACTGCTGCAACGCGCTTTACATGTATGAAAATTAAGGATAATTTTTTGCTTCAGTATTTCGTGAAAAGAGACTTTTCCCGTAGCGTTTTTACAAAAACGCAGTACTCGTTCCCTCTTCTAGAGAGAACCGAGGTTACGTCAGTAACCGAGTACGTTTCAGTTAATACTCAAGCACAGGAACAAAAAGTTTGTTCAGAGTTACTTTTTTCTGGGTTATTTTTGTTCTTAATGTCAATTTCTATTCTTACTGTAAATACCAGGGGTATCAAAAACTTGTTAAAGGGACACCAGGCAAGTCTGAGTGTTTTTTCTCTACGAAGCTCCCCTAGTGTCTGGTAGTAAATGCTTTCAAACACTCTGTCGTAAAAACGAACTGTTGTTCCTCCCCCCTCGCCACGAGCAACCCAGCTGATCAGCTGTCAACCCAGCTGGGCAGAGAAACCGGCTATTTCGAAACCAGTTATGTCTACCGAGGCAAGTAAAGCATACTTTCTTTCCAACTGATGGCGACTTTTTTTTTTTACTTCAGAAGATGACGTTTCATTTTGGAGGAGTTACTCCTGCCGATCTGTTACTACCAAATGAAAACCAAACATTCTTCCCCCACTGACTCCTCCAAAATGAAACGGTTGCTATGCGACAGCGACACAACGGTCAAATTCTTCAGGGGCGCGCGGCACACAAACACCACTGAGCCGCATTCAAACCTCACTGCAGTTTCGTCTTGTTTGGCACATTTGTATGATCGCTAGAACTCTAATAATTTAAACATTTAACCTATAAGGATTGTTATCTGGCATACAAATGTTTTTTTTATTTTTTTTTTTTATGTTTTTTTATTCTTTATAAATATTATTATTTTTAAATCCTCATCGATATCTTATATTCTACACGTGATTGGTCCATCCTGATCATCACTGAGAAAGTAACACATATGGTATGGAATTAGCGTTTCACATAAATACATACATTAAATTCAATTAAACATACAAAAAATATATAATGTTTATTTATTCATTTATTTACTAATTTTTGGAACATGACTTTCTGGGTTTTAAGCTTGTATTTTAGTGGTCTTTCATTAAAGCTCTATTCATCCGATTTTATAAGCATGCTTCACTGGTCATGCTCTTTAGAAGTGATTGATTTGTGATCTGGCTGATATATGCTGTTGTTTATGGACCCTGCAGTTTTATTTTGTAGTTTTATAGTGATATGCCGCTGCATATACAAGCTTTGGCCGGTAGGTGGCGCTACAGGTCTATGAGTGAATATTAGACTGTGTTGGGATGGAATACTAGCATTCTGCAGCATATACACACCTTCTGTTCTATTATAACATGCAGTATGCCATTTCAGACAATAGTTATTGCCCTTATTACAATGCATGTTTGTTTCAGCCAGTTATGTTCTCAGAAATAAGACTTTGTGTGCAAATGTGTCTGAAATGAGTGATTATATAATGTGTCAGTTGATGCACATTTTGTAGAAGGTAAAGGGCAGTAAAACACTGCATTTGCATCTGTTTGTTCATATAGATGCTGCTTCATAAAGAAATATTAAGTATGATTTTCATCATCATCATCATCATCAGTAGACTAGGATAAGGGTGAGTCAGAGTCTAGCAGACTCTAAAGTCTCGTGTGGGCGCGTTTAGCAGATCACATTATCTGTTGGTGCTGCTTGGAGGTCTGTGTGTGTGTGTGTGTGTGTGTGTGTGTGTGTGTGAGTGTGTGTGTGTAAAGGACTTGAAAATCATTGGACTCAAAAAAGACAATAATAATTCCAAAAATAAACAATAATTTGTTCTTTTGAAGGTTGTAGACTCTGATAAACTCATATTAGTTACTAATCTGAATATTGTTCTGTCAGTGTTTATGACTGTTATGACTCATCAAAATATGATTTCTTCAGAGTTTAGCTGTAACTGTTTCAAATGATAAGACAGCAACGTTTTCTGAGAATGACCCAAAAGCCTCTTTTGTGATCACATGACTCTTTCTTGTGGTTTTACTGTACTGTACTGTAGTATCCACATGGTGTTACAACCGCTCTCTAAAACAACAGGAAGTGACACACAGAGAGAGAGAGAGAGAGAGAGAGAGAGAGAGAGGGAGACACTAAGGCTGTCGAAACACACATTTACAAAGACATAAAACACAATCCATCACTGAATAATCAGAATAACCATATACAGTTTTGGTTATCCCTGCGGTCCCAGCTCTCTCTATCCCAACGGTCCCATCACTCTCTATCCCTGCGGTCCCAGCTCTCTCTATCCCAATGGTCCCAGTGCTCTCTACCCCGACGGTCCCATCACTCTCTATCCCTGCGGTCCCAGCTCTCTCTATCCCAATGGTCCCAGCTCTCTCTATCCCGACGGTCCCAGCTCTCTCTATCCCGACGGTCCCAGCTCTCTCTATCCCGACGGTCCCAGCTCTCTCTATCCCGACGGTCCCAGCTCTCTCTATCCCAACGGTCCCATCACTCTCTATCCCTGCGGTCCCAGCTCTCTCTATCCCAATGGTCCCAGTGCTCTCTACCCCGACGGTCCCAGCTCTCTCTATCCCAATGGTCCCAGCTCTCTCTATCCCAATGGTCCCAGCTCTCTCTATCCCGACGGTCCCAGCTCTCTCTATCCCGACGGTCCCAGCTCTCTCTATCCCGACGGTCCCAGCTCTCTCTATCCTGGCGGTCCCAGCTCTCTCTACCCCGACGGTCCCAGCTCTCTCTATTCTGGCGGTCCCAGCGCTCTCTATCCCGACGGTCCAAGCGCTCTCTATCCCAGCGGTTTCGAGCTCTCTCTATCCCGACGGTCCAAGCGCTCTCTATCCCAGCGGTTTCGAGCTCTCTCTATCCCGACGGTCCCAGCGCTCTCTATCCCGACGGTCCCAGCTCTCTCTATCCCGACGGTCCCAGCGCTCTCTATCCCGACGGTCCAATCGCTCTCTATCCCAGCTGTTCGAGCTCTCTCTATCCCAACAATCCCAGCGCTCTCTATCCCGACGGTCCCAGCTCTCTCTATCCCGACGGTCCCAGCGCTCTCTATCCTAGCGGTTCCAGCTCTCTCTATCCTGGCGGTCCCAGCGCTCTCTATCCCGACGGTCCCAGCGCTCTCTATCCTGGCGGTTTCGAGCTCTCTCTATCCCGACGGTCCAAGCGCTCTCTATCCCAGCGGTTTCGAGCTCTCTCTATCCCGACGGTCCCAGCGCTCTCTATCCCAGCGGTTTCGAGCTCTCTCTATCCCGACGGTCCAAGCGCTCTCTATCCCAGCGGTTTCGAGCTCTCTCTATCCCGACGGTCCCAGCGCTCTCTATCCCGACGGTCCCAGCTCTCTCTATCCCGACGGTCCCAGCGCTCTCTATCCCGACGGTCCAATCGCTCTCTATCCCAGCTGTTCGAGCTCTCTCTATCCCAACAATCCCAGCGCTCTCTATCCCGACGGTCCCAGCTCTCTCTATCCCGACGGTCCCAGCGCTCTCTATCCTGACGGTCCCAGCTCTCTCTATCCTGGCGGTCCCAGCGCTCTCTATCCCGACGGTCCCAGCGCTCTCTATCCTGGCGGTCCCAGCGCTCTCTATCCTGGCGGTCCCAGCGCTCTCTATCCCAATGGTCCCAGCTCTCTCTATCCCGACAGTCCCAGCTTTCTCTATCCCGACGGTCCCAGCTCTCTCTATCCTGGCGGTCCCAGCGCTCTCTATCCCGACGGTCCCAGCTCTCTCTATCCTGGCGGTCCCAGCGCTCTCTATCCCGATGGTCCCAGCTCTCTCTATCCTGGCGGTCCCAGCGCTCTCTATCCTGACAGTCCCAGCTTTCTCTATCCCGACGGTCCCAGCTCTCTCTATCCCGGCGGTCCCAGCGCTCTCTATCCCGACGGTCCCAGCTCTCTCTATCCTGGCGGTCCCAGCGCTCTCTATCCCGATGGTCCCAGCTCTCTCTATCCCGACAGTCCCAGCTTTCTCTATCCCTACTACGGTCCCAGCTCTCTCTATCCCAGTGGTTCCAGCTCTCTCTATCCTAGCGGTCCCAATCCTGACAGTCCCAGCGCTCTCTATCTCGATGGTTCATTAGCTGGATCAGATGTGTTTGATCAATGTTGGAACTGAACTTTGCAGGAAGGTAGGTCTCCAAGGCGGTGTGCATCCCGGTTTCCTGCTACTTTGATTCCCAGTGTTCTTTTGTTATTGGTTTGTTTATGGTCATTTGTTTAACAATCCCCCTGCAAACAGATCCACTTCTCACCTGCCTCACTACACTCTCAATCACTCATTCTGTCCATCATGTGTCTGAGAGAGTCATTATCAGTGTGAAAGACGACAGATCTGATGATGCTGTCAATAAAGAACTAAGAGTTTCACTCACACACACACACTCTCTCACACACACACAAACTGACATGTGTCAGTATAGATGTAGGTCAGTGTCTATTTCTAAAGAGTGACATGTGTTTATCTGTCTGTCTTACATTCATTAATCTTCTATATCTAAATAAGCACATATTATAGACTTTAATTGTTTTACATAGTGTAAAAAATTCCACCCACTTTAGCTCACTTCTGGAGACAATTTTGTAAGTAATTGTAAGTAGTTTATATAAAAAGGGTGTCATTCTGATATGCAAGGCCAGAACTAAACAAATCCAATTTGTCACATTTTCTCCTCGTTTTCACTCTGGGTTCTCCCAAGGTTTTTTTTTCTCTATTCGGTCACCTTGATGGAGTTTTGGTTCCTTGCCACTGTTGCCTTGGCTTTTGGTTCGCTTAGTTGGGGACATTTAATATTCAACAATATTATTGATCTGCCTTACTTAAGATGGACGATGACGCAATTTTCTTCTGGACACAAACTTTGTTGTATTATATACATGTTATCACTGTGAAGCTGCTTTGATACAATCTGTATTGTAAAAAGCGCTGTATAAATAAAGGTGACTTGATTTGACTCAATGCACTTTACAGTGAATTGATTCAAATGTATTGCTAACACCTTGTCGACTCAGTGTCTCGTACAAACACAAGTTTTTGTTGTGATAAACAGAAGACACAAGACAGGGCTCCAAAAACAGGCAGTAAATCGTTTTTAATTCTTGGTTACTACATTCATTGATTGATTGAACTCTAGTGTCGTACAACAGATCAACTCAGTGGTTCCAGTGTTGTGTCTGCATGCGTGCTTAAGGTTAGAGGTCGATCCGTCGAGTGGGAAACAGCCGGAAATCACTTCATAATTCAATATCATTTACATCTGCGTAACTTAATTAAATCTAAATCAAAACTCTCACTCACTCACTCACTCACTCACTCACTCACTCAATGTGCTGATCTGACGGAATCGACCTCAGAATCGCTCACAGGTGTGTGTGTGTGTGTGTGTGTGTGTGTGTGTCAGTTGTGTCCCTCCTCGTCGCTGTGTTCGGCGCGCTCGTCTTTGCTCTCTCTGAGCGAGCTCTCGTCGATGTTCTCCAGGGATTCTGCGTGTTGGATGCAGAGCTCGGACAGTGGGATGCTGGACAGCCGGTTCTGCTCCGGGAAAAGCCACGGCTTGAAGCCCGGACTGTGTTTCTGCTTCCACTCCGCATACCGAACACACGCTTTACTGATGCGCTTCATCGCCTGACACACACACAAACACAAGATGAGGTTACAATACGAGTCGAAAATAAAAGAGCAAACAATGAAAAATGTATTCATTTAAAATATATACTAAAGTCAATTATAAACATTTTATAAAAAAAAAAAAAAAGATTAAAATAAATTGCTGATATAAATATTTTTATTTTATCAGCCCTTTATTTAACCAGATAAACCTTTAACCAGATTAAACATCTCTTTTACAGAAGTCACCTGGCCAAGATGAGCAGGACAACATTATCAAAAATTAAATTAAATTAAAAAAAAGAAGAAAGAGAAAAATCACCATAACATTAAACAGCTCACTAAGCAAAGAATCTAAAAATCTAAAAATATTCATTGACACCAGGGTCTGCTATTTCAGGTCATTTTGTAAAACGTTTCAATCACTTGCCGCATACCGAGAAGCTTGTTTTCCAAAGAATAAACTCCAACAGGTTTGTGTTGGGTAAGAGAGCAAAGATATGGAGGCAACAGACCCAAAACTGGTTTATAAATAAACAAGTATCAAAGTTTACATCTGTATATTGATAATGACGACCAACCACCTCTGTTGTGCAGATCACAGTGATGAGGATTATATTTACAAATTAGTATAAACTTACGTGCACAATGATACAACGTATCCAAAGAGCTTAAAAGTAGTTTTATATTATACAGAATATCCCCATAATCAATGACTGGCGTAAAAGTGGCCGCAACTAGTCCTCTTTTTGCCTCAAATGAAAAACAGAGTTTATTTCTTTAATATAACCCAAACTTTTTTTTAAATTTAGTCCTTAATTGACTAACATGGGATTTAAAAGATAAGGAATCATCAGATATAAAATCGAGATGTTTATATTCTGTCACTACCTCTATTATAGTACCCTGGAAGGTTTGAAGTGATAGTTGATTTGCCACTTTACTTTACATTACTTTAGTTTTGGTAAATAAATCACGGTGTCATCGGCATAAAAATGAAAATTGACATTACTAACATTGAGCGTCAGAGTGTGTGTGTGAGTGCGAGTGTGTGAGTGTGAGTGTGTGTGTGTGAGAGAGAGAGAGAGAGAGAGAGAGAGAGAGAGAGAGAGAGAGAGAGTGAGTGTGTGTGTGTGTACGTCAGAGTGTGTGTGTGAGTGTGTGAGAGAGAGAGAGAGAGAGCGAGAGAGTGAGTGTGTGTGTACGTCAGAGTGTGTGTGTGTGTGTGTGTGATGACCTACATCAGGTGAAATGAGGCTGCAGTCATTCTGAATTTGATGTGTGAAATATTAAACCAGGCCATTAAAATCAAACTATTTAATATAAATGATAAAAAGTAAAGGCCCCAGAACGGACCCCTGAGGAACACCCCTCATAATCTTTAAAGGTGCGGATGAATGACCTTCCACACTCTCTCTCTCTCACACACACACTAATTCAATCACACAGACACACTGCAGCTCTTTGTCTCACTGATCCAGTTTGTCTGAGAAATGTTTGTAACGTCGCCAGTTCACTTCTTCAGTCTGTATTCAAAAGCACTTTGAATTGTCATAGTGTATGAAATGTGCTGTATACATAAACTTGCCTTTTTAAAATCATTAATATAGTGAAACTTTAACAGAAGTTGTATTTCCTGCATCAAACACTAGGAGGATCTATATGGGATCTTAAAGAGACAGAAGCTTCGCATACAGAACCTTTAGAGGTTCCATCATGGGATCATTTCATGCATTTAGTTTTAAGTTATTGTTTTAATTCATTTTTAATTTTAATGAATAAAGCCGCTTGTAAACTTACTTTATCACTAGAAGAAAATAAAATAAGCCATTAAACATGAAAGTATTATGTAATCATTTAAGATGTTTCTCCTTATTTAGAACCTTTTTGGCGTAAACGGAGTCAAGAACCCTAGAGTTCTGTTAGAGTTCTGTTAGTTAGAGTTCTGTTAGAGTTCTGTTAGTTAGAGTTCTGTTAGATAGAGTTCTGTTAGATAGAGTTCTGTTAGATAGAGTTCTGTTAGAGTTCTGTTAGAGTTCTGTTAGAGTTCTGTTAGAGTTCTGTTAGAGTTCTGTTAGAGTTCTATTAGAGTTCTGTTAGATAGAGTTCTGTTAGATAGAGTTCTGTTAGATAGAGTTCTGTTAGATAGAGTTCTGTTAGAGTCCTGTTAGAGTTCTGTTAAAGTTCTATTAGAGTTCTGTTAGAGTTCTGTTAGAGTTCTGTTAGAGTTCTGTTAGATAGAGTTCTGTTAGATAGAGTTCTGTTAGAGTCCTGTTAGAGTTCTGTTAGAGTTCTGTTAGATAGAGTTCTGTTAGATAGAGTTCTGTTAGAGTTCTGTTAGAGTTCTATTAGAGTTCTGTTAGAGTTCTGTTAGAGTTCTGTTAGATAGAGTTCTGTTAGATAGAGTTCTGTTAGATAGAGTTCTGTTAGAGTCCTGTTAGAGTTCTGTTAGAGTTCTGTTAGAGTTCTGTTAAGAGTTCTGTTAGATAGAGTTCTGTTAAAGTTCTGTTAGAGTTCTGTTAAGAGTTCTGTTAGATAGAGTTCTGTTAAAGTTCTGTTAAAGTTCTGTTAGAGTTCTGTTAGATTTCTGTTAGAGTTCTGTTAGAGTTCTGTTAGAGTTCTGTTAGAGTTCTGTTAGATAGAGTTCTGTTAGATAGAGTTCTGTTAGAGTTCTGTTAGAGTTCTGTTAGAGTTCTGTTAGAGTTCTGTTAGAGTTCTGTTAGAGTTCTGTTAGAGTTCTGTTAGATTTCTGTTAGAGTTCTGTTAGAGTTCTGTTAAGAGTTCTGTTAGATAGAGTTCTGTTAAAGTTCTGTTAGAGTTCTGTTAGAGTTCTGTTAGAGTTCTGTTAGAGTTCTGTTAGAGTTCTGTTAGAGTTCTGTTAGAGTTCTGTTAGAGTTCTGTTAGATAGAGTTCTGTTAGAGTTCTGTTAGAGTTCTGTTAGATAGAGTTCTGTTAGAGTTCTGTTAGAGTTCTGTTAGAGTTCTGTTAGAGTTCTGTTAGAGTTCTGTTAGAGTTCTGTTAGATAGAGTTCTGTTAGAGTTCTGTTAAAGTTCTATTAGAGTTCTGTTAGAGTTCTGTTAGAGTTCTGTTAGAGTTCTGTTAGATAGAGTTCTGTTAGAGTCCTGTTAGATTTCTGTTAGAGTTCTGTTAGAGTTCTGTTAAAGTCCTGTTAGAGTTCTGTTAGAGTTCTGTTAAGAGTTCTGTTAGATAGAGTTCTGTTAGAGTTCTGTTAGAGTTCTGTTAGAGTTCTGTTAGAGTTCTGTTAGAGTCCTGTTAGAGTCCTGTTAGAGTTCTGTTAAAATTCTGTTAGAGTTCTGTTAGAGTTCTGTTAGAGTTCTGTTAGAGTTCTGTTAGATAGAGTTCTGTTAGAGTCCTGTTAGAGTTCTGTTAAAATTCTGTTAGAGTTCTGTTAGAGTTCTGTTAGAGTTCTGTTAGAGTTCTGTTAAAGTTCTGTTAGAGTTCTGTTAGAGTTCTGTTAGAGTTCTGTTAGAGTTCTGTTAGAGTCCTGTTAGAGTTCTGTTAGAGTTCTGTTAAGAGTTCTGTTAGATAGAGTTCTGTTAAAGTTCTGTTAGAGTTCTGTTAAGAGTTCTGTTAGATAGAGTTCTGTTAAAGTTCTGTTAAAGTTCTGTTAGAGTTCTGTTAGATTTCTGTTAGAGTTCTGTTAGAGTTCTGTTAGAGTTCTGTTAGAGTTCTGTTAGAGTTCTGTTAGATAGAGTTCTGTTAGAGTTCTGTTAGATAGAGTTCTGTTAGAGTTCTGTTAGAGTTCTGTTAGAGTTCTGTTAGAGTTCTGTTAGAGTTCTGTTAGATTTCTGTTAGATTTCTGTTAGATTTCTGTTAGAGTTCTGTTAGAGTTCTGTTAGAGTTCTGTTAAGAGTTCTGTTAGATAGAGTTCTGTTAAAGTTCTGTTAGAGTTCTGTTAGAGTTCTGTTAGAGTTCTGTTAGAGTTCTGTTAGAGTTCTGTTAGAGTTCTGTTAGAGTTCTGTTAGATAGAGTTCTGTTAGAGTTCTGTTAGAGTTCTGTTAGATAGAGTTCTGTTAGAGTTCTGTTAGAGTTCTGTTAGATAGAGTTCTGTTAGAGTTCTGTTAAAGTTCTATTAGAGTTCTGTTAGAGTTCTGTTAGAGTTCTGTTAGAGTTCTGTTAGATAGAGTTCTGTTAGAGTCCTGTTAGATTTCTGTTAGAGTTCTGTTAGAGTTCTGTTAAAGTCCTGTTAGAGTTCTGTTAGAGTTCTGTTAAGAGTTCTGTTAGATAGAGTTCTGTTAGAGTTCTGTTAGAGTTCTGTTAGAGTTCTGTTAGAGTCCTGTTAGAGTCCTGTTAGAGTCCTGTTAGAGTTCTGTTAAAATTCTGTTAGAGTTCTGTTAGAGTTCTGTTAGAGTTCTGTTAGAGTTCTGTTAGATAGAGTTCTGTTAGAGTCCTGTTAGAGTTCTGTTAAAATTCTGTTAGAGTTCTGTTAGAGTTCTGTTAGAGTTCTGTTAGAGTTCTGTTAAAGTTCTGTTAGAGTTCTGTTAGAGTTCTGTTAGAGTTCTGTTAGAGTTCTGTTAGAGTCCTGTTAGAGTTCTGTTAAAATTCTGTTAGAGTTCTGTTAGAGTTCTGTTAGAGTTCTGTTAGATAGAGTTCTGTTAGATAGAGTTCTGTTAGATAGAGTTCTGTTAGATAGAGTTCTGTTAGATAGAGTTCTGTTAGATAGAGTTCTGTTAGATAGAGTTCTGTTAGAGTTCTGTTAGAATCTTCCGTTGTTGATGTAATGAATCATCCACTGCAGTGATGTAGAAGTGATTGTGTGTTCATGCTGACGGCGTGTTTAATATTTTACATGTTCTTTTGTCGCTGTGTGTCTCTGTTTATCGACCAATCACTCATCTGTTCATTCACTAATGTTTCCTGAGAAACTGTTGACCTACTTTAACACACACACTCACACACACTCACACACAAACTCACACACAAACTCACACACAAACTCACACACAAACTCACACACAAACTCACACACAAACTCACACACAAACTCACACACAAACTCACACACAAACTCACACACAAACTCACACACAAACTCACACACAAACTCACACACAAACTCACACACACACACTCGTGTCTGTCATTAAATGGGGTTTCAGGGTTAATTCTGTTAGAAATGAAGAACAAATGGAAGAGCTACAGAGCAAATAACGGTCGGATAGCAGGAGCAACGAGTGTAAGAATGAACGAGTGTAAGAATGAACGAGTGTGTGTGAAGGAAACTTTACTCACTTTGGGTGCTAGGAACTGGGAAGACTTGTTAACAACCCACTTGGGAAGAGAACCTGAGGGAGAAAGAGAATAAACTGAACAGCTGTGGTCGATCTTAAACACCTGTGAGTGTGTGTGTGTGTGTGTGTGTGTGTGTGTGTGTGTGTGTGTGCGCGTGCGTGTGCGTGTGCGAGTGTGAGAGTGTGTGTGAGAGTGTGTGTGTTTGTGTGTGTGTGTGTGTGTGTGTGTGTGTGTGTGTGTGTGTGTGTGTGTGTGTGTGTGTGTGTGTGTGTGTGTGTGTGTGTGTGTGTGTACCTCTCGGGTCCACCTGTGCCAGGTATGTCAGTGTGCAGCTGGTGGGGCCGGTGCGCTGGATCAAGTATCCCGTCTGAATAGAAACGGCTCGCACCAGATCCTTCTTAGGAGGATATTTCTGAAACACACACACACACACACACAATCAATCAATAGCCAATGAGATTCACTACAGCGTCACTATGGTTACAGGAACACTAGCCCATAATGATCAAAATGGCACTCTGGCCTCTGTGTGTGTGTTTGATTGATTGCGTTTTAGAGTGTGTGAGAGAATGAGAAGAACAGGAGATAAAAACGAGCCTCTCTCTCTCTCTCTCTCTCGCTCTCACACACACACACGCTGGAGCTCTCTCTCTCTCTCTCTCTGATCAGCAGCAGACCAGTGATCATGTGACTCCAACAACAACTTTATGACCACACACACACACACACACACCTGTACATGATCAGAGTGAGACGCTGCACATCACCACATCATTAGTAAAGATCAGAAGGTCGTTAGCTCAATCATTACTGTCCTGATCGTCAACTAAACACACAAACACTGAACACACACTCTCACACACGTCACTGCTGCACATTCAATAACCAACACAACAACACAGTGATTCATTAAGTTTCAGCTCTAACATTCTCTCGAATCCCCTTAAACGAATATTAATTTAATAATTTCAATTTGCATGTTTACGGTTCTCCGATGACAGCTAATGGTCACATGACACGCAGCTTACATCAACTCTATGAACAGAACATTCATCATGTGTGGTTTCACACACACTCACACACACTCCTCATGTGTGTTTTCACTCACCGCGTGTTTGACGGAGTAGTTCATGATGATGTAATCGTTGCCCATCGGCAGCCACGAGCGCAGAGTGATGACATCACGGTTCTTCAGCGGCTTCGGACACTTCCCTGAGAAGAGTTAGCGCTTACCATGAGTCATCAGTCACACACACAGTAATTAGCATATTCAGATATTTAAAGACTGATGAAGTAAATTCAGTCAAGTCAATTGCAATTCTTGAAAAAAAGTCAGAATATACGAAACTCACAATTTCACATTTTCTCGCAATTCTATGAAAAAAAGTCTGAATCTATGACTATAATGTGCGAAAATAATAATAATTGCAAGAAACTCCGAATTGCGAGAAAAATCTTAATTGCAATTCTACAAAAAAAGTCAGAATAAAAAGGTATATAGATTCGCAATTAGCCATTTTAATTTATTTTTTTTAATCCTGTGGTGGGAACAAGCTTGAATACACACACACACACACTCGCTCCCTCTCACACACACATGTACATGTACACACACACACACACCTCTCTCTCTCTCACACACACACACACACTCACATGTACACACTCACTCTCAATCTCACACACAAACACACACACTCTCTCAAACACAATCACTCTCAATCTCACACACACACACACACACACTCACTCACTCATATACACACACTCTCTCTCACACACACTCACATACACTCACTCACCTACACACTCACCTACACACTCACCTACACACTCACCTACACACTCACCTACACACTCACCTACACACTCACCTACACACTCACCTACACACTCACATACACACTCACATACACACTCACATACACACTCACATACACACTCACATACACACTCACATACACACTCACATACACACTCACATACACACTCACATACACACTCACATACACACACTCACTCACACACACACTCACTCACTCACACATATACACACACAGTAATTAGCATACACACACACGCACACAGTAATTAGCATACACACACACACACACTGCGAGGTCTTACAGGAGTAATAGCCCACGTCCGCGTTGACCGTCAGTTTGCCGATGTCGAAGGTCTCGATGACGTTCGCGTCCCACTTCCGCCGATACTCGATGTCGTGGAGCACGTCGTACATGGTCTCGGCCGGGATGTCCTTACACTGCATCCGGCACTGAGGAGACAGCGGGAGAACCCTTACCCAGAATGCATCTCTTTGACCCTCTAGGAGTCTTTGGTCATTTTAGACAGGAATATATATATAAATGCAGAAAATTATAAAAGTGAGTAATTATGTCAGCAAATTTGTGCAATTTTGCACTTCAGATGAACTTTGCTAAAAAGGTAAATCTTGAATAAGATCTTTAATGAGGTCTCTTGATTACTCTACACTTTATTAATATTTACTTATTGCAAAAACAGACTTTTTATTATTTTACCTATTTTTACCCATTTTTAAAATGATATTGTGCTTATTGCCTTTAGCTAGACTTGACCGTCAGAATCACAAGTGTGACGCTAAAGTTAAGATGTAATTAAATGTTAACTGAAGTGTTTCCTCAGTCTTTCTCTTCCTGGAAACAGACCAAGATATTGGTGACATCATAATGCGCAAACATTTTGTCCCTGGTCCCAAATCATGTTCATGGAATAAAACCTAAAACAGAAACATGTGTGTGTGTGTAAGAGAAAGTGTGTGTGAGAGTGAGAGAGAGAGAGAGAGAGAGAGAGAGAGAGAGAGAGAGAGAGAGAGAGTGTGATAGAGAGAGAAAAAGAGTGTGTGTGTGTACGTCTGAGTGTGTGTGTACGTCAGAGATTGTGTGTACCTGTACGTCAGAGAGTGTGTGTGTGTGTGTGTGTGTGTGTGTGTGATGACCTACATCAGGTGAAATGAGGCTGCAGTCATTCTGAATTTGATTTGTGAAATATTAAACCAGGCCATTAACCCTCGTCTGAACAGCACCTGTGTTTTCTAGAGCGACGACACTAGTGTTCATGTTCATCCTCCAGACTCACCGCTGACGAAGAGCAGAAGAACCCATACGCTGATATAAATACACAACTATAACTCTAAAATTACTGAGCAGGAATTAAATATAATAACACTTCTGACTTATTCCTAAAACGCATAAATGCTAAACATTATACATTAGTTATCTTAGTATTAATTTCTGCTCTGGTTTTGGTTAATTTGCATAAAAAATTTAACATTTCACTGGTATATATAAATATATATATATATATATATATATATATATATATATATATACAATGTTTATATCATATATATATAAATATATATATCAACCTTATATCCTGCGAAATATACTTGATTCCATATTAATATATAAAATGGTCAGTCTGTTGAAACAGGACAGAAACGCTTGAGTGGGATTTTCCTGAAGCTCCACTGGAGATGAACATCATGAGTGGGAGGACAGATAGTGTGTGTGTTGTGTTGTGTTGTGTTGTGTGTGTGTGTGTGTGTGTGTGTGTGTGTGTGTGTGTGTGTGTTTCGGGGGAAGCCCAACAGCTTTGAGGAGAATCTGACATCTACAGCCACCCACACAGAACTATGCTGCGTGTCATACGTGTGTGTGTGTGTGTGTGTGTGTGTGTGTGTTTGTGTGAGGGAGGGAGGGGGAGAGGGAGAGTGTGTGTGTTCTAGTTTCTAACGAATTATTTGATGCCTGCAGTCATGGGTGTTTCTTTACTGACATCTATTCTTTCTTCATCAAGAACTACACAAACACAGACACTCATGGACAAACACACGCCAAGCAACACACACACACACACACACATGACACGCAGCACAGTTCTGTGTGGGTGGCTGTAGATGTCAGATTCTCCTCAAAGCTGTTGGGCTTCCCCCGAAACACAAACACACACACACACACACACACACACACACACACTGATCTGTGTGTTTGTTTCACCTGCTAATGATGAGAAAACACCTGTAAACAACAAGTGGAATGGATTTTCCTGCCGTGAAGCTTCACTAGACTTTCCAGGGTATTGAGTCACATTTCACTAAAGCTCCTGAAGATAAAGAAATATTCAAACTACTTCTACATTTAATGCAAATAAAACACTTTATCAGCTGTACAGAGACACACAGAGCTGATGTTTGAGGAACTGATCACTGACACTGTGACCACCGCAATATCACTAACACACACACACACACACACACACACACTCACTCATCCACATCCAGTTGTAATCCAAATTATTCACCCCCTGAACAGAATCCCTCACAACAGCCCAGATCTGCAGAGCAGGAGTCGTCTCACTCATCAAGGGCTTCATTAGCTGCACCAGGTGTGCTCGAGCTAGAACACATGAAACATCTGAACTGGCGGGTTTGTGGAGGGTCACGTTTGACTGCATGTTAGAAATACGTATGGCTAAGTCAAAAGAAAGAGAAGATACCACACCATTGCCCTTCACAAACGAGGAACAGGATACAAAAGTATAGCGAAGGCACTAAATGTTCCTAGAGACACTGGAAGCTGAAGGAAAGTTAAAGGAACAGTGGTTGCCTGGACGGGGCTGAGAAAGGAAGATATTAACGGTTCAGAGAAACCCTCGAGTGACTGCAGAAGACCTTCAGCCAGACACGGTGGAAACAGGCACTGAGGTTTCAGTACTAAACACATACCAGAACTCCAAGAATACACCCCTACTGACACAAAAGCACAAGAAAAGTGCTCTAAATCATGTAAATAAGCCACAGACGTTTGGGATTCTGTTCTGTGGAACTTTTCAACTCTATGGATCAGCGGTGTGTCTTAGGGCTGTCAAAATTGCTCAAAAATGACGTTTGAATATTCCCTCTAAAAACACATATTCAAACTATTCGAACATCTGGTTGCGCATTACGTCAATAACAGGACAGATTAATACAAAGAGACATAACTACTTGTATAGGTAGTTTAAGTTTAAACATATTTGACAACGTATTACCTACACAAAAAGTAAATCAACTAATGGCCAAGACCGCAGACCTCACTCTCTCTCTCACGCTCACTCGCTCTCGCTCGCACTCTTTCTCTCTCTCTCTCTCTCACCCTCACCCTCTCTGCGCATGTTTTTCCACATTCGAATATTAATTTTCACCTTCGATATTCTGTTTTTTAAAACTATTCGAATATATATTCGAATTTAGAATATTTGTTGACTGCCCTGTGTCCTGAGGAGGAAGAGTGAAGCATAAGCTGTGAAGAACACTGTCTACAGTTCAGCATGTGATGCTCTGCGGCTGATTTATATCCTCTGGCTCTGGAAACCTGCAGCGTGAGGAGGGAGAGATGGATTCAGTGAAGCATCAGGAGATCCTGGGAGAAAACCTCATGCCATCATTGCATTGCATCCCAAGCATTCCTCACATTCCACCCAGTGCTGAAGAAGTCCTGGGAGATACAGTGGCATCACAGTCTCCTGACCTGAACCTCATAGAAACCTCTGGTGGATCTGAAGGCGGCGGTTGCAAACCCAGGAGTCTCCCTGAACTGGAGGCCGTTGCTCACGAGGAACAGGCCCAGATCCCTCAGAAACTCTTCCAGAAGCTGCGGTCTGCTTATACACCTCGCTTCAGCAAAAGGCTGTTCTACTGAGTGCTAAAGATGCTTGGCTTGAAGGGGTTGAATAATTTTGAAACTGCAGAAGTCACTGAAAGTTGAATTTGTGGAAAACCACTTGAAACATTTGTTGTGTTGAGCTATTTCAAATCCTTTTGTTTGATTTGTTCATTCCAAACAGCTGAAAGTCTAAATTAAGCCAATAAACCTGATTGCAATGGGATAATTGAATAATTTCGATTACAACTATACACACACACACTCACTCACTCTCACACACTCACTCACTCTCACACACACACACTCTCACTCACCTCACACACACACTCACTCACTCACTCACTTCACACCTCACACACTCAATCACCTCACACACTCTCACACTCACTCACTCACCTCACACACTCTCACTCACTCACTCACCTCACACACACTCACTCGCTCACACACTCACTCACCTCACACACTCTCACTCACCTCACACACTCTCACTCACTCACCTCACACTCACTCGCTCACACTCTCACTCACTCACCTCACACACTCTCACTCACTCACACTCACCTCACACTCACTTGCTCACACACTCACTCACACACTCACTCACCTCACACACTCTCACTCACTCACTCACCTCACACTCACACACACTCACTCGCTCACACACTCATTCACCTCACACACTCACTCACCTCACACACTCACACTCACCTCACACACTCTCACTTCACACTCACACACACACACTCACTCGCTCGCTCACTCACATGCTCACTCACACACACACACACTCACTCACCTCACACACTCACACTCACCTCACACACTCTCACTTCACACTCACACACACACTCACTCGCTCGCTCACTCACATGCTCACTCACACACACACTCACTCACACACACTCACACACTCGAGAAGAAATAAAGTCATACATGTTTGAAGCGACACAAATCTTCATTTACTCTCCCTTTCAATTATTCTACAGCATTTTAAAGTGTGTTGTGTGTATCTTCAGGTGCCTGAGATCACGTGAGTCGACGAAGAGCAAACACACACTGATCACGAGAGATGACGGTGATCTATGACTCACTCGTTTCAGTTTTACATCATTAGTTTTGAGTGTCAATAAATCGTCAGTAAAAGCAGAAGCTTCCAGAAACATGAGCTTTAGACACTGACAGCGGGAACAACTAGACGTGACGATGCTGACAGTGGCACATCATCTACTGTGTGTGAACGCTGAGCTCGAAGAATAGATGTGACCAATCAATCACATGGTTATAACGTTCATAACTAATGCTACTACTACTACTACTAATAATAATAATATAATGATGATGTTAATGATATTTATTATAAAGGTCAATACACAATGTGCATGTGTGAGAGAGATAATATGATGAATTAATCTCTCTCTCTCTCTCTCTCTCTCTCACCATCTCTCTCTCTCTCACCATCTCTCTCTCTCTCTCTCTCTCTCTCTCTCTCTCTCTCTCTCTCTCTCTCTCTCTCTCTCTCTCTCTCTCTCTCTCTCTCTCTCTCTCTCTCTCTCTCTCTCTCTCTCTCTCTCTGGCCTTTTGTCTGCAGGCGATGGAGTATTTCTCACACTTCAGCACTTTGTGTTATTGTGCTTTACTACTGTTTCCCCCACAGGAACACGCGTCAGCAGACACACACGCGTGTGTGTGAAATGTTTGTGTGAAAACTGTGAAATTAATACAGATTTGATGGTTTCTTTTATTCATTTAGCAGATTATTTTACCAACAGCAACTCACAAACGAGAGGGTCCATTTTCACCGCCAATGAAAAGTGATTAAGGACATTAGAGATGATAAACTGCAAACTGACACTCTATCAGTGACGGGAGCGACGTATGAGAGAGACACTGTGTTTACATGCTCTTATTAGTGGGCGCATCATGTAATCGTATTATAAGAGAATGAAGAGTTTCAGTTTCAGCACTAATACTGTCTTTCTGCTTCTGTAAACCTTTATTCTGAAGATTTACACACAGTTACACACTGAAGATGAAGTAGTGTTAAAGATGAGCACCAGTACTAATGATGAGTGACTTAACAACACACACACTCTCAAACACACCCACACACACCTTAACTAAAGCGTGTGTATTTGTCACTGAGGCCTTCAACACCCATGGATCCACTAAAGGTGTTTCTAACGTTCCTCAAACAAAGATGGCCGCTTCACGAGCGGTTCTCCAGGAACCCGGACCGGTCCTCCAGTCGTTCATCACTCGTCCGCGCTCTACAACATCGACCCGAAGCGTGTTCGATATATTCCCCTGTTCTCTGAGAGACGGATGAACTTCAGCTTCACTTCTGCTCACCTTTGTTTCATGCAGTTCTTCCTACTTTATACTGGAACAAAAGGACAGTGTGTGGGTGTGTGTGTGTGTGTGTGTAAAGCTCGAATTACTTCAGTCTCGTGAGAATCCAGCAGGTTCTGAACTTTCTGAACTTGAGATGCATTAGACTGAGTTTCCTTGAGCAAACACACACATAAAAGAACAGGGACTGACTGTAAAACACACTGAGTTTTAGAGAAGACACACACACATCCTGCTGGCTTTCTGTTACAGTTCAAACACACCCGTGTGTGTGTGTGTGTGTCAACACCTGCTGGATAAACCTGCCCGGCCGACACACACCCGGATGTTCCCGTTAAACACACACGGACTTGATGACGAACTCAGGGATTTAACCCTGTGAATGATCTGATGACCTGTCGAGTTCAGACTCTTGCATCTGCTCGTCCTTCAGCTCGTGTGTGTTTCTGCTGAGAGATCTTCACTGAACGCAAGATTAACTTTGATATTGTTAGTCATTTTTCAGCTGGACTGAAGGAACTTCACCTTTTCTTGATTATCGCATAGAGAACTCATGAATATGATCATCAGGCTTTTGAGGAAGGATAACCTGTTCATCTTTCAGTCAGCTTTGATCATGAAACTGAGCTAAAACATCATGGCAGATATTGATGTTTATATGCGTTTCATCGGCTTTACTGTTATACAGATCTCGATGATTTACAGCATCTTACTTTTTTTTAACCAAACTGCATATTTTTGCTCAGTTTGAGTCTCTGAATGACGTTGATCTGCTTTTCCTCCATATTCTCACTATATCAGACTATATGAGCCATAAACGCCTGATGGAGCAAATATGATACTCGACATTAAACACATAGGCAAACTTTTTTTGTGCTATCTGCACTCACTCACTTCCACACACACTCACTCACTCACACACACACACACACACACTCTCACTTCCACACACACTCCAGATAGTGTCTGATTAAGGTCAGTAAAGTGAGTTTGAGTGTTTTAGAAACCGGATACAGTTTGAGTCTCAGCAAGGCCTGGCGTGAAGAAGAGCATCCGTCACACACACACACACACACACACACACTCACCTTGATCTTGTGCAAGCTCTTCTCCTCCTCCAGGATCTGGATCCACACACAGATGCTGGACTTGTTGTATGTCGGACTCCAGCCTTCATCGCACTCACACTCGCGTTGGAAGCGACTGAACGCGCGATCATCCGGGATCAGAACCTCTTCCCCGGACATCATCATCTTCATCATCTTCCTCTTCCTCCTGATGATGAAGAAGATGAAGAACTGCGGCTCCCGGAGAGCAAAACTAACCAAACACCAAAGTTGAGTTTAATTCGGGTTATTCCCTGACGCGCGTCGCGTGATTAAAACGCGCGTGAGACGCACGGGCGTTTCTCTCTGTGTGAACCGAGTCTCTGCGGTTTCGGATCCTGATTCACAATTCCACATCAGATGTTCAAACATATGCTCATATATAAGCTCATATGTGTTTGTCGCGCGCGTTTAAATATCCAGATATACACGCGCTGTGTGTGTAAATAAACTCATATGTGAGTGTGTCGAAAATAATAAACGCGAGCGCGTTTCCCGGTGTAATGCACAAGCAGCTGTTTCATCCCGCTGTGTGTGTGTATGTGCGCTACATTGATGAGGAAAGGCGTGTGCCCGCTAACACACACACGTATGACTGACAGCTGAGCTCCGCCCACTCGCATGCACGCGCACAGCGCTGACGTGTTACTCCCCTCACCTTCCCATCATAACCTTTTATATTCATAAATGTAAGTTTTCAAATTGTAAACCTATTTTTGTGGTATTTTTACACGAGATGAAACATTGCTCATATTATCTTAACCCAAAAGCAGAACATTTTACAATTTGCACATCAAAACTTTTTACCTTAATTAATGTTTACATTTTTTTTATTTAAATAATGCCCTCTTTCTCTCTCTTTTTCCCATCCTCGTTTATTTTAATGTCTGGTTCTGTTTTTGTTTTGTGTTATGTTGTTGGTGAAGTGTGTTCTTGTACTATTCTTTATATTTTTGTTATTCTTAATACGTATTGTTGAGTTCTAATTGAGTTGTTTCACGTTATAAACTGAATGTTAAAAAAAGCATATTAATAAAAAACTGTTTTGCATGTTTAGATGATATCACTCATGCAAAATAACATCACACACACACACACACACACACACACACACACACACACAGAAATAGGTCTGACAGGTTTGTTTCTCGGTGTTATTGAGGAGACATCATGCATGAAGATGCACTTCACTGCGATGCAAATGTTCACTTATGGGTCATATTGTGAGAAATAATACCATAATGCAAGAAAAGAGACTATTATTTCATAAGGCAGGCTTTATCAGGCTTTAAAATATGAATAGAAATGATCTTTTTTTTAATTGAGAGTGAACTGAAATGAGACATTCAGTGCCAGAAGCATCACACACACCATTAAAATAAAACGTCTTGTGTGTGAATTTGAGGCAAACTGATGCACTGAACATCAAAAACCATCATTTAAAGTGTTTAAATACACTATGGTGCCTCTGTAAGTTGTATTAATACACACATCTGCGAGACACACACCACAGGAAACTTGTGGTTTGGAGATGTTGGGTGAGTTTATTCCTCATGCACTGTGTGTTATTCTCATATCGGACACCATAAACTCTGATGAAACGGCGCAGTTTGAGGACTTTACACTCTCATGGAAACTCTCTCACCTTTCTCCATTAACAGACATTCATTCTGACCACATAAACAACTGCAAAACATCAAACTGTGTAATTCTATTGAAGAAGTCAGTTCGTGTATTATGTTCGTATATCTAAGTGAAACGCTTCTTGAACAAGAAGGAGATGTGGGCGGGGCTTGATTGTGTGTGGGGGGATTTGATTGGATGGTTGAATTGCTGTGGTTTGCTATTGGTTGATCTCGTGTGAGTGACAGGTTGCCCCGCCCTCGTCAAGTGATTCTGACTCAAGATTACCAGGAACATCAATTTAACACAATGATAAATCATTAAGAATAAACACTGCAATATTCCGTTACAAAACAAGAATTGTCCATTTTGATTTTGCTGTAGTTTATTTAAGTAATGTTCAGTAATTGTGTGTCTGTCAACAAACAACATGCAGGAACATTTCAGGATGATCAATACCGGATAATTAAAAATTAATAATTTCATAATATTAAACATAACTGACTTATTAATAATGTAGAATGCAAAGGGATTTGGACTCTGTTCAAGTCTAACGCTCATATTTCCATGAATATTCTGTTGTTAATCTATAAACTGATGACAGAGGGAAAGTGTTGCTCGTGTATTTTGTGAGTCTAGACGCCCTCTGCAGGTCAAAGTTCACTAGCACACATTCATGCTTATTAATAATAATATAGGCCCGTTATATAAATATATAATCGATCTATCGTCGTCAATCAACTTGATCCATTTGAAAAAAAAAAAAATATATATATATTTATATATGTATGTGTGTGTGTGTGTGTGTGTGTGTGTGTTTTGCATTATCATATATACGCATGTCCAACAATTAAACTTTTAAATAATCATAATAATAATAGTAATACAAAAAAAAAAAAAAAAAAAAAAAACACTTCACTGAGCGCATGAAGTGCAGTAGTGGCGCTGTTGACTACATCTCCCATGATTCCGTGCTCACCGCGCGCGGATGTTTATCATTCACCGGAAACACGTTTCTGCTGTCAAGCTCTCATCCTCCTGCATCATTAACATCATAATTCATAATCCGTCTGTCTTTGATCACTGAAACTGAACACACCGTCTTAACCGATAACGGAACCCGCTCTTATTGTCATCGCGTCAGTTCGGAGCGTCGCGATGTTGCTGTCGTCGGTGCCGGCGCGCGTCCTGATGCGAAGGTCACGGAGCCTGTCTCCGTGTCGCGCGCTTCAGACCGGTCACGGTGAGGCCTCCCGGTTCCGTAACCTGTGTGAGCTCGAACCGAACCGGAGCCCGGTGCTCAGCGGCGCTCGAGCTTCCAGGAGGAGCGTTTTGAGCGAGGAGACGCACGTGCAGTACCATCAGCTGGCCAGCAGATGGCGCGCGAGCCTGGAGGGCCGCCGGAGCAGCTGGGCGAGTCTGACCGCCTCGGGGCGCTCCAGAGGCGGACACCAGAGCGACTCCCACACCGCGGCTTCTGCTTCTGTAGGCCTCATCTCAGCCGCGGCGCTCGCCTTCTGCCTGAAGAGAGACACCGACGATAGAGGTAGAGAAACTCGCATGTGCAAATCATAATTATGACATAACAAGACAAGATTTTGGCATACTGATATTAATGAGATGAAAAATTTAAATTATGACATTCTGTATACAATTATAGATCAATAATGAGATAAAAAGTTAAAGTTATTACCGTACTTAAAAAAAAGTGATTGTGACAGAAATTATGGCAGATTAAGTTGAAATTATTACATTTATAAGTATGTTTTACTTATTAAAATTATGACATTCTAAATCAAAATTATGACATACTTAGATTTATTAGATGAAAAGTCAAACTTTACACATCAAAGAGTTGAAATTATGACATTCTAAGACATAATTTTGACTTTTTAAGAATGACTTGGTGTGTCCTTATGTGGAGTTTCATAACTTGTGAATTATGATGATGTATAATAAAGACTGATCTGAGGTTTGGATATGATTATTTTTCAGCGTCAGCTCTTCTGGACGCCTGCAGATCCAGCAACACTGATGAGCTCAGCAGGTCACACACACACACTCACACACACACTCTCTCTCACTCTCTCTCACACACACACACACTCTCTCTCACTCACACTCACACACACACACACACACACTCACACTCAACACTTGACCTCAGTTTGTGTGGGTTTCATGCAGTCATCACGTGACTGTCCGCTGCAGTGTGTGTGTGTGTGTGTGTGTGTGTGTGTGTGTTTGTGTGTCCGCCAGGGGGCGACAGTGGTCTTCAGTTCATCAGCACAGTGACTGTATATATCATGATATAGTCTGTTGTTCTGGAAAGAAGGCTGTTATGATGCCAGAATTTTAGAGACCGGTGAGATTATTCACAATATCACAGCAGAAACTCACACTAGATTAACTAATGTAACTAACGTCACTAATGTAACTAATCTAACTAATGTCACTAATCATCTCACTAACATAACTAACGTCACTAATGTCACTAATGTCACTAACGTCACTAATGTAACTAATCTAACTAATGTCACTAATCATGTCACTAACGTAACTGTCACTAATGTCACTAACGTCACTAATGTCACTAACGTAACTAATGTCACTAACGTCACTAATGTCACTAACGTAACTAATGTCACTAACGTAACTAATGTCACTAACGTAACTAATGTCACTAACGTCACTAATGTCACTAATCTAACTAATGTCACTAATGTCACTAATGTCACTAACGTCACTAGCGTCACTAACGTAACTAATCTAACTAACGTAACTAATCTAACTAACGTCACTAGCGTAACTAACGTTGTAACTAACGTCACTAGCGTAACTAATCTAACTAACGTCACTAGCGTAACTAACGTCACTAGCGTAATTAACGTCACTAACGTAACTAACGTAACTAATGTCACTAATCTAACTAATGTCACTAACGTCACTAGCGTCACTAACGTAACTAATCTAACTAACGTAACTAATCTAACTAACGTCACTAGCGTAACTAACGTTGTAACTAACGTCACTAGCGTAACTAATCTAACTAACGTCACTAGCGTAACTAACGTCACTAGCGTAACTAACGTAACTAATGTCACTAACGTAACTAATGTCACTAACGTAACTAATGTCACTAACGTAACTAATGTCACTAACGTCACTAATGTCACTAACGTAACTAATCTAACGTAACTAATCTAACTAACGTCACTAACGTAACTAATCTAACTAACGCCACTAGCGTCACTAACGTCACTAACGTAACTAATCTAACGAACGTCACTAGCGTAACTAACGTTGTAACTAACGTCACTAACGTAACTAATCTAACTAACGTCACTAGCGTAACTAACGTTGTAACTAACGTCACTAATGTCACTAACGTCACTAATGTCACTAACGTAACTAATGTCACTAACGTCACTAGCGTCACTAACGTCATTAATGTCACTAACGTAACTAACGTCACTAATGTCACTAATGTCACTAACGTAACTAACGTCACTAATGTCATTAATGTCACTAACGTAACTAACGTCACTAATGTCACTAACGTCACTAGCGTCACTAA
>NC_137132.1:1546070-1566070 GCF_949319135.1 Squalius cephalus
TGCAAATTTTAAAAAGAGGATAACACGGTGTAGGCAACACCGATTTTTGTCCTTGTTCTCTGTACTGACAGCACTCCACATTTACAAAAAAATGAGCTCAATGTTAAAATTGACCGGAGTTCTCCTCAACACCACATAGACACATAAACAACATTAAAAGCTGGATTTTCACTACAAGGGGACTTTAAGACACTTACTTTATATCATCATTTCATTAGTGGAGGCTGAACAAAGTGTGTCAGACGAGGGAAATATCTGAAATATGAAATATGTAATGATGTCCTTTACGACTGTAATCATGTCACTAGAAATACTCAAAATTCATCCAGTGAAAACCATTTGTGACCCTGGATCACAAAACCAGTCACATGTCGCACGGGTATATTTGTGGCAATAGCCAACAATACATTGTATGGGTCAAAATTATACATTTTTCTTTTATGGCAAAAATCATTAGGATATTAAATAAAGATCATGTTCCATGAAGATATTTTGTAAATTTCCTACCGTAAATATATAAAACATTTATTTTTGTGAGTGAATGCAGCACAATCGCCAACATAAATGCACAACTTTAAAGACGATTTTCTCAATGTTTAGATTTTTTCGCACCCTCAGATTCCAGATTTTCAAATAGTTGTATCTCGGCCAAATATTATCCTAACAAACCATACATCAGTGTTAAGCTTATTTATTCAGTTATCAGATGATGTATACATCTCAATTTCAAAAAATGTATCCATGTGACTGGTTTTGTGTTTACAAAGGAAACGGCGAAATTTTTGCTATATCAACTTAAAATTTGGAACACAGCTTGTTTAGACATGTGGCTATTTAGCAGTCCAAATTAGTTTTTTAATTAGTAATTTTACAATAAATATATAAACTTAAAACTTAATTAAATAATAATAATTTAATGCCAATTATTGGCATTAAATAATTTCTAACCCCAACTAACCCTACATAATTTCTAACCCTAACTTTATATATATATATATATATATATATATATATACACACAAATACATATTATAATATCCTAATCGGTTAGACATGTGGCTATTTTATAAAATTAGTTTGTAAAATATATATATTGTATAAATTTTAAAAAGTGCATTTTCAGTAAACTTGGGAAAATGTGCACTTGTTCAGTGATGTCATCTAGGAGCATAATTGAAGGAAACCAATACAATCTTGCAAATTGAATATATAATCTACACAACTTTGTTTTGTTTTAAACTTTTCAGAATCCTAGAACTTCCAGGTTTAAGTCCCAGATTATCTGTGATTTTAGATCCGAATGCATGTACACATTATAATATCCTAATACCTTCATTCCTTCGAGTCACGTTTAGCGGATTAGAGTTGTCGATAATACAGTTCGATTTTGCATTTTAACGTTCATGTAATTTGTGATCTGCACGTGTATTGTCGAGTTGTTGAGTATTTGGTGGCGGGACAGACGCTCAGACCGTGATCAAAGTCTGAGACTGTTTCTCTTTTAAAAGCGAGAAGGATATGCCTTAGACTGAGGTGTTTGCTGAGCTTTGATGTGTGTGAGACTGTTTGCACTCTTAACCCAGCGACGGCCACCACCCAGATCTGTCCATTCACGTGGACAATGACCCGCAATGAAGAGGAACCCGTGTTGACCGTTCCGATCCAGCGACACGAAGCTCACTCGAGGATAAAGAGAGCAGAAGTGAGGGAGCGAGGGCTTCTGGAGAGGGGGATTATCCCTCATTTAGGGCCTGAGAAGAGCCAGTCATGGTGGGAATGTGCTGGGATTATTCTGGAGTGAGTGGGAACAGGGCATGCTTTTTTAATGAGGGCAACGGATGAACTTTAGTATGAAACAAGCGCTCATATTCATATCATTGCAGCATATTGTAATGATTTACCACTCGATTAGGATAAATGTTCTCTTTTAGAGACCTGAAAGCAGTGGCGTTACTAAGTTGAGCACATCTGTCAGACAGTAACTTCCTTACTTGAGTGAAATACAGATGCTCCTGGTCAAATATTACTCCGTTACAAGTAAAAGTTGTAAAGAACTTTAAGTAAAAGTACTATGGGTGTAACGATACCCTCATGATACTGAACTCACGATACGATATTATTGCGATACTCCAAGACATATGATAAAAGGTTAACAGAAGATTTACTGTTGATTAAAATGCTAAATTTGATATGACATTATGGGTGAAAATGAATAGTCTTGGACTTGGTGCTGAAACCCAAAGCACAGGACAATAGAGACGCCAGCATAACAATATTCATGATTCTGAAGCTGAAAATACTGAATTATTGTAGATGAATATGCTTGCTTTCTCTGACTAGATATAATTAAAATAATGTAGGCCACTTTTAACTGGTAACAAAAGACTTTTGGCATTATCAGGACCCACAAATATTCCCCCATTGCATTATTACACATTATATTCAACATTATATATAGTAGTTTAAAGTAGTACTGACACTAAAACTCTAAAACATGAATTTTTGTCTTGCACAGTAATTTTTATTTTGGGTGAACTATCCACAATACATATTGTTGCATTTTTGTATTGCGATATATTGTGACACTATATATTGTTACACCCCTAAAATATAGTGTCACAACAATATATCGCAATATATTGTGACACTATATATTGTTACACCCCTAAAAAGTACAGAAGTACTTGTTTTTAAAAGTAGTTAAGTATCAAAAGTAAACGTCAATACATTGTTTTATTGTTGTTGTTGCATTGTTGTATGTAATACAGTACCTTATGCCTCTGAAGCAACCTAGTGAATACACTGACCAGTTTAAAGTATCTGTGGAAATAAGAGCTTTTAGAATGTTATAAAGCCTATAGAAATTAAACAACTGAATTGACAAGCCGTTTTTTTATATATTTAAAGGTGACATATTATGTCCCATAAATTCCCCCCAGATAATTTATTATAGCTTGTCAAAGTTGCCCATTTTTGTGTGTTTCCCTTTAAATGCAAATGAGCTTTAGCTCCGCCTCCATTCAGAAGAGGGCGGAGTCTATACACGAGCTTCAGAAACTCCGGCAATAACAGAACAGGCCAATCTCCCTCATCCAGAATCCCAGAATAACCAGTAGCGAGTGCAGCCTTACGGAGAGACTCAGGAAGAGCTTCTGAATGTTAGTGGAGACATTTCTGTAGTTGTTGTGGAGTTACACTGATCATCTCATCATCATGTTTAACTTCTCCACAAGTGTCCACAGTTCCTGAGGTCTTTATAAGACAGCGGTGACATGTTCTGGTCAATAGTGTTCAGTGCTCGTCTGTGCTCAACCACAGAACAGCTTCATGCTTTACTCCCATCTTTTGCCATTGCAAACCAAATGTTGTGACGTGTGTGTAAACGTGCAGATTTGCTGCGCAATATATAGAAATTATCGAAATATCGCAAATGTATATATCGCAATATGCATCTCGCAACGGCTTGCAATAACTGGTCATGAACAAAAGACGAAGAGAAAATCACTCACTGCTCTCGGCTGAATAACTTTTGTAGCTTTAATAAGAATCAGTGTATATTTAATTCATACAGTGAAAACTAAGCAGTGTTTTATTTTTATGTTTGATTATTCAGTTTCTGTTGTTAAATAACCCTAAAGTAGGATAACCTGAACCCTGTGGTTTACACTGATGTTAAAATAACACTTCTTATGCTACAGTAAAACACTGATGTTCACTTTCAGAAGTTGTAGGGATGTTTTCTCGTCACAAAAAGAATGTGAAACACGTGTAGGTTGTATAATTTAAAATATATTTTAAAGATAATTTAAGTTTATTTTACACAGTTTAAGCATTATCGTATCGCATATCGAATATTGCATTATTTAATAGTTATATTGCATTTTTCTTCAATATCGTGCAGAATAAGGGCCGGTAATATTATAATAAGATCCTCTTCATACGTCAGAAGGAGAGTGAAATCTGATCGGCTTATTTTATAACATGCTTGCAGAGAAAAGCTCACCAGAACACAGTTACTGGGTTTCACTTTTCACGTTTCTATGTTGGTAAAAGCACCGATTATAGCACTTACACACAGAGAAAGTGTTCCCTTTAACACTCCTACCACCCAAACAAAAGAAGTACACATCTATGTGTATCCATTCATGCACATTTGAATCAAGTGGTCTATAAAAATCCCATTAACACAACCATATCTGTGTAACAGCAAAACTGCTTTAACAAACAGCGAAACAGAAAGAGCTGTGTTTGCCATGGATGCGCCGAGGATCTGTCTTCTCATTTTTGCCACCAGTTGATTAGTGTTCAAATAAAACGATGGGAAATCGCTGAACTTCACGACACGTGACCCTAGAAGAGTGATTACTGATAGGCTATAGCCTGCAAAAAAAAAACACAATCTCGTTATAGAGATGAAAATAATCATGCCCTGATTGACGTTACATTAAAAAGTACGATATTTGTCTTTCAAATGTAGTGAAGTCAAAGTAAAAAGTTTCCAGAAAAAATAATACTCAAGTAAAGTACAGATACTCAAAAAGTTTACGTTTTTGACCACCTGGTTATTTTTCGATTCAATTCTATAAATTAGTGTTTTCTAGTTGTATTACTTGTCTTTAGTGTAAAATCATCCGTTGACGTGTATATCTTCTCTCTAATTTAGATCCTCGTTGTTTTGTGCCAGATAAATGGTAATAGGATTGCAAAAATTAAATATTTAGTATAAATATTATATGGAATAATGTATAAATATTTTACTTGTATTATAGTTAAATATTTAAAGATAATGCCGAGTTAGTTTTACTAGAATGGTGGTTTGTGACTAGGGCTGTCAAACGATTAATCGCGATTAATCTCATCCAAAATAAAAGTTTGTGTTTACATAATTTATGTCTGTGTACGGAGTATAATTATTTTCTATATATAAATACACACACATGCATATATATATATTTAAGAAAATGTGTTATTTATATATAACATATTTATATATAATATAAATTATATATAATATAAATATATATACACAGTATATACATGCAAATATTTCTTAAATATATACATGCATGTGTGTGTATTTATATATAGAAAATAATTATACACCGTACACACACATGTATTATGTAAAAACAAACTTTTATTTTGGATGTGATTAATCGCGATTAATCGTTTGACAGCCCTATTTGTTACAGAATCTAACAGATGAAGTTACACTAAACACAATTAATGAAACTAGAACTGGAACTGAATTGAAAAATAACTACATTGAATTGGTAATTATCAGATCATATCATGTTGTTTTGCAGTTCAATCAGTACAAACTAAATGTGCTGTAAATTAACTTGTTAAAAATGGTCATTAATTTGAGTCTCTGTTGTTTATATTCAGTTCTTTAAATTATTTTCTAATTGCATTAATTATGTTTAGTATACATTTATTTGTTTAATTCTGTCACCCTAAATAAGATTGTTTAGTGCCAGATAAACCCTGATTGGAATTGCAGAAATTAATTGATTAGTTAAATATTTAAAGATTACGCCCAATATAGTGTAGTTATTTTTCAATTCAGTTCTATAAATTAGGGTGTTTAGTGTGAAATCATCTGTTTAAGATTATTTCGTCACCCTAATTGAGATCCTCAATGTTTTGTCATAGAAAAATACTAATTGAATTGCAATTTTTTATTATTATTATTATTATTATTATTATTATTATAGTTAAATATTTAAAATAATTCCCAATTCACTGTAGTTATTTTTCGATTCAATTCTATAAATTAGTGTTTTCTAGTTGTATTACTGTAAAATCATCCGTTTAAGTGTATATCTGTCTCTAATTTTATATTAATTATATATCTTTAATATTATATAGTATAAAGTATAAATATTTTACTCATACTATAGTTAAATATTTAAAGATAATGCTGAGTTAGTTTAGTTGTGTAGCTGTGTAAATAACCAGTGTAACTAAATATGCGGATTGGCTAGTTGAACTAGTTTAAACCATGTAGTTTTGTAAAGTATCTTCACTAACACTTAAACACAGATGAACTTTGACCTTTACTCGTACCACCTGTCAGATACAGATATGCCCTGGACAGCTGTGTGTGTGTGTGTGTGTGTGTGTGTGTGTGTGTGTGTGTGTGTGTGTGTGTGTGTGTGTGTGTGTGTGTGAGCGGAAGGATCAGCCCAGCCTGAGGTGTGTTTAGTAAACACAGGTTCACAGAAGCAGGTGTGTGTCCGTATGTTCTGCCATCATGTCGTGTTTTGACCGTCTGAATCATCTTTCTTTTAATGAAAACTGTTTTAAACGTGGTATTTTTTTGTGTTTTCTTGAATGTTTTACTACCACATAAATATATGAGCTATTTTACAACTGTCTCTTATATCCAGTTTGGTTTTAGGGCCAGAACAGTCGTAACTGTGATTGTTCAACTGTGTGTAAATGAATTAAGTTGTGTTTTATTTAATTGCATTTGTGTGTGTGTGTGTGTGTGTGTGTTTTTTTGTGTTTTTTTTAGTTTATAAAAGAGTTTTATTCAGAATAACGAGCAGAAAAACCACACACTTCTCAGTGAAGAATCCTAGCCCTTTCTGTGCTCTCGAACTCTTCCGGGGACTCGACACACACTGTTGTGTTTGTGTTTGTGCTTTGCTCAGGGTCACTACTCTTTGGTCTCACACATATGGCCCGTTTTCCCCTTAAAACACACCACATCTCATGCATAAACATCGTGACCCTGAGAACATCGTCCGGCGCCTCTTTCTCCTGAGATCCTACGCTTCAGAATCTCAGAGTTTTAGTGCCTTCATGTCCAGATTTAAGCATCACGCTTGTGTGTGTGAAGTCATGTGTGTGTCACGGTCGTGTTTGCATTGGGAGTGTGTGTTCCGTTAACTCAAGTGTTCTGGAACCCGAATGGTTTCGGGCCAGCAGCGTCTCCATGACAACAGTGGCCCTCCCTCACACACACACACACACACTTGACCCGACCCAATCTGTCCCGACTCGTCGTTCATACACACTATGCAGAGTTTCTGTCTGTATGGCGTGTGAATGCTTGTTGTTCAACTTTCATGTTCAATGTAAAACACTTTCATTATTCAAATAAGGTGATGTAATAATATTCAACTGTTATTGTTTAAATATTGTTGCATGATCATTTTCTAAATATTCAATAGTCATTAATCAAATGTGACGCAAAAAAAATCTAAATATTGAACATTCATTATTCTAATAATGAGGCTAAATATTCAAGTCATTATTCAAATAATAATTTTCTAAATATTAAATGATCATTCAAATGATGTGATGCAATAATTTTCTAAATATTGAAAAATCATTCAGATAATGTCATGCAATCACTTTCTATATATTGAACAATCATTCTCAAGTGATGCAATCATCTTCAAATATTGAAGTCATTCAAAAAATCAAATATTGAAAAAATCAATTATTCAAATAATGTGATGAAATAAAGATCTAAACATTGAACAATCATAATTCAAATAATGTGATGAAATAATGATTTAAACATTGATCAATCATTATTTAAACAATGTGATGCATTGATTTTCTAAACATCGAACAATCATTTTTTCAAATAATGTGATACAGAAATTTTCTAACTAATAATTAATAATATAATAAATAATTATATTCATAAATAACTATAATCATAAATAATAATTTCTGCAATAATTTTCTAAATATTGAACATTAATACAAATAATGTGCAGATGTGCTGTTTTTATTCATTATTATTAATGAATGTCTCTCTGTTTGTCTGTTTGTCATGTGAATGTTTCTTCATATAATAATAATAATAATAAACCCTAACATGAACACTGAACAGTTGTATTTTTTTATTGACTAGACTAATAACTAACTTAACTTAGATATTGTCAATGTTAGTTAAACTAAAGGGACCTTAATGTAAAGTGTTCCCAAAATGTATTTTTTTAAACATAAATGTGTGTTGGAAATGATCTGATTTAAATATGTAAAAGGTTTGATATTTTCTCTGTGCCTAATGGCTAAAAGCAGCTTGAGCGGGTCTCTAAAGGTTTACGTCACTGTATGTCACAAACTCAAGTTATGAATATGAACATATTTAGATAAACAGTCAGAAAAGTGTTATTCACTGCTTTAAAATCAATCAGATCACCTTAAACATGTGCAGTGTGGTCTCACTGTATTCATATACTGAGATGACACTGTTAATGATCGTGTGTGTGTGTGTGTGTGTGTGTGTGTCAGTGTTGTGAAGGTCCTGTTGGAGGCGGGTGCCGATCCAAACCTGGGCGATGACTTCAACAGCGTGTACGAGACGGCTCGAGAGAAGGGCGTTCACTCATTAGAGGGTGAGGCGACGAACATTAATATGTGATGCTTCACCGTCATCATCATAATCTTCATTGTTATTCATAAAACACACACATGTAAACAGCAGGAGTGTGTGTTATTACAGAGATCAATTCTAACGCACTCATTTTGTGCTGTTTGCATATCGGCACACGATTTATTTAGCAGCATGATATTTGTAAGTGTTTTTCATCACACACACACACACACACACGTGCAGCGTTCACGCTTGTCATATCTGGCTGCTGTATGTATATTACTCACATTTGTTTTGTTGGCAGTTTTTTGGTCTTGAAGGAGCATCTTTCCCTGAAGCACCATGATGAATGAGAGTGAGTGAGTGAGTGTGTGTGTGTGTAATATGAGAATATTCCATGCGACCGTGTGTGTGTGTGTGTGTGTGTGTGTGATGGATCGCTGGGCTCTGGTCGTCTGACGGTTTATTGGGTTTAGTTGTGATTATCTGGCTCTCAGACATTAGTTACTCGTGACGACCCGCCTGACAGCAGCCCAGAGAGAAAATATGTTTCTGTGCATGGACAGAAGAAAAACACTGTTGCTGCTTTATGATTTATCTGTGTGCGTCCGCACTGGGGAATAATTGCACGCTTTATGCAAGCCGTTTTACATGCGTTTGTTCTTAATTTAAACGGTTTGTCTTGTTTTTAAGAACGCCGTTGAACACTCTCAGTCTGTCTGTGACTCCGTTTCAGTGTTTTGCTTCGCAGTGCAGATTAAATCAGATGAAAATAATAACACAAGAATAGCCCAGATGGAGTAAACGAGTAGTTTGCTTTCTGTTTCCTGTTAAAACAGGAAGTTGGGCAGGACAAGTGGAACGCCCTTGAGTACAGGATGATGTTGACATTTTGATATTTTGACATTTGATGATATTTTTGGAGCCAGTTTTCCCTAAATAGTTATATATTTTTATTAGTGATGCACCGATATGAACATTTTGGCCGTACCGATAACTCTTTATACTTGAAAGCGATAACCGATATATTAACTGATATATTGGCCGATAAATCTAAATCCAAATTTTTAGATAATTTTTGAGAGCCTGATAACAAAAACAAAAGTCTCACCATTAAAAACCCAAACACACAATTATAATGTTCTCGTTATGATGTTATGTAGCCGATATGACAGATTTGTGCTGCACTTTCACTGTATTTTCCTTTTTTGAAGTGATTTCCATCATATTTCAAGCAATCCAAACCCATCAAGTTGAACAGTGCGCATCTGAAGCGTCTCGGCTGAAGGAAATAATACATTATTGATCGGCTTTAATATATCGGACAGATTTTCTTATCAGGCCGATAACGACAACATCAAAAATGATCATTATCGGCCGATATCGATATGGTGCATCCCTAATTTTCATAAGTGTATTTGCATATTTATTTATTTATTTATTTATTTATGTACATTTATTAGAGGATCAACCCCATGAGATGAAACATCTCGTTTTCATGGGGGTCCTCAGGATCATGTCCAAACAACAAAAAACAGCAAAACAACAGAGTAGATACAATCAAATAAGACAAAAAAGTCATAACAATAATAAAATAATAATACAACAATACAAAAAAAAAAAAAAAAAACTAAACACACGCACTCACACACTTTCACACGCACCACACGGACACACACGCCCGCCCGCACTCACACACACACAAGCTCTCACTATCCCCACCCATCACAGATAGACATTCATATACTGAATAAAAACATACATAACATGACAATATCAATGCTAAATCTGAAATGCTAGAAACATAGACAAATATTCTGAAGATGTGTTAACAAAGCAGTTCGGAACATAGGAAAAGAAGTAAGCGAACGAATGGATGCAGGAAGGCTGTTCCAGTCACGAGGGGCTCTAAAACAGAAAGCATAATTGAGACTCACAATCTGATTTCATGAGCTCTTTAATTAATAAAAATGTTATTAAATATAATGACTGTATGGCGTAAAATTGGAAATGAATAATCAGCAACATTTATTTTACATTTGAATAAATTATGATATTACTTAGTAATGGAAATTATGCAAACGACCAATTATTATTGATCATCTATTCAATTATGATCATAAAAATATTGACTTTTCCTGAATTCTGATTTCATGAGTTCTTTAAACTCGTTTAAAAAAGTGAATTCAAATAAAATGTCAGACTGTATGGTGTAAAATTGGAAATTAACAATCAGCAACAAAATTTTAATAAATTATTATATTAATTAGTAACATGAATTGCACAATTAAATGTCTTTCTTTGCGTCTGAATCTGGTTTTATTACCGTCTGTGTTATTGTCATTTTTTCTTCATATAAGTGATAAGATTTGATGAGCCGGTAAAACGTCTGAAATCAATTATTATTGTCATCTTTCATGAGTATATTTGCATTTCTAAGCTTAAAAATATAGACTTGACCTGGAAGACACAATACTTACATTCTGATTTCATGAGCAGATAAAGTGTTTTTTTTTATAATAAAATAAAGTGAATTCATCATAGAAAAAGACGTAAATGGTGTACAATTGTAAATTAATAATCAGCAACAAAATTTAAATAAATTATTCTATTAATTAGTAACATGAATTGCGCGATTACATGTCTCTCGATCTAGTTTTACCATCGTTCGGTGTTACTGTCGTAGTTTCTTCTCATGATTTGATGAGGTCTGAATCCGTTATTATTCAGCAGTTGGTTCCTGTAGTTTAAAGGTGCTGGATGTAACTTTTTCACTCTACTAAAGCACAATAATACCATAATATGTTTGCATATATTGAGGAAACATGCTAAGATAGGCTACTCATTTATCTGAAAAACACGTCTACAGCCAGTTATTTTACTCTGAAATGTGTGTTTCTGTGTTTTGTGTGTTTTTGTTTTGGTCTGTGATACTGCATGTTGACAATTTTCATTGTCAATTGCGCTCGTTCCTGTTGCGTGTGCTCGATTGTCGAGTCTGAGGAGGCGGGGAAACCATGAATATCACCACTCCCATATTTTGAATTTGGACTGCAGTACCTGTTTCCACCACTAGCTGTCAATCTTACAGACTGCAGCTTTAATGATCTCTGATGTTTAGTAAAGCAGCACTGGAATTACCTGATGATCACGACTCTGTGTGTGTGTGTGTGTGTGTGTGTGTGTGTGTGTGTGTGTGTGTGTCAGTGCTGGTGAGCAGAGAGGACGAGTTCAGTAATCGTCTGAGCAGTCGCGCTTCTTTCCGTGGATGTACGGCTCTGCATTACGCCGCTCTGGCCGATGACCTGCGGACCGTCCGGATTCTGCTGGACGCAGGTGAGAAAACACACACGTTTCAGAAGGAAATCTCAACACAGACAGTCTAACTCGGGGAACAGCCCTCCATTGAGCTTAACAACAAGCAAACTAGTCTGGCGTTGATGTAAAATAACGTCATGCAAGGTCGTAAATGCCACCAAAATTAATACAAATGCCCCAAAATTAAACATATGAATTGCCCTTGTATGAGTTCTTGTGTTTTCTGTTCATAAGCAATATAACACGAGCAAAAGAGCTAGTTTCCCGAATGCCAGGACGATTGCAAAATGTGATATTCATTTAATACAACAGTTCAATAAAATATATAAACTGACAAATGTTTAGACACAGCATTGTCAGTTTTGACTGTTTTTGCTCTATATTGTCAACAAAAATAAACAAAGCAGAAAACACACAGCGCTGTTTCGGGCTTGAATTATTCACTGTATCTGAATCACTCGATGACTCCTTCATAAAGTCAATAGACACTTGCTTCTTTCTTGAATGATTCACTGTATCTAAATTAATCGGGTCAGTGAATGATAAAATGACTCATTCATAAAGTCAATAGACACTTGCTTCTTTCTTGAATGATTCACTGTATCTAAATTAATCAGGTCAGTGAATGATTCAATGACTCCTTCATAAAGTCAATAGACACTTGCTTCTTTCTTGAATGATTCACTGTATCTAAATTAATCGGGTCAGTGAATGATAAAATGACTCATTCATAAAGTCAATAGACACTTGCTTCTTTCTTGAATGATTCACTGTATCTAAATTAATCAGGTCAGTGAATGATTCAATGACTCCTTCATAAAGTCAATAGACACTTGCTTCTTTCTTGAATGATTCACTGTATCTAAATTAATCGGGTCAGTGAATGATAAAATGACTCATTCATAAAGTCAATAGACACTTGCTTCTTTCTTGAATGATTCACTGTATCTAAATTAATCAGGTCAGTGAATGATTCAATGACTCCTTCATAAAGTCAATAGACACTTGCTTCTTTCTTGAATGATTCACTGTATCTAAATTAATCGGGTCAGTGAATGATAAAATGACTCATTCATGAAGCCAATAGACACTTGCTTCTTTCTTGAATGAATCAGCCGGTTTGAATGAATCGGTTGAGTGAATGATTCTATGATTCACTTATGACTTGCCGCCACCTACTGTCTGTTTTAGTTTCATATATAATAGTATCACTTCATTTTTCCCAACATTTCATATTTCTATATTCAAAATATCATTAATTGGAACATTAATCTCATAACATGGATTGTGTTTATACTGATTTCCTTTAATTGGTATAACAGCCCTATAGTGTATACTAGTGTAAGATAATCAGCAATATATATCTTTACTTTTTATAAATAATTATAAGAGAGTGCACTTTTTTCAAGTTTATAATCAAGTAAAAAGAAAACTTTGATTGCGCTCTTCCACTGTGTGATGTAGATTAGTTGTTATTTTGCAGTTAAAATGAGCCTGAAATTCAGTAAATGGGGCAAAAATGCTGTTTGATGAGTTTGTCTTATTTCTATATGATATAGTTACGCATTATCACATGAGCAAGAGTGATGTTTTGTCGTGCAATATCAGCACTATTGCAAACGTGAGATTGATTTATACAACAGTTCAATAAACAAGTTAATATGTGTTACATTTTAGACACAATATTGTAGTTCAATTCCAGTTGATTCTATGATCTATTCATAAAGGCTTTCGCTTGCTCCGTTCATGAATGAATCGGTTGAGTGAATGATTCAACGACTCACTCATTAAGACAGTAGGCGCGTTTCCATTACAGATTTGCGCAAAACTTTTGAGATTTTTTTCTAAATGTCGACAAAAAACTATTCCGAAATGACGGCGTTTCCATTAACTGATGTTATGCGACTAAAACTTTAATTTTTCCTCTCGCAATAAGTAAAATCATTCCAAAAATCATGGCAACGGACGTTGGTGGGTTTATGTACTAATCCCAGCCACTGCACTGGCCATTATTATTAATCAAAGGAGATGTATGTGTGTTTTCAAAGCATTAATGGTGAGGAACGACCCTTATTATACTTGTGAGCGGCACATACAGTATGAGGTGTTTCTGGGTGTTTCTCCCTCATTTCCGCTTCGATGTCTTGATTGTGGCATTTATTTGAGCTTTAGAATCCATTATTCCTGTAATTCTTTTGTCTTTTATGAATTTAATAAAGAGCTCTGTCTCGTATTCTGTCCAAACACACCGCGTCATCTACGTCAGGTGACCTGTAAATGCGCAAAAACTGTTTCCATTGCAGTTCTGCAAAATATTTATTTTTCAAATTGCCTGAAAAACCTGACGTGAAATTGACGTGTTTCCTTTGGGCGTATTTTCAATTCGCAATTTCAATTTGCGCAATTTGAAGGGTAATGGAATACGCGGCTAGTGACTTGCTGCCACCTACTGGCGCTTTTAAAATCAATGTTAAAGGTCCCATTCCATGGATTATTTTTATTATTTAATAATGCTTCCAGGGGTGCCCTTATAATGTTAGTATGTTTTTTAGATCAAAAATTTTTATAATTTAGAAATAAAAGGCATATTTCCTAGCCTGATTTCATTCCCTGGTTTGAACACCCTGTTTGAAGGGGCGTGTCTGTGTGAGACTTCAGTGTAAACGCCCTCTGCTGTGATTGGCTGCTGTGAGACTTCAGTGTTAACGCCCTCTGCTGTGATTGGCTGACATGCTTGCATATGAAATATCTGGCATTACATGTGGAACTATCTGGAAAACTTTTACTATTACAGCTATTATACGTTTTTACTATTACAGCTATCGGGATTAACGAATCGTGAGAAGTTTTTTAAGTATTTAGATCTATTCCCATCACATAAAAGGTTGCAGTGATGAGCATTGAGCAGATGACAGCCTGTTGATCGCGTGAATGATCTTATCATTGCAACGCAGTTTCTGCACTCACACTAATGCTTTCACCAATGCAAACATGAGGTATATAAATACAGTATGCTTCTTCGTTGTGCAGTGTAACAGCGTCATTGATTTCATAACGAGTTTTGGCAAGAGTCCATATAAACCCGCGCTGTGTGATTGACAGCTTGGCCGATTGGAAAGGGATTGTTCTTTGATCGCTTTCTGTATATTAATCACAGTTTAAGTAAGATTATTTTCATCCTACTAAGAGAAACGATGTGAAGTTGATCGCTACTTCCATAGTAAATCACTACTTACCGCTTGCTGGAATATAGTTGAAATTGCCCCCTTCGTCAGTATGAGACGCTGAGAGAAGGTTATTTCCCTGCTTGATATTATCCCAGGTTAGAAAAACAGTCCGTGGTGAAATGGACAGAGCAAACTAACAACTTCGAATTAAACTTTTACGGTATCCGATTATAGATAAACATCAACCACGTCTGTTGACATTTCGCCATCAATACGCCTGTGTTCCTGTGGGCGGAGGTTACGGTTCTAGTGACATCACTAAAGAAGGAAGTAGAGGGGTGTAGTCCAATCGAGCCGTTTTTTGTAGGCGACTTCTGTTAAATAAAATATCTCGCTTGGCATTACTTTGAGCTTTATAATTTTACAGATATTATTTATACTCTAACAACAACATTACACACTAACTAAAGTTTGAAACATGGGATCACATAGAACGGGACCTTTAAAGTATCATTTTTAAAATAGTTAATTTCAGATTTCAGAATTCAAAATATTATTTTAAACCGTAATCTCATAGCATTATTTCTGCAGTTGTGATCAGTGCAAATGCTTCTTAAATTGATTTGGTTTTCATTCGATTGTTAACAGCCTATAGTGTCTTATTATTCTAATCTAATTTATTGATTAAATGTAAGAATGTGACATAAAAGATCATTCATACATCTAATAAGCTTAGAAAAATACCCTTTTACAGGTAAGAAACAAAAGAATTTAAGGGCCAAATAACAGAAAAGTTACAAAATACAGCTAAATATCATCAATTATTGTTGTTATCGACAAAATATGGAGTTATGAAATAGGGATGTGCTCAAACCTCTAGTACTAAGTATTAATAATGAGTAAAAGTGACTTTCATTTTCACCTGCTGGAGCAGAAAAACTCTGTATTTCTCTTTCTCTGTCTAATATAGAGCAGCGTTTCTTCCTGTTCGCCTGAGGCCGCCAGGCTTAACCTTTGACCTCTGGAGTGTGTTATGTGACCCACACATGAGAGGTGACAGGAATGTGTGTGTGATGTGATTTACATGAGTGTGTTATTATAGCCTCGGGGCGCGCACACACACACACACTCGCGCTGTGTAACTCTTAAATACGCCGTGTCTCCGTCTGATGTCTGGTGTGCGGTCACACACTCACTTTAAGCTTCAACACGTTCTATAAATCACTGGATGTTTTCTGGAGCAGATGCATTTTTAGATTAAAGTGACAGAAATGACCCGAAACAAAGAACAAAATCGCTCGTTTTGATGCCGAGAAATTGGATTATGGCGTGGAGCGCATTACCCATAAGTCTCAGTGGAACGAGGCCACGCCCCCTCAGACAGAGCAGCGCCGCGAGTCGCGACGAGGTGTATCTATCACAGCGATGACATCATCAGTGTGAGACAGCGCCATGCTAATGCAATGAGAACGAGATTACAGGAGCGACTGTGTGTCTGTCCTCCTCGAACCCTGAAATATGAACATCACTACATCACACAGACAGCATTTAACATCAACATGAAAACAGAACTCACTATTAATAATAATATATATATATATGTATAGAAGTGCTCTACATTAAAGGTTTCTGAAAGAGTCTCTTCTGCTCATCAAGGCTGCTTTCATTTTATTTACTGCTTTTTATACAGTAAAAACAGTGAAATATTAATGTAATGTAAATCAGTTGTTTTCTAACTAAATAAGAGAAGCACATTTTAAGATATAGCATAATATCTTAAAATATATTGTTATATTATCATATCTTGAATTTGTATGTCATTATTATGACTTAGTATCTCATAGTTGTGACTTTTTATCTCATATTATTGACATTTTGTCAATTTTTGGCTTTTATTCTCATAATTATCACTAAGTTTAATCATTTAGTTGCTTTTTGTGTCAACGTTTTTTGTCATAATTGAGACTTTTTGTCATAATTATGACTTATATCATAGTTATGTTTTAGTATCTTATAGTTAGAACTTTTTATGTCATAATATTGACTTTTTGTCCATTTTTGGCTTTTATTCTCATAATTATCACTTAGTATCTCATAATTACTTTTTGTCAACTTTTTGTTATAATTTAAACTTTTTGTCATAATTTTGACTTTTATATCAGTTATGATGTAGTATCTTATAGTTATAACTTTTTATCTCATAATATTGACTTACAATTTGAATTACAAGTTTTTGTATCAATCTCAAGTTTTTTTCATAATCATGACTTTTTTATATCTTAGTTATGACCTAGTTTCTCAGTTAACTGTCATAATTTCAACTTTTTGTGATAATTATGACTTTTATATTATAGTTATGACTTTGTATCTTATAGTTATGACTTAATATCTTATAGTTACAACTTTTTATGTAATAATTTGGACTTTTTGTCAATCTTTGGCTTTTATTCTCATAATTATCAGTTAGTATCTCATAATGTTTTGTCATAATCGCAAGTTTTGGTCATAATCATGACTTTTATATCATAGTTATGACTTAGTATCTTATAGTTAAAACTTTTTATCTCATAATATTGACTTTTTGTCAAAAGTTTTGGCTTTTATTCTCATAATTATCAGTTAGTATCTCATAATGTTTTGTAATAATCGCAAGTTTTGGTCATAATATTGACTTTTTTTTATTCTCATAATTATCACTTAGTGTCTCATAAATACTTTTTGTCAACTTTTTGTCAGTTGAAAACAGTGATACATTTTAAATCTCAGTATTCTTTGATGAATAGAATGAACAAAACAATGTTTTATTTGAATCTTCTGCAACATTCTAAATGTCTTTAATGCCACTTTAGATCAATTGAATGCATCTTGCTGAGTAAAATAATCCTTAATTCTTTGGGTAATAATAATAAGCATAACTATAAACTATGATTAGTGATGTAATGCATCACAAAAATCACGCGTCTAGTTGCATCACAGTGCAACTCTCCTCTTCTCTATGAGGATTGTTTGAACTTCTGAGGACATTTTTCTTCAGTTGTGCTCCTCTTAAGTTCCCCCCCCCCACACACACACACACCTACGGGCAGGTGAGCGCGTTATTTCCCTGATGAGCGGCTGGTCAGTGCGCATCTTCATCTATCACCCCAGTCGAGCTCAGGGCCGGGACGTGACTGATCACCCGCGCGTGAACTCTGACCCCTAGGGGTCAAACCGGCCCACACTGCCACCAGCTGCAGAAAGAGCCCGAGGGAAGTGTGTGTGATATTACACCACTAAATGATGCTATTTATTATGTGGGTACGAGAGACTCTCTGCGAACGAGACGTGCTCGACTTGTATTTCTTTATTAGTTTTCCTCTTTCTGTTTGTCCGCTATCGATTGAGATTTGTTAGACGGACACGTTTAAGGTTTTATCAATAATCTGGGCGATTACCCACAATGCCCGGGGACTCGGCCGCTCCACAAAGACGCCCGTGTACAGATATCGATTGTGTGTTTGTGGATAAACTGTATTTTACGAGGGAAGAAGGAAATGTTTGTTCCGTTGAGCGAGTTTGTGTGTAATTTGATGTGCAGTGATGTTTTTATTTCTGTCTATTTCTTTGTGTTAGAGGCAGGCGTGTGTGTGTGTGTGTGTGTGTGTGTGTGTGTGTGTGTGTGTGTGTGTGATGCTTTACTGCGGAACGGGTTATTGAACGGGTTAGTTCTTTATGGTTTACATATTAATACAGAATTCATAAAAGGACCTGAAAAATGTGACCAAATAAAAGGAGTGCGTTTTAAGTTTAATAATATATTGCATGTGCTTTTACTTATAGATCCAGTTTATGTATGCATATATCATGTATATCTCTTATTATGATCTCCTTAATATTATTTTACGTTAGTTTTTTTTTATCATTTACTAATTTTTCAGGTGGTAATAATCAGTAAGTCTGTCTATATTATGAAAGAAATAAAAACAAGAATAACCAATTATAAAAAATTGTGTGATCTTGTTTTTTTACTAAAAAAAATAAGAGAAGTATATTTTAAGAGATTGCATAATGTCTTAAAATATGTTGTAATATCATAAATTTGTATGTCATAATTATGACTTAATATCTCATAGTTGTGACTTTTTGTCAATTTTTGCTTTTATTCTCATAAGTATCACTTAGTATCTCATAATTTTAACTTTTTGTTTTAATTATGACTTGTATAACATAGTTATGACTTAATATCTTATAGTTACAACTTTTTATGTTATAATTTTGACTTTTTGTCATAATTTTTGGCTTTTTTTTGTAATTATTACGTAGCATCTCATAATTTAAACTTTTTATGTCATAGTCAACTTTTAGTACATATAGTAAATAATGTTAAATGTGTCTCATCCAATCAGAATCGCCCATTTCAGTTTGACTATTTGAGTGTTTAGTTTCGAGTGTTGAATCTGATTCAGACTGATTCACTCGTTTGACATGAATCACTTGATCTTTTGATTTGTGTCCATCAAGTTGCAAATAATGTGAAGTATGTTCATGCGTTCGACTATCAAAAACCCACAAAATTAGCTATAATGTGATATAAAGCATTACATGATTCATAATAACTCATGCTGTCATATGAAGTGTTACGGATCGGTTGTGTTTTTGCTGTATCGGCACGTGTTCATGCAGGGCAAAAGCCAGCGCTAAACATCACCAGTGATATCATAATATCTTAAAATATATTGTTATATTATTATATATATGTCATAATTATGACTTAGTATCTCATAGTTTTCTCTTTTTCTCTCATGATATTGACTTTTTATTAATTTTGGGCTTGATTCGCACAAGTATCACTTAGTATCTCATAATTTCAACTTTTGTCATAAATATGATTTTTATATCATAGTTATGACTTTGTATCTTATAGTTACAACTTCTTATGTAGGCTAATAATTTTGACTGTCAATTTCTGTCTTGTGTACTCAATTATCACTTAGTATCTTATGATTTCAACTTTTTGTGTCATAATTTCAACTTTTTGGTCATAATTATGACTTTTATTTCATAGTTATGACTTATGTCGGTTAACTTTGTCATAATTTCAACTTTTGGTCATAATTATGACTTTTATATCTGATATAACTTTGTATCTTGTAATAATTTTGACTTTTTGGCTTTTATTCTCATAATTATCACTT
>NC_137132.1:1571070-1618570 GCF_949319135.1 Squalius cephalus
GTTTCATCAAAAAGACTCTTGAGGCGCTGTCATATAGTGGCGGATTGACTATATTCACTATAAAACACCAGCTCTAGTGTCTTACTGCATAGTTAAAACAAATGTAAAGGACACAAATGTTGATTTTAGGAATCAACTCTCCCTCTCTCTCTCTCTCTCTCTCTCTCTCTCTCTCTCTCTCTCTCTCTCTCTCTCTCTCTCTCTCTCTCTCTCTCTCTCTCTCTCTCTCTCTCTCTCTCTCTCTCTCTCTCTCTCTGTCATGTTTACTATTTCATCCAGGAATCATGAATGATTGTGTTCAGATTTCTAGTGGTTGAGTGTGTGTGTGTGTGTGTGTGTGTGTGTGTGTGTGTGTGTGTGTGTGTGTGTGTGTGTGTGTGTGTGTTGATTGGTTGATAATAAACGGGATTAAAAATGAGTTATCACACGTTCACTCTCAAGGACGTGTGTGTGTGTGTGTGTGTGTGTGTGTTTGACATCCTGATGCCTTTGAAATGTTCTGTCTCCTGAAGGACAGTGTGTGTGACGCGTGACGAGACACTGTGTGTGTGTGTGTGTGTGTGTGTGTGTGTGTGTCATTTGTTATTAATCGGTAAGTAAACAGTTGTGAGTGAACAGCACAATGATACAATTTTACAGTTTAATTAAACTTTATCTATTTGCGTCTTTTGATCACAATTTCAGTACATATCTTTAAAAGCCGTGTTCTCAAAATGAGTTTTGTCCTCCACTTCAGGAGCACTTACATACACCAAAACTTACAGCTTTATTAATATCTATATTCTGAAGGAATTTACTGAAGGTTTTGTCCATAACAGAATTTGATTGATTTATAGAGCATTCTATTCCTTAAAACGTGGTTAAAAAAAAGGATTTTTCAGTCTGTGGGAAAAATTCCTTCAATAAGTCGCTTTGGATTAATTTACAGAAAATAATCACAGCTGTACTTACATACAGGTATTTTTTAAATATGGATGAAAGCGTATGTGTGATACGTTTCGGGACAGAACTGAAGGATCGTCTTTTACTCAGCTCAACACAAACATATTCCTGCTGTAATGACGTTTGACGATCACACACACACACACACACACACATGTTCGCCGGTTGCCATGGTGAGTGTGTGTTATCGTGGCCGTCTCTGCTGGATCTATTCTAACCTGATTTAGTTGCTCCAGCGTTGCAGCAGCGTAATGAAATTAGTGTGTGTCTAATGGTGCAGAGAGACCCTGTCTCACTCTCTCTCTCCGTCATTCTGTCTTTCCTCAGTCTTTGTCTTTTTTCTTTTTTAGAAAGGCTTTGCTTTCTTCCAGATCTGCTCTCGTCCGGTCTGTCATTACTGTCTGTCTGTCTGTCTGTCTGTCTGTCGAGAGTTAATTATTGTCTGTTTTTCTCCTCAGCCATTAGGAGGAAGGAGAACGGCTGGTACGATGAAGAACATCCACTCGTCTTCCTCTTCCTCGGCTCGTCCGGAATCGGTAACTTCTTCCTTTTCCGAGGAAAAATAAGATTTTTATATATATATATATATATATATATAATTTATATTTTTTTTCATCCCAATGCAGTTTTATAATAAACGCCGATGTTCAAGAAGTAACGCAGGAGTTTCATAAATAGTGATTTAAAGTCTAATATTATATTCAGAGACAGGTTTATTCACCAGATGAACATGAACATGCTCTTTAAGGCCGAGACTACAGAAAACCAATGTGTTTTTTTTCATGCACTTGTCAGTCTCTTATGCTTACATAACAGTATGCTTCCATAAGGGCGTTTATTTTATTGCACTTTATCTATTTGCGTTTGTAGATTACAATTTCAGTTCATATCTTTAAAAGCCGTGTTCTCAAAATGAGTTTTGTCCTCCACTTCAGCAGCACTTACATACACCAAAACTTACAGTTTTATTCATATCTATATTCTGAAGGATTTTACTTAAGGGTTTGTTCATAACATCATATGCTTGATTTATATAACGTTTTATTCCTTAAAACTTGGTTAAAATGTGTTGAGAATGGCTGGTGCGATGAAGAACATCCTCTTCCTCGGCTCGTCAGAAATCAGTACTTTTCCATTTTTCAAGTATAATTAAACATCTTTCTATTATATTTGTAACAAATGTTATTCTTTAGGATAAACCCCTTGAGATGCATCATCTCGTTTTCAAGGGGGTCCTAATACACAAAAGTTCAATTACATAACTCAAAACTAAACAATAGACACAAGACAAAACAAAAACAACAGTCACCTAATTCAAAACAACAAACACACCACTTTTTTTGCCTATGAATTTTTGCCTAGCATTAATAAATATAATCTTAGATATATCATCTAAAGCAATGAGTTTTGTCCTCCACTTCAGCAGCACTTATATACACCAAAACTTAGTTTTATTAATATCTATATTCTGAACGTTTTTACTGAGGGGTTTGTTAATAACATCATTTGCTTGATTTATATAACATAAAACTTGGTAAAAATGTGTTGAGAATGGCTGGTATGATGAAGAACATCCCCTCGTCTTCCTCTTCCTCGGCTAATACACTTTTTTTTCATATTGAAGGGTGCTTTAGATAAAAGCATCTGCTAAATGTTAAACATTGTTTTTTTGTTGTTCATTCAGATGCAGTTTCGCTTTATTATAAACGCAGATGTTCAAGAAGTAACGCAGGAGTTTCATAAAACTCTGAAAGTGATTTAAAGTCTAATATTATATATTCAGAGACGGGTTTATTCACCAGATCCGTGTCATCAGACATGATGAACATGCACACGTTTAGTGTCTCTTTTAAGGCCGAAACAATACAGAAAACCAATGTTTTCTTTGTTTTTTCATGCACTGGTCAGTTTTGTGGTCTCTTATGCTTACATAACATGTCTTCTTTCAGACAGGTGTAAAGAAAGTTTATTTTACTGCACTTTATCTATTTGCGTCTGTAGATTACAATTTCAGTACATATATTTAAAAGCCGTGTTCTCAAAATGAGTTTTGTCCTCCACTTCAGCAGCACTTATATACACCAAAACTTACAGCTTTATTAATATCTATATTCTGAAGGATTTTACTGAGGGGTTTGTTCATAACATCATTTGCTTGATTTATATAACATTTTATTCCTTAAAACATGGTTAAAAATGTGTTTTTTCGGTCTGTTGACAGTATTTTCTGATTTATGGAGTGATAAAAAGAGATATCCAAAATCCCCTCAGTAAAAACCTTGAACTCTAACATGTCAACAAAATCAAACAAGAGTTTTGAACCTGGCTTTATCCAATGTTCAGATTTAAACTTTATTTATTTAAAAATAACGTTTCAAAAACTTGCAATGCAAAACATATTGTCTTAAAATACTGTGATTAATCTACTGGGGAAAGTGTTTGTTTCGTGCGCTTTGATTGATGAAGAGATGTTTCTCCTCTCGCCAGCGGCACGTCTGATCGCACGCCATCAATATTCAACAAGTCCCTCCACTTACCATATATGCGTTTATTAAAATTCATAAGAGCGATATTTACTCTCATAGACTACATTACCCTGAGAGAGGAATAAAGGGAGGGAGAGATGATGGACGCCACAACACGCCAGCAAAATAAACACATATCTCTTTTCCCAATAGGAAGTAGAAATCCTGACAGAATCACGTCATAATTATGAGTCAAAGCCACTCTCACGTGATCACTGACATTGTTTGATGAAATTAATTGCATAGAAGCAAATAAATGTTTGATGGCTGTTTGTGCAGGTAAAACCGAGCTGGCCAAGCAAGTGGCTCGATACATGCATAAAGACATTAAGAAGGTCAGTGAAGTCAGTAAATAAACCTTCATTGGAAATGATCGGCTGCGCATGAAGGGTGAATAACAAGATTCTGTCGTTCTTTTCCTCAGGGTTTCATCCGCATGGACATGTCTGAGTTTCAAGAGAAGCATGAGGTGAGACTCACACAAACACAGACCCGTTTCATTGACTCTACTGTTGTTAGACGCAGTTTTTTCTTTGGTGTATTTTAGAGTAGAATTCGCAGTCAAACTCGCAAAATTCACAATCTCTAACTGAGTTTTGAAGGCTGTTTGTGTTTGACCAGAAACAACACAAAAATATGTAAATCACATGTGTATGTATCAAACCTCATTACTCATGTTATTATTCAGATTTTTATTTGTGTTTGTATTTTAATTTGACATATTTATGATTTAACATTCTATAAGTGTTTTATTTGGATTTATTTATTATTATTATTTATTTTAATTGCCATTTTATTAATCTTTTTTAATTATCTTTTTTATGTGTGTTGTTTTTATTTTCAAATTATTTATATATTTTAATTTGACATATTTGATTGAACTATTAGTAAGTGTTTAATTTGGATTAAAAATGTTTATTTTAATTGGCATTTTTATTCATTCTTTTCTTATTTGTGTTGTAATTTTAAAATGATTTATATATTTTAATTTGAAAATGTTATGATTTAATACATTTTTAGTAACTGTTTTATTTTTACATTTTTCAAAAATACAATTGTTTATTATTCAGTCCTTTTTAGTAAGATTTTCATTTTGAATGTTTTTACAGCTTTTATTTATTTTTGTATGTGTTTATTTTAATTTAGCATTTTTATTTTATCCTAAAGAATTTAAGTTTTCTCAACTTAAATTATCACGTTTTACGTGATAATTTAAGTTGAGAAAACTTAATTTTTTTAGGTGTTACCAATTGAAGTAATTTTTTTAAGTTGATCCAACTGTTCACTTTTTACAGTGTGGTTAAATTAATATTTAGTAGGTGTTTTGGATTTTTTACAGTATTATTTAAATGTAAATTGTTATGATTAAGTACCAAACCCTGATTTGCACTGATATCTACTGTAGGGGCTTGTATCTTGTGGCGTCACTGATGCAGCATCATGTGCTTATTGTGTTATGAATTGCAGAATTACAGTAATATTGAGTGAAGTTGAGCTTGTGGTTTCTGGTTTAGTAGGATCTGATCTCTGTGCTTCTCTTCATAAGCCGTTTAGTCGTGCTGTTAGAACTGTGACCTTAGACTGAGTCTAAACGCACACAATTCAATCACACACACACACTTATTGTATTGATAGAGGACTGTCACTGTCACTCAGTTTAGCCGGATGAAGAGTGTGTTTGATTGAATCATCGTGTCGATCTCCTCAGAGGTCAGATCTGGCCATTTCTCATCTTCGTTGTCTTTTATGTGTGTTTTGTGTGTTTCTCTCAGGTGGCGAAGTTCATTGGTTCTCCTCCAGGGTACGTGGGTCATGAAGAAGGTGGTCAGCTGACCAAACAGCTCAAACAGTGTCCGAACGCTGTGGTTCTGTTCGACGAGGTGGATAAAGCTCATCCAGATGTGCTGACCATCATGTTACAGCTCTTTGACGAGGTACAGACTCACAATCATCTGTGGGAAAAGGAGGATTTAGTATTAGTCAAGTCAAGTTCACAACACAGCTTTACAGAAAATCACGATGATAATGTTTATAATATCTTAATATCTTCATGGCTTATTGTCGCATTTATCAGATTAGAGCTGTACGATAATATAGTTACATTTTTATGATGGTACAAGCAATTAAGCAGCTTAAATTTTGGTTTAAATATTATTAATATTATTTATTTTAATTTTATATTTTTATGACTTGATTTATTTTTAGTAAGGCTGTTTTTCTTTTTAAATTATTTATTTTAATTTTACATTTTTATGATTCAATTTATTTTTTTTGTAAGTTTTATTTGCAATTGTTTGTTTTTTTATACATTTTTTATGATTTAATTTTTAGTGAATGATTTATTGTTGAATGATTGATTGTTTATATTTTAAAATTTTATTATTTGTTTTTTTTTATAAAATTATTTATTTTAATTTTATATGTATATTACTTTTATGTTGATTGTTTATATTAAAATTGTTTTAATTTGATATTTCATGGTTCATTACATTTTTACCAAGGTTTTTATTTTAATTGTTTTTATTTTAAAATTATTTAAAATTTTACATTTTACAATTTTACATTTTATTATTATTTATTTATTTTATTAGAGCTTAGAGCTGGGCAATAATATAGTTCACATTTTACGATGATGCAAACCATCAAGCAGCTGAGATTTACTGCATACCATATGTCACTTTATTTTAGTGTACAGTATATATGTGTATAATATATACTGTATATCCAACTTTATGCACAGAGCTGTGCAATATTACAGCTATATTAATCATAATACCCTGTGGCTCCTGAAGATGTGCTGGTGTTTCAGGGTCGATTGACTGATGGGAAGGGGAAGACGATCGAGTGTAAAGATGCCATCTTCATCATGACATCCAATGTGGCCAGTGATGAAATTGCCCATCATGCATTGCAGCTGAGACAGGAAGCTCAGGAGCAAAGCCGCAGACGCCTCGCTGAAAATCTGGGTGAGGATTTAAACATTTCAGTAACGGATAATGTACATCCAGATAATGTTATCTCAGAATAAACCCGACAGGGTGATCAGGTCTTCATCAGCCTGAAGGGGTTTATTCTGAGATAACACACACACTCTCTCACACACACACACACACACACACACACACACACCTGAAGGGGGTTTATTCTGAGATAACACACACACACACACACACACCTGAAGGGGGTTTATTCTGAGATAACACACACACACACACACACCTGAAGGGGTTTATTCTGAGATCACTAACACACACACACACACACACACCTGAAGGGGGTTTATTCTATTATGCCTTATTACACAGCTACTTGCCACATTAGACATGAAATATTGATCTGAGTTGAAATAATTTATCAGCAAAGCTTCAGTTTCAGCGGCGAGTTCAAACTAGACGGATATTTAAGAGATACGGTTTACAGTCATAACACTTATTACACAGCATTTCAACACATTAATAATTATGGAGATTAGAGATATTGATTTCAGATTAAACCGTTTTAAAATCGTACCTGTTTGTATCTTATAATCCAACAGTGAACAAAACAATAGTCACAAAATGGCCGCCGCAGCGCTTGTATGAAACGAGAGCGAGTCCACGATAATTAAATTACTGTACACAAAATATTGATTCGACTGAATTTTAATATTTTATTAGCTCACCAAATGCAAAACTTCCATGAAGAAAAAAGGTTCCTAGCGAGCGTATAGAGTTCAGTGACCCGGATGAGCCTGTGTTTCTGTTTCTGTTGTTATCTGGGAATAATATACTGGGATTGACCAATCAGAATCAAGTATTCCACAGAGCCGTGTGATAATATTTGACATTTATGTGTGTGTAGAAGATGTTCAGAAGAGCGAGAAGATCACGATCTCAAACACGTTCAAGGAGCAGGTGATCCGGCCCATCCTGAAGGTACTGATGGTCCTCACGTGCTCTCTGATTGGCTGCTGATTGGCTGCTAATGTGTCACCGCTCGATCTGATTGGTGCGTTTCAGGGTCACTTCAGGCGTGACGAGTTTCTGGGGAGGATCAACGAGATCGTTTACTTTCTGCCGTTCTGTCACTCCGAGCGAATCCAGCTCGTCAGCAAAGAGCTCAACTACTGGGCCAAGAAGGTGAACACACACTCAACACAAACACACACACCAACGAGCCTGTGACTTTAAATACTGTACACACACACAGACACACTCACACAGAGACACACTCACACTCTCACTCACTTACAAACACACACTCACACACACACACACACAGACACTCACACACACAGACACACTCTGACACACACACACACACACACTCTCACTCACTCACAAACACACACTCACACACACACACACAGACACACTCACACACACACACACACACAGACACACTCTGACACACACACACACACACTCACACTAGGATCAATAGCAGCTGCTGCTCTTGACGACTGTAATCATATTAGTGAAGTTAACATGTGGTCTATTCATAAATATTTAAATATGTATAAAACTTCATATCTGTCAGACGTCTGCCTGCAGGGACAAACACGCTTGTTCAGGGCCTTTAGTCATACGTCAGTGTGTGTGTGTGTGTGTGTGTGTGTGTGTGTGTGTGTGTGTGTGTGTGTGGTTAGAAATATGTTGATACCAGCATTTTAAAAAATCTAAATGATCTGATGTGGTACAGTGAGAAAAACAACAAGCTTCAATGTTAAACATCACATTATTTAATATGATTAATATGATTAATAATCATTCTAATGTTGTATATACACACACGCATATGTATCTATAGTGTTGATGTGTGTGTGTTTGCGCAGGCCAAGCAGAGGCACAACATCACGCTGCTGTGGGAGCATCCCGTGCTGGAGCTGCTGGCGGGGGGGTATAACCTGCACTACGGGGCTCGATCCATCAAACACGAGGTGACACCTGTCAATCACTCATCAATCATCAGCATTATCAGTGTGGAAATCTCAGGATTCTTTCTTTGATGAACAGAAAGTTCAAAAGAACAGCGTTTATTTGAAATATAATCTTCTGTAACATTATAAATGTCTTTACCGTCACTTTTGATCAATTTAATGTGTGCTTGATAAATAAAAGTATTAATTTCTTTCTTTTTTTTTTATTTACCCCAAACTTTTGAATGGTAGTGTTTCACGGTTTCCTCAACAATATGAACTGTTTTGAATTGAATTTGAATTGATCAGAAGTTCAAGAATAAGAATTTCCTATTATCACTGTAAAGCTGCTGTGAAACAATCTATATTATTAAAGCGCTGTATAAATGAAGATGACTTGACTTGAACTGCTGACTTGCCATTTCAAATATATATATCACAGACAACACCAAATTATTTACTTATGTGGCAAGCACGCTACGCCATCACGCTACATCATCACGCTACATCATCACGCTACGCCATCACGCTACATCATCACGCTACGCCATCACGCTACGCCATCACGCTACATCATCACGCTACGCCATCACGCTACGCCATCACGCTACATCATCACGCTACGCCATCACGCTACATCATCACGCTACGCCATCACGCTACATCATCACGCTACATCATCACGCTACGCCATCACGCTACATCATCACGCTACGCCATCACGCTACGCCATCACGCTACATCATCACGCTACGCCATCACGCTACGCCATCACGCTACATCATCACGCTACGCCATCACGCTACATCATCACGCTACATCATCACGCTACGCCATCACGCTACATCATCACGCTACGCCATCACGCTACGCCATCACGCTACATCATCACGCTACGCCATCACGCTACATCATCACGCTACATCATCACGCTACGCCATCACGCTACATCATCACGCTACGCCATCACGCTACATCATCACGCTACGCCATCACGCTACATCATCACGCTACATCATCACGCTACGCCATCACGCTACATCATCACGCTACGCCATCACGCTACATCATCACGCTACATCATCACGCTACATCATCACGCTACGCCATCACGCTACATCATCACGCTACGCCATCACGCTACGCCATCACGCTACATCATCACGCTACGCCATCACGCTACATCATCACGCTACATCATCACGCTACGCCATCACGCTACATCATCACGCTACGCCATCACGCTACATCATCACGCTACATCATCACGCTACATCATCACGCTACATCATCACGCTACGCCATCACGCTACGCCATCACGCTACATCATCACGCTACGCCATCACGCTACGCCATCACGCTACATCATCACGCTACGCCATCACGCTACATCATCACGCTACATCATCACGCTATGCCATCACGCTACATCATCACGCTACGCCATCACGCTACATCATCACGCTACGCCATCACGCTACATCATCACGCTACATCATCACGCTACGCCATCACGCTACATCATCACGCTACGCCATCACGCTACATCATCACGCTACATCATCACGCTACATCATCACGCTACATCATCACGCTACGCCATCACGCTACGCCATCACGCTACATCATCACGCTACGCCATCACGCTACATCATCACGCTACGCCATCACGCTACATCATCACGCTACGCCATCACGCTACATCATCACGCTACATCATCACGTTACGCCATCACGCTACATCATCACGCTACGCCATCACGCTACATCATCACGCTACATCATCACGCTACATCATCACGCTACATCATCACGCTACGCCATCACGCTACATCATCACGCTACATCATCACGCTACGCCATCACGCTACATCATCACGCTACATCATCACGCTACATCATCACGCTACGCCATCACGCTACATCATCACGCTACATCATCACGCTACGCCATCACGCTACATCATCACGCTACATCATCACGCTACGCCATCACGCTACATCATCACGCTACATCATCACGCTACATCATCACGCTACGCCATCACGCTACGTCATCACGCTACGCCATCACGCTACGTCATCACGCTACATCATCACGCTACGCCATCACGCTACGTCATCACGCTACGCCATCACGCTACGTCATCACGCTACGTCATCACGATACGCCATCACGCTACGCCATCACGCTACGCCATCACGCTACGCCATCACGCTACGTCATCACGCTACGCCATCACGCTACGTCATCACGCTACGTCATCACGATACGCCATCACGCTACATCATCACGCTACATCATCACGATACGCCATCACGCTACGCCATCACGCTAAGATGGGATTCGTTTCATTCATGCTTCAGACGCGTTACGTTAAGAGTGACGGGGACGTTCTCAGGGAACAAGGGTTCGATTTTTTACTGTAGTTTGATTAAATAAATGCAGCTTTGATGAGCAGAAGAGACTCTTTTAAAAACATTAGTGTATATACAGCATGAGTGTGTGTGTGTGTGCCTACTTAACTATATTTTGGGGACAAATTTGTACCCAGAAGTGACCAAAACCTGACAAAATCTGTGTGTGTGTGTGTGTGTGTGTGCAGGTGGAGCGGCGGCTGGTGAATCAGTTGGCCGCTGCGCACGAGCAGGAGCTTCTGCCGAAGGGATGTACACTACGACTCTTCGTGGAAGTGGAAGGAGGACAGGAAGTGAAGGGCGGAGGACAGGAAGTGAAGGACGGAGGACAGGAAGTGAAGGGCGGAGGACAGGAAGTGAAGGTTCTGCGTCTGGAGCTGGTGGGAGACGACAGCACCGCCCGAACACTGGACATCCGCTCGCCGCTGAACCCCGACGACGTGAACTACGCCCACAGACGTCACTGAGACACACACTCCAGTCCGGTTAGTGTGTGAATACGACATCGCTGACTCCAGTGAAGCTTCAGAAACACATGAAGAGAGAAGTGTGTGTTGTTTTAGTGTTAGCATGTTAAAAATATGATGCGTTCAGTGTTTCATCACAGCTGAGCTCGTAACTTTAATAACTCACATAAATCAGAGCAGCTTTATGATGTTCGTAATGATGAAGGCTTGCGTCACGTTTCCGAGCGTTTGCCATGTGTACAGACTGAAAATATCACACACACTCACTCACACACACACACACACACACACACTCACACACACACACATATACACTCACACACACACACTCACACACACTCATACACACACACACACACACACACACACACACACTCACACACACTCACACACACACACACTCACACACACACACACACACACACACACACTCATATACACACACACTCACTCACTTACACATATTCACTCACTCTCACACACCCACACACACTCACACATGTATACACAAACACACACACACACACACACACACATATACACTCACACATACACTCACACACACACACACACACATATACACTCACACATATACACACACACACACTCACACATGTATACACAAACACTCACACATATACACTCACACACACACACACATATACACTCACACACACACATATACACTCACACATATACACACACAAACGCACACACTCACACATGTATACACAAACACACACACACTCACACATATACACTCACACACACACATATACACTCACACATACACTCACACACACACATATACTCACACATATACACTCACAAACACACACACACTCACACACACACACACACACTCACACATATAATGTTTCCTGGGTGTTTGTCATATGAATAAATTGTACAGATAAATATGAAGATGTGTGTGTGTGTTGTGTTGTGTTGTGTTGTGTTGTGTTGTGTTGTGTATGTATTGTGTTGTGTACTGTAAAACACTAGTGATTCTGAGGTGTAAGATCTGAATGTGAATCAGTCTTCAGCTCTATCACAGATAAAGGAAGAATGTAACGCTTCACAGAGAGACACACATCAGTTTCCTCCACTTCTGCTCTTCACACGTTCAGTGAGTTTTCATGTTGCTTTTGGCCATCAATAAACTAGTTTCAGTGATTACATGTTCAGAAGAGAAACTGTTCTGATGAACGTGTGAAATGTGAAGATATGTGTGTAAAACATGAAAGTTGTGTGTGTTCACTGCAGGTTATCTCAGGATAATGAAGCTCGTTTCTGCTACGGGATGAAGAGGGTCATTCCTCAGAGTTATAAAGTCTGACCTACAGTATATATATATACACACACACACACACACACACACACACATATATATATGAGTCTGAATTGAAAGATTAAAAAGTCATAATTATTTTTTTTTACTTTTATTTATTAATGTCTAAAGCAGAAACGAGCTTCCATAGGATGGGCATTTAATTAACAGTCATTTACATGTTTAACCGCAAATATTTTTTTATTATTCTTGCGCACAAACGTTAAATAAAGTTCATCAAGTCTCTCGTCTGACTCCGGGTGTGTGTGTGAGCTGGACACCGGTGTTAGCTCAGGAATGTGGATTCACACGCTGGAAACATGTGACAGGAATGTGTTTGGGAATGTGGAACGTGTGTGTGTGTGTGTGTGTGTTGTGTGTGTGTGTGACAGAGTACAGAAGGATGGAATGCATAAAGAACATTCCTTCTTTTCTCTGCATCCTCCTTTACACATGTAGGGATTCACTCACTTCCTGTGGGGATGAAATTAGCATCTTAAAACAGAGGCAGCATGAGAGAGACCTCCCACAACACACACACACACACACACACACACACACACACACACACACACTACTCATACTCACTCACACACACACACTCACTCTCTCACACACACACACACACACACACACACACACACATGTATACACAAACACACGCTCACATATATACACTCACTCACTCACACACACACTCGCACACCGTTAGCGTGTGTTTGGGTCTCTCCTGTGTGTTGTGGATGTGCGCGTGTCAGTAACATCTGTAATGCTGTCCGCCGTCTGTGAACACAAGAACAGTAGATGTGACTGATTCAGGAGAAGGGAAACATGTACATTAATGTAAACAATAGAGCATGAATCTCTGCACTGATAGAAGGTTGAATATGAATGAGTGTGTGAGACGGAGGAGTGTGTGTGAGAAGATGCTGTAACAGCAGAAACTCTCCTTCAGCCTCTCAAACAGTCCAATCTAATTATACACCGAGAGACTGTGTGTGTGTGTGTGTGTGTGTGTGTGTGTGTAATGATGATCCTCTATCACAGTCTGCACTGATCCGGCCTCTCATACACACACACACACACACACACACAGCCGTGAACGTCTCTCGTCCATTATCGTGTGTGTCCATGTCTTTTAACGCTGCCGGTCTCTCGTCTCTCTCTCTCTCTCTCTCTCTCTCTCGCTCTCTCTCTGCTCGAGTCCCACCGGACAAACCTGCAGGAACACACACAGTTATTGATTTACCATTTACAGTCCTGTAGCTCTGCATCTGAGAGATGAGAAATTACACTCAGAGAGAGACTGAGAGAGAGAGAGACTGAGAGAGAGAGACCGAGAGAGAGAGAGAGAGACCATAGTCCTGCTTCTGTGTTTCTAAACACACACACACACTTGATTTATTTCTGAACTTGTGCTGTTGCACTATTGTAGTTAGTCTGTTTTTCATTTTGGTTTATTGACATGATACACAAATTACTAAGATTAAACAATCTGACAGGTTTTATCTCCGCCTGAACTATAAAAAATGTATTATTTGTGATGTGTGTGTGTAATTATGTTGCTTTACGTGTGTAAACTCCGGAAGAACCCGTGATTTATTATGCCAGTGTGTGTTTACACCACAATCATCGTTCAGTGTAACGCGTCGAAAGTTATGCTGATGACGTCACGTGGACGTTCTATTTCGACAATATTCTCGAGTCGCGTTGACTTGCGCTGCTGACGTGAACGTTCTATTTCGTCATATCGTTCGTTCTATTGCGTCATTGTTCTATTTTGTTCGCGATGTGCCTTTGAGCGTTTTTTGTCGCTGTTTTATTTATTTTAATCTGCGTGTTGAAATATTTTAGGAAGCGTGCACGCGCGTTCACGCATTAAACGTTAGTTTTGTTTACATGTCCGCCTACTATGTGGAAGATAAACGGTGTCATGCCTGAGCACATCTGTGCAGTTTGAGATCAGGTGTCTGTTACCTGCTGCTGTTAAAGGCAGAGATGTAACAGAACTCTACCGTTCCCATCATTCGCTGCAATATTTCAGCCAGAACAGCATCTGTGCGGAACAGGGTTTCCCGCGCCGCGAACATGAGAGCGAATAAAAGCGCGAGCAGCTTCTCTTCTGTCTCGTGTCTCTCTCTGAAAGACTCGGGGAGAAATCCATTCTGCCTAATTCAAAGCTTGCTCTGGGACAGCTCGCGTGGCAGATTGCCGGCTAATTAGTTTAGAGGAGAGTTTAATTAGATTAAGTTTGCACAGGTCCCGCGCAGCGCCGGTTGTGTCGGGCTCTGAGCGCGCGGGGCCCCGGAGCCCTGATCTGATTAACGCGTATGCCCATTACTGGCTCTCCAGCTGCTGCCACTACACACTATACACACTATACACACACTACACACACAGACAGACAGAACCGCTACATCTGATGCGGAGTTTGTTTTTTCATTAATAAAATGACGTCAGTTTTCCACTGTAAAAACAAACAAACGTTGGTTTAACTTTTAAAAAAAGTAAGTAACCTGGTTGCCTTAAAATTTTTAGTTAATATAATGGACATTGGTTTAATAAATAGAAATTCAAAATATTATCTCAACCACATTAATTATCTAGATTTGACAAAAGAAAAAAAAAGTTGTGATGATAAATCATGAATATATACATATATATATATATTACAGTTTAGCTAGTTGAGAATTTTCTGACGTTGGTAAGAGCATCTCTGGTCAAAACCACCTCAGATATTTAAAGTCCCGTTTAGTTTTCTATATTTCATATAATTGTTCCATATTTAGACATGGTTAATTGTGACCGTTTCAATTAATCGACTTGATTAAAGAATTCTACAAAAATGGATCGCACATTTGTATGTTATAGAAAATATTTGGTAACGCTTTAAGATGACGTAGTTATACGTTTCTACATGTACTTACTATAGTAATAGCAGTAAATTATGTATATAGTAACTAACCCTACCAAACCCAAACTGTAACTCTATAAGTACATGTAGTTAATTAATATTGCCTTAAAATAAAGTGTAACCAAATTTAAAGCCTATAAGAAAAATAGAATCCCAGGAGGTTAATTTCTATATTGTGAATAGGAAAAACCGTCACAATATTTTTGGAGATTATTTTCTTAATAACAAATTTTCTTAATAACAAACTTAATGCTGTCAATCAATCTTTTTTTCAATCTTTTTTTAATCATTTAAATGAGATCAAATGATTATTATAGTTATTTTGACAGAGCAAATTGCAATACATGAGTCTTAATGGATTAGAAATAGGTTGTTTGGCAGTTTAAATTTGAATTTTGACAGTTGGGATTTGAATTTTGATTGTTTTATTTATTTATTTTTTGACAGTTGGAGTTTGAATTTATCATTTTTTAAATTTTGACAGTTTGAGTTTGAATTTAGAACTATTTCAATTTTGACAGTTGGAGATTATTTGATTTTTTATTGTTTTTTATTTGACAGTTGGAGTTTTAATTTAGAATTTGTACAAATTTGACAGTTGGATTTTGAACAGTCTTTGCTCATTTGAACACTCAGTCGTGTAAATCTATGGTATTTCCCGCGTGTTTCAGCAGAGGATTTGAACGCAACAGTTCAGTTGGTGTGAAAGTGTTTCTCCTGTGGATCAGAAGTCAGAGCCGGACACACGGGCTCTTCAGCTCGGTGTCAGGGGTGAGTTTGCCGGGGAACTGATCCCGGTTGCCCGTGTTAACCAGCGCACACATGCGTTAATCTCTTCAAAGACGCTCGCGCACATCTGACTTTCAAATCCGAGTGTTTGTCTTGAAAATGGGCTCTAATCCCGATCCGAGCGACCCATGAGACCAGCAGCTTTAAAATTCATCGGCGATTAGCGGAAACAGTAACGAGGCTCTTTCTCATTCATGGCGCTTGTGTAAATAACTGTGCTGTGATTGACAGCTGAGGTCTGTGATTGACAGCTGAAGAACGGCTCAGGCCGAGCGCGCTGCTCTTCATTTTTTGATGGATTCTGGCATGCTGTTGTTGATCGATAGTTACACTAACCAGCGTTTAACATTAGTGCACTTACTGTCTGTCCGAGAGCCTCCATTAATTTCTCCTGTGGTTCTAAAACACTCATATTTTGCTTTGCCATCACAAAAAAGGGCATTTTCCGAGCGCAAAATAAATATATAAATGGAAAGCGCAGGGTCTCGTGCTCTCCGGGATAATTGAATTGTGTTTGGGTTGGTTTGGTTTGGCTGACAGTAATCGCATCCGATGCTCGGGCCATTACAGCGAGCGCGCGCGCGTGCGTGTGTCTCCCGGTGACCGATCACTGCTGAATGCAGATTGAGCTAATGAGAGAGAGAGATTGATGAGAGAGAGAGAAAGGGGGATGAAGGATCGGGAAAGGATGAGACGCGACCCGTCTGTGTCACGCGCGTAAACAGTGACCCGTCTGAAACCCGCCGGGCGCGCGCGCGAGACACTTGCTATTTAGTACGAACAAAACTTTTTCATTTGTTTGTTTGAACATTTATGTAGGCTAATTTCAACAAAAAGTCTTATTAAAATGAAAACTGGATCAGCAAAATAGATAATAGACTGAAATAACGCGCAATATGTCACGTCAGCATTTATTTTTCATTACACGCGCACGATGTAAAATACTAAATTAACCGTGAGTCGAATCAGACAATTAGTTCATTTAATTTTACATGGTTTTATTTCGTTTATGCTTCTTTATTTGGCATCGATGGCTTTTAACATCCATAGAATATTTCCACTGCACAAATGGTTATTTTGATTAAAATCTCCTACGGGAAAATGGTTTTGGGAAACCACTGCATTAAAAAAAAAACTATTTGAATATTAAATACATTAGTAGCCTATATTCATTCGTCAAGTTGTATATTAAAAATGGCATATTTCATTGCTATTGAGTATTTAACAATGAAATCTGTAACAAGATGTAAAGCGCGTTCTGAATCGCACACACACACACACACACACACACTCAGGTGAGCTCGGAGCTCTCCTCAGGTGTGTACGGAGATGACGAACTCGTGCTGAAAGGTTCCGGTGTCCGTGAAGACTTGTTGCTGTCGTGTGTATCTCGTCACTTCCCGGTACAGTCGTTAATCTGCGCTCGTGATGCGGACGCTGATGGATGAAGTTTGAGACGCGCGTCACCCGAAATCATCCAAACGCGCCGTGACGCGCACGCCCGGGGCCGCGTCGGGATAACCAGGTTACGCGCGCATAAAGAGAGGGTTACAGGGTCAAAAGTCAAACGAATCCATGACACATATGGTTAAAAATGACATATTCAGCTGCATGAAAATAAATGTTGTTTCTGATTTGATTACGTTAAATGCGATTATTATTGCATAATTTTGAAACGTGATTTTTATGTTAAATATGATGATTTCACGTAGCCTTATAATGCGCCACAGCAGCACGGATAATATCCATGTCTAATTAATATTGTTCAAAGAGTTCGATAAGCTCGCGCGTAATAGTGAGTGACAGCGAACAGATGCGCGTGACTGTGAGCAGCAGGTTTCCGTCCAGTCATCTCTGATGAAAACAGATCGAATAAACGCGTGCAATTAACGACTTCAAGTCATCATTAATTAGTATTTCATCGTTTATTTTAATTTTACGCTCATTTTATTTCATTCGGCCCCTAAATGCAGCGTTGGGGGTTTAAATAAAGGCCATTATTCCCGAAATCAAATTAAACTTCTCACACTACCAACCAGAGCCGCATTAAAGCTAAAACAATCCCACAATTCATTTAGCATGAGGAAGACGGACCCATTTACCCGCTCTTGAAAAGTTGCCCATCCTCGCCTTAATGCCATTAGTCTTAATAGCCATTAATAGTCATTTATTTAGAGTTATATGTGCGCGCGCGCAGGGAATATGCGCGCTCCAGGTCTCGTTTAAACAAGAAATAAAATGCAAAAAAGGAGCATTAGATGAAATAGTGAAGCACAAGTGTAGCAGATGATGTTGGAAAGGGTTAACGCGGAGGTGCATTAGAGATGCATGGAGAGAGAGTGTGTGTGTGTGTGTGTGTGTGTGTTGAGGGAGGAGGATCTCAGAACTGAGACATTGTCATGCAAACACAGACCACCGCCTCGCCATTGTCTCCCGGACTCCAACTTTATTATAAACACACCGAGCAGCAGAGCCGCGGAACACACCGAGACACACACACACTCCTCGAGCGGACCTTCACACACACCTGCGTCTCCATCATTCCGCCCTCCACATGTACAAAATGGATTACTCGTATCTGAACACGTACGACTCTTGCATGGCGGCGATGGAGGCGTCGGCGTACGCGGACTTTAACTCGTGCAGTCAGAGCAACGCGTTCCAGTACAACCCGATCCGGAACGGGTTCAGCTCCAGCCCGGGGTGCGGGACGCTCGGGTCCGCCAGCTGTGCGCTGGGTGCGCTGAGAGAACACCAGCCCGCGCCCTACTCCACAGGTGACACACACACACACACACACACACACACACACATGCATGTGCGAGAGCTAAAACACTTCATATGCAATGCGACTTGAACATAACAGGTGTGGAATGTTAAGCGCGTGTTAATCATGCTAAACTAACCATTTTTCTTTGTTTAACATGTAAAACTCGTTCTAAATGTAGCGATTTACACGTCATGACTCACTGTTTAAAAACGCTCCAAAAGAACGTAGAATTCTAATGACGTTATTTGGAACTTTCGGCGATCAGTTCCTAAAATAACCGTTTTTTGTTTGTTTTTTTCAATTAGTGTGAACCGTTTTTTTTTAATTAGTGTGAACATTTTCATAAAGAATCGTTTGATTCCATCGATTCTTCGATGCCGATAAAGAACCGTTATTTTGTATCTTTGAAAGGCTACAAATGTATCTTTAATTTGGATAATTGATTTACACCCAGTTGCAAAAATCAAAAGAGAATCCTGTAGCTTTGCGAGTTTTACGTTTTCGGCTAATTTAATTTAATTCAATTAGCCTAAATTTCGTGTCATATAATTTGAGGCGCAAATCAATTTAAAGTAATTAATTGAATTATGTGTTACGGATCTATAATTAAAAAGAGCGTTTATTGGACAGAAAAAGAAAATGAGAAACGATCCTGTCTCGCCAGATATTTCTGTGCGGTAAATGTACATTACAGGCTTGTGTAGTTATTATCGCATTTTCACATCAGAACATGTGTGACTTATAGTGAGTCTGTCGTTTTTAAATAAAATGCATAATTTAATTATAATTCTAATCATAATAATACAAATGCACGGAGTCATTCCTCAAATGTATTTTATGGCACTTATTTGCTACCCATTGAAACGCAAAAACCATTCCTTTTTCTTATTTAAAAATAATAATAATCAGACATAAATGTGCAACATTTACAGAATAATTTGTTTGTCTGAACTGCTGTGAAATTGGAGGTCTTCATCATGACTCTCCCGGTGTCGTTGATCTTTCAGTCCCGTACAAGTTCTTCTCGGACCCGTCCGGTCTGAACGAGAAGCGCAAGCAGCGGCGGATCCGCACGACCTTCACGAGCTCGCAGCTGAAGGAGCTCGAGCGCGTGTTCGCGGAGACGCACTACCCGGACATTTACACGCGCGAGGAGCTCGCGCTGAAGATCGACCTGACCGAGGCGCGCGTGCAGGTGAGGCGCATGTTCAACAATCATCACTGAGTGCAAAAACATATGAAAATAAATATCAGACTATGGATATTTTGGGCCTCTTCCAAATGTAATTAATTTAGATTTATAGCGGCTGCATTGGGTCACGTGCAGATACGCGTTAGTAACACTTCACAATGAAAAATATTTGTAAGGCTTTATTTTACAGTGTCCTAAAAATGCTGGGTCGTTTTAACCCAATTTTGGGTCAAATATGGACAAACCCAGCCGTTGGGTTACATTTTTAAACTGCATTTTTAATCCAGCGTTTGGGTTTGTCCATATTTGACCCAAAATTGAGCTAAAACAACCCAGCATTTTTTTATTAGTGTGTACATGTACTAAATTATGCATGGCCTAAATACATGCAACTAAACCAAAAGTACATTTACAGTAGTTCATTAATATTACTCAGTACTGACATATATAATAACGCTGTAACGATGACACCTTAAAATAAAGAGTAACCAAAATATTTCTAAAGCATTTATTAATCTTATAGTTCAAATTCAGCGTTTTAGGAATAATGGTTCAACAGGGTTTATTTTTTATTTATGTTTTTTGCAGCGATGCAATAGAATCACTTTTTTCTTCAAAGAACCTTAAAATAACATATAGTCCTATATTATATCTATATTATCTATATTAGAAATATATATAGTTCTAATTCTGTAGTGTGAGGAATATTTTAAAGAACTTTTAGGATGTTAAAGGTTCTACATTGACCCATCGATACTGAAAGAAAGAAAGAAAATTCGTAATATTACTCAGTATTGAAATATATAATTACACAGTAACAATGACACCTTAAAATAAAGAGTAACCAAAATATTTAAGAGTAACCTAAAGCATTTATTCATCTTATAGTTCAAATTCAGCGTCTTAAAAATAAAGCTTTCAACAGGGTTTTTTGTAGCAATGCAATAGAATCATAAAAGAACCATTTATATTTGAAAGATCCTTCAGGATGTTAAAGGTTCTTCATGGAACATCACTGCTGATAAAGAACCTTTACTTTTAAGAATGTAACATAATTAAAATCTAAATTTGATATCTGTTAATATCATGTAATAGACTAAAAGGGAATATTAATACTCTAACAAATGTAATGCTCTTTCATTTTTATTTATTTATTGCAGGAATACATACAGACATTTGACAAAATACACATATCGATGAGGATATGTGTTATATAAATGAATAGCTTTTTTACAACAGAAATGAACCCTCGCTGAACTTCAGCTGGACTGTGACTCTGTTTTCTTCCAGATCTGCTGTACAGAAACAAACTCTGTTGCATTATTTTCCTGTTATCTCTGTAAAGCTGCTTTAAAACAATCTGTATTTTATAAAACAGGTGACTTGACTTAAAAATGAACATTAATTCTGTATTTTTAAGAGTGTATCATAATTAAAATCAAACAATTGTATCTGATAATATCATTTAATTGACAAAAACATGAACATCAATCCTCTAGGAAGTGTAATCCTGAATGATGTCGTGGCTCTTCCTCAGGTTTGGTTCCAGAACCGACGGGCCAAGTTTCGTAAACAGGAGCGCGCCGCCAACTCTAAAGGAGCGACCGGCACCAAGAAGCCCGGAGAGACCCGCTCTTCATCTGAGGATGACGAGTCCAAAGAGTCGACGTGCAGCCCGACCCCCGACAGCACCGCGTCTCTTCCCGGATCCGGGAACATGGGGAGTCCCGGCACCGGCAGCCTCAGTCCGAGCCCCGTCTCCGGCTCCGGCTCCGGCTTCACCAGCGCCTCCATCTCGCCCTCGCTCCACCAGGGCCTGAAGAGCTCGCCGTGGCCCAGCCTCGGCTCGGCCGGACCCACGCCGGACCTGCTGAAGGCCTGGCAGCCCGCGGACAGTGTGGCGTCCGGCCCGTTCGCCGGCGTTCTGTCCACCTTCCACCGGAAACCCAACACAATCAAGACCAACCTCTTCTAGAGGTCCCAGCGCTCCTCCGTGTAGAACTGGGTCACTCGTGTAGAACTGGACTCCATGTTCACGCCGGCGATAAGGTCTCATGTGCTGACGCTAGTTAACACTCACATCTCTGCATCAAGTGCACTCTGAAGGTGCTGGGTTGTTTTAACATAAGTTTGGGTCAAATATGGACAAACCCAAACGTTGGGTTAAAATTTGAAATTGCATTTTTAATCCAATGTTTGCGTTTGACCCAAACTTATGTTAAAACAACCCAGCATCTTTCAGAGAGTACTCTGGACTGAATGCGCATGTGTTAGTACAGATACTGAGAACTGATGGAACCTTAAAGAGGATCATTTTATGGGTTTGCTTTTAATTTAGTTTTAATTTTAATTAAATTGTATGAATTAAGCAGCTCATAAAGATACTTTATCAGTACAGTACATGTACTTACCATAGTAATAACAGTAAATTATGCATAATTAAATGCAACTAACCCTCAAGCAAACCCTAATCCTACCCTAACTCTATAGTAAGTACACACTGTAACAATGACACCTTAAAATACAGTGTAAACGAGGTTCTATGTGGAACCGCAAAGGGGATCATTTTACGGATTTAGTTTAAATTAATTAAGTTTGTTTTAATTTTAATTAAATTGTATGGATTAAGCAGCTCGTTTATCACTAGTCTAATGCAATCATTTAAAACCTTTCTCCTTACAGAGTCAAGAGTGTATTTCAGTTTAGTTTGGCATGCTCTTGTTTAACTAATTAGAACATTAACACTTTACAATAAGGTTCATTAGTTAACATTAATTAATGCATTAACTAACATGAACTAACAATGAGCAATACATGTGTTACTGTATTTATAAATCTTTAATAATGTTAGTTAATAAAATACAGCTGTTCATCATTTGTTCATGTTAGTTAATGCATTAATTAATGTTAACAAATACAACCTTTGATTTTAATAATGTATTAGTAAATGTTGAAATTAATATGAACTAAGATTAATAAATGCTGTAGAAGTATTGTTATTTCTTAGTTCATGTTAACTAATGAACCTTATTACCATTAGAATTTACAGGGAATTAATAGTTCTACAGTATTTAATAATCTTAGTTAATGTTGATGTCAATTATAATAATAAATTTTTAACATTAAAAGTTGTATTTGTTCAAATAAAGGTTCAATATTGGCATCAAACCTTAAACATCTACGGAACTTCCCGTTCCACAACAGGTTCTTTAGATTATTAGAACAGTTTTGGTTCTGCTATGACGTCACTTTTGAAACCTTTATTTTTAAGAGTGCAGCTTTTAAACGAACATGATCAAACAATACGCAACTGTGATTTTCATAACCTAACATCAAGAACGGTTCATAAATGCTTTAATAATATATTTCACATTATCAGTTCATGTTAAGTGATGCAGTAACTAAAGTCAACAAATGAGACCTTATTGTAAAGTGTTTAATTTATTGTCATGTTGAACTCGTGGGCGCTTCTGTTGTGTGTGTGTGTGTGTGTGTGTATGTGAGTGAGTGTGTGTTTGTTCTACGGTCCATTTTATGTTCATCTCTTGCAGCTGCGATGTTTCTCTCTTTATGGTTCACAAGAGGATCTTTAACCCTGAAGATCTGCATCATCAGCGCTTGAGTGAATGCTCATTGTCAGTAAATTAGTTCTTCATTTCCTCTTAATTGAAGATCCAGAAACATTTAGTCCAGCAGGAGCTTCAGGACAAGAAATCGCATCCGTGAAGCGGCGTAGAGACGTCTTTCCTCTCACTGATGAATTCATCATGTGGTTCCTCACTGAAGCTCTTGAGTGTGTGTGTGTGTGTGTGTGTGAGTGTGTGTGTGTGACCCCAGAAACAAGCATAGTTAAGCCACTTGTAGTTAATTTATTGAAGGAAAAAAAAAAAAAAGGAAAAAAAAATATTGGGATGTTTTTTTAAGCTAGGCTTTTATTGAGAAATATTTTGTAAATATTAATATAAATACGATGTAGTTTCTTCTTTTTTTAATGTTTACTGGCTCCAGTGCACGCCATGTGTTTCATGAATGATCTGCTGTATATAATCCATAAAAATGACAAAATAAAGACAGTTAAAATGAACATGTCCAGTCTGATCTCGCATTCACTTCATCTGATCAGTGGACGCACAGAATATTACAGCATCAAGTGATGAGGAATTATTTTACAATTTCTATTTTGAAAACAAGAACTTACACGTTACAAAAAATCAAAGCAAGTGTCATTTGCACACAAACGTTAGAAATTTTGTTTTAAAATGCTTGAATTACATTCTGAAAAACTATCTTCTGCTGATCAGTTTATTTGTGAATAAAAGCCTAAACTCAATCTGTTCATCATATAAAGTGATGACAACTTTCTCATGTTTTGGAACTCCAGATTTATGAATGATGTAATTTTGAATTTGTTAGACGATAGCAATCAGACAATAGCATGTCATTTTATTCTCAATACCAGACACCCTAGAGGAATAGAGTAAAACATAACTACTAGATATCCCCACACTTCCCCAGGTGATTGATTACATTAAGCATTGTAAAAAAATATATATTTTACAAGTTTTCTGAAAAGTTATGTTTAAAAACAAATGAAGCATTACCTAAATAAATATGAACTTATTTGCTTAAATTTCTAGAACAAAAATCTGAACATTGGATAAAGCCAGGTTCAGAATTCTTCTTTAATTTATTTTACATATTAGAGTCAAAGGTTTATACAGAGGGGATTTTGGATATCTCTTTTTATCACTCCATACATCAGAAAATAGTCAACAGCCAGAAAAAATAATAATATTTACACCATTTTTGGAATAAAATGTTGTATAAAATCAGACAAATTAAATATGAAGAAACCCTTCAGTAAAATCCTTCAGAATATAGATATGAATAAAGCTGTAAGTTTTGGTGTATGTAAGTGCTGCTGAAGTGGAGGACAAAACTCATTTTGAGAACACGGCTTTTTAAGATATGTCCTGAAATTTAAATTTACAGATGCAAATAGATGGCGTTATAAAAGATACACTTAAAAGTTCTATTATGGGATGTTTTCTTTCCATTAGACTGATAAAACACTTCATGAAAAGCCAAAAAGCCCAAAATCTGTGTCTCGCCTTAAGGAAACAACAATATCCGAGACGCGATTAAGAACTGCATTTAGGAACATTCTAACAAACTTAGAATTTAAATGAAGAACGTAACTTTTTTTCCTTAAGACTTTTGTTAATGCAGATCCAGTTGATCAAAAGACATTGAGAAAAATCCTGCAGCATTTCACACACACTTGATCTGATGAAATATTGCTGACTATGTAATAATTTTACTAAATATTATATATGAAAATTACTGTATATTTTAGTTATTTTTACAAAAAACAATAACATGTAATCACTCTAATTTATTTAGGTTTCTTGGTTTGTAATGTATTGAATGATAATCTATAAATCATGGTTTATAGATTATAAATTTCAGTTTATTTATGCTGATAATTACATTTGCTTATATAAATATACTTACAAATGTAATTTCAAATTCCACAAAATGTTTGTGAGAAACGTTCTTTTACTGAACATAACTGTAGTTTTTATTAAACTAAAAAAAAAGAAAAGAACAAACATTAAAAGGACAGTCATTTAGCGGTCAAACACAAATATTAACTTACAACAATTGAGTTAAACTGTTAAAAATGATTATACAGCAAATAAATGAATGAAAGGGGAAAAACTTCTTAAGTTAAAACTTAATACACAAATAATTGATATCTAGAATAATTCTGCTACATGCATTTTAGGAGAAACACCCATAATTATAACATTAAAGACTTGTTAAATAAAACAAAGAAAGCTATTGTGATGAAAACAGAAAGACACGGAGTGCTTTGAACTGAACTAAACTCATCTTGAGATTGAGAAACACACTCGACTCTTTTAGAAATTCATCAGCGTTTGAATCTCACATCAGAATCAATGAGCAAATAGAAAAAGATTCACATGTAATATATGAATTTAACCGTTTCCTCTCTTGAATTCTCTCCAATCATCATGATGGTGCAGCGCCACCTGGTGAGAGGATTGTGTTATAGCCATCTTTCCCTCACACCAAACATCTGTGCAGGATGATGGGATTGTAAATGCTTCCAAATGAATGACACACTGAACCAAGAGAAACGAACGTTGACAAACACACACGAACACACACACTGCTTCAAGTCACGGCTGATTTTGGCTTATTTCCCTTTCCTTTAAAGTCATGAAACATGCATGAAAAACAAACTGTTATTAATAACTAACACTTCAGGAATGTTCTGATGATGTCACTTCCTACAGACGACAGGAAGTGGAGGGCGGGGCTGTAGTGAAACATCCTTTTGACACGTCGACTTGTTTAAATAATATCACAAACTACATCAGATTAAATTAAAACCAGGTAACATTCTACCAGTGCAAAGTTCAGTCCGAGCTGGATTGGGATTGGCTCACTTCTGCTGCTGTTGTTGCTTTAGACTGGCCAATAGGATCTTCTTATGGGCGGGGTCACGGATGCCCGCCTCCTCCAGATCCTCCTCTGTGATGTCACTGCAGGAAAGACACGTGATTGGATGATGGTTTCATCTTTGTATAATCAATCCAGCTCTGAATTCTAACTAATGAATTATGAAAATCTCAATCACAATCGGCTATGATTGGCTTTAAGCACCACTGAGAAACATAGCAGGGATTACGTGATATTTTACACCTGAGTAATGTGACACTGATGAACTTTAATAGACATTAAGTTAAAAACGCACGGGAAACCTTCTAAAAGGATAAATTACTGATTAAAAAATCGGAAAGCTACATGACTCACAACATTTGTGAAAGGTTATGATACTTTTATGGTGCTTTTGCAATTTGCACCTTTTAATATTTTTATTACAATATTGAATATTTTACCATTTATATTTTATTAAATTACAAAAATTAAATCTTATTTCATAGTATTATAGTCATAATACTGTACTACACTGTACTGTAAAATAAAAATATTTGATAATTATAACTAAAACTAATACAGAACAACAGTAAAATTACAATACTGATATTTATGGCTGTCTTAATTGTTTTCAAACATTATTCCACAGAACTTTTATTTTGGCGGAAAACCAAATGATACTGACTTTAATAGACATTAAATTAAAAGTACACAGTAGGAAACCTACTTAAAATAGGTTAAATAACTAATAAAAAAAATTGGATACTACATGACTAACTACATTTCTCAAAGGCATTTTGCACCTTTTACATTTTTATATTTTATAAAATTAAATTAATTAAATAAACCAATAATAATGACTATATTACAGTAATAATACTAACCCTACTGTACTGTAAAATATATATTTTTTAATAATAATAATCATCATCATTTTATCTTACAAAACAACAGTACAAATTACAAAACCAATCTTGATGGTTTTTAAACATTAAACCACACCGCTTTTATTTTGTCAGAAAACAAAATGACACTGGCAAACTTTAATAGACATTAAATAAAAAATACACAGTTGGAAAGCTACTAAAAATAAGATAAATAACCAATAACAAAAATTTAAAACCTACATGACCACATTTGTAAGAGCCAATTATATATATATATAATCTCAATAATCTGTATAGTATTAGTGTTTGCATAGAGTGTGGATTTAGCAAGTAATAACTGAAAGGATAATTTTATTTGAGAGGCAATTCTGATATTTCCTGTGTTTATATATATTTCAGTATTATTTCCCATGTTTTGTGGTGTATAATGTCTGTTCTGTTTCTTTAATGGCTACGCTCAAAGGAAAGGAAATAAGGGAGAAACAGATTTCTTTCCATATTGTCTGTCAGTTATGGATAAAACTTGTGTTTGAAGGTTTAAGGTAACACAAGATAAAGGTTTAACAAGTGCAATATCACAGCATACAGGAGCCAACACAACTGTTGCATATTTCTGTGTTTAATTGTGTTTTTGACTGACGTCTGTGACGAGTAAGAACTGCCACTATAACACAGGTGAAGTTACCCTAGGACTTTCATCAGCAACATTTGTGAAGAGTTATGATACTTTAATGGTGCTTCTGGATTTCTGCATTTTTTTGAAGCTTGAAAACTTGAGTTCACTGAGACTTCAAGCAAAGCAGTGTTTGTGTTCCTCAGAAGTCAGTCATACGTGTTTAAACCAACACAAGAGTGAATGTCTTTATTACTGACGTAACCCTCGTTCCCTGATGGTGGGAATGGAAAAGTAGTCGAGTGATCATTCTTGGGGCCACGATCAGCTCTGAGTAGTAGAAAATTGACCAATGAAATTGTGAATGAATTATGAATTGTGCCAAAATGCCTGTTCTAGTTGTAAAGCAATTTCATTGTTTAATGTTAATGTGTATAAAATGGCTCTAAGTGGAGGGAATTTAAGAAATGATGTAAGAAATGTGTGACGTCAGCTGAATTTCTCTCATCTTGGTACATATAACTTTATTTTCCTTCAAAGTCAAACATATCTCATTAGAAATGTGTTTGAGATTCTTTTATTTCATGTTGGAGTGATAAAGATAACTGACGAATAATTGTCTTTCATGTGTTGTATATGCATATCACATGTATATGGAATTTGCTGTATTTCTTTTCTTTCTGAACATTCGCTTTGATTATTTGTACATGTATGATTAGTTTTGTGAGCGGATGACCAAGAACTCACGTCAGTTTGGTGTTTTCTCATGTATTTCCAGGTATGATGTATTATTGTTTGCATTATGTTATGTTTTTGCATTCACGAAAGCATATGAAAAAAAGAACTGAGTTCATCAATCAAGTCATTTATTGATTGTTAAATTGTGTTTTCTCATGTGTTTCCAGTAAATGCGCTGCGTGAGGGAACTCGGCACACTGCAGAAAACGCTTTTCTTACTCAGTATTTTTGTCTTGTTTTCAGTCCAAATATTAAAAATATTCTTTAAACAAGGTGCATTTACTAGATGAGTAAAATGCCATTAGATATTATGTCCTGTTTTCCAGGGAAATTAATCAAAATTAAGTGAGTTGATGCTTAAAAAAAGTAAAATTATCTGCCAATGGGGTCAGAAAAATATTATTTGATCTAATCTTAATTCAAACAGAAACTAGATTATTTTTCTCACCCCATTGTTAGATAATTTTGCTTCTTTTAAAGCATCAACTCACTTAATTTTGATTAATTTCCCCGGAAAACAGGACATAAAATCTTATGGCCTTTTACTACTTTAGTAAATACATCTTGATTTGAGAAAAGTTAGATTTTTGGACTGGAAACAAGACAAAAATACTGAGTAAGAAAAGCATTTTTTGCAGTGTATAATGTCTTTGTGTGGTTCCATCAGTGAGAATGAAGTGAACGAACCAGTGGGATCAAACACACACACACACGCCGGCTGTTTCTACTACTCAGAGTGGATCCTCCAGTGTGAGCGCTAACAGAAAGACTCTTTAAGCTGTGAGAGTCAGAGTCTCGTACCTCAGGAACTCCAGGTCGTCCCAGCCGTTGTGCAGGAGCCCTTCCTCATAATGCTGGAGCCCGAGCTTCTGGAGCCACTCGCCAACACTGTACTCTACTGACACACTGCTGCTGTCGTCATGCCACAGGCCCTGCACACACACACACACACACACAAGCATGAAAAAAATACTGTCCAATCAACTGTTTGGTTCAACAGAAGAAAGAAATGCATACAGGTTTGAAACAACTTGAGGGCGAGCAAATGATGACAGAATGTTTATTTTTAGTGAACTAATCCCCTAAGATTCGTCTCATTTTAAAGACCCATGGCAGATTATTGTTGAAGTAAAAAACGTTTAAAAAGTGAAACCAAAAAAAAATGTTATAGAGTTAGTTTATGAACACTAAAACTGCTAGAAACATCGAAGCGATAAATCCAAACAAGTCGCGTTCCAACTGTGAGGAGAAATCTCCAGAGATGAGCTTTAAGAGAGAGTTTGCTCCGGCGCAGCGACAGATTTAGGGATTTGCAGTTCAGTTTTTCTCTCTTAAATATTACAAGCACACACACACTTTTTTTATTTTTATCTAATTGCCTCTATAATATGCAGAAGCAGAAAACTGGAGAAAATGGCACATCTAGTAAAAAAAATAGTAAAAATGTACATTCTGAAGCCTTGCCAACAGAATTAAAGCTTGAAAACAAAGATTGCATCATGTTATAGTTAAACGGCCCTGGGATTTAAAATAGCAGTTTTAATGGGTTTCAATGGGAACATTATTGAGAGGAACTATTGTGTGTTACTGGTGTGACATAGATTTATTAAAGGAAATGGGGGTGAAATAGTAAAATTCCAATAAAAATACACACCTGTGCCAAAATTCATGCAGTTGGCATTAATAACACAGGCAAAATTATCACTAAACTAAACTGAGAAAGACAAATGTCCATAAGGTCACACAAGGGTTAATGTTAGAAAAATACAACGGTTCATTGTTTGTTCGTGTTAGTTCACAGTGTTAACTGAGGTCCCTTTGGATAAAAGCGTCTGCTAAATAATTAAATGTAAATGTAAACAAAATACTACTGTTCGACTTTGTAGCTTTCTTATTTAGTATTCATCTCTGCTTGTAATTTGTGAATTTTTTCTTATTTTATTACTGACTGTTCATTTGTTTTTAATAATGTTTGAACTTTATCAGTTCGGCTAGTAGTTTTTGATGTGGTATTGAAGAACCTCAAGTGAGCTTTCAGTAATAAATGAAAAGCAAAGTAACCCCCCCCCCCCCCCCCCATCATATGTGTATATATATATATATATATATAATTTTATTTTTTTTTAGTACAGAAATTAATAATTAAGCCTACAACACTATCTGTTCACTGTATAAATTAAATATAGTTTCATCTTTGTTAAAGCTGTATTCTGTTGTTTTATTAACATTAATGACAGACGACAGCAGGAATATTAGGCTGACATCACTTTAAGGCCGAATAAACTGACACACACCCGGATTCTTTCTCAACTGTTCACTGACGACCGAACCGAGAGAATACTTGTCGAGACGGGTGCTTAGACATAATTATGTGTGTGTGTGTGTGTGTGTGTGTGTGTGTGTGTGTGTGTGAGTGAGTGAGTGAGTGAGTGAGTGAGTGAGTGTGTGTGTGTGTGTGTGTGTGTGTGTGTGTGTGTGTGTATGTGTGTGAGAGTGAGTGAGTGAGTGAGTGAGTGAGTGAGTGTGTGTGTGTGTGTGTGTGTGTGTGTGTATGTGTGTGAGAGTGAGTGAGTGAGTGAGTGAGTGAGTGAGTGAGTGAGTGAGTGTGTGTGTGTGTGTGTGTGTGTGTGTGTGTGTGTGTGTGTGAGTGAGTGAGTGAGTGTGTGTGTGTGTGTGTGTGAGTGTGTGTGTGTGTGTGAGAGTGAGTGAGTGAGTGAGTGAGTGAGTGTGTGTGTGTGTGTGTGTGTGTGTGTGTGTGTCTCTCACCTCCTCCGGCAGGTCTTCAGCGATGCTCTCCTCCTGTATGGATCGCGGTGGGAAGGTCAAGCCTCTCATGTGAGAAGCCGCCGCCCCTTTCCCGACTCCGCCCCTTTCTCTCCCGGACGGATACTCCACTTCGCTCAGCGTCTTCGCCATTTGCAGAACGGAACACGACTGGTCATCCAGTGGGGAAGCTCCGCCTCCTCGCCGGAAAGGGGCGGAGCTTGGGTTCAGCATGGGCGGAGCCTCCAGACAGAAGGCCACGCCTCCTCCTCCAGAGGGAGACGGCAGCGGTTTGGACGGGATCTTGACGTCGGCGAGGTCCGGAAACATTCGCGGTTTTCCGAATGAATTTTCAGGGATTTCTTTGGGAAGAGGCGGAGGAGGGAAATCTGGCGGAGGGCGATTGAGTGACGCGACGTGAGTCCCGATGTTCCCGTCGTCTTCCGAAGATCCCTCTTCGCTGATTGACCGAACCGGGTGCCAGCGAACTTGAGCCGAACTCCCACTGGGAGGCTTGTTCTTCCCCACAGGAGCTGCTGTTTTATTGGCTAGCGGAGGAGCGGCGGAGCCTGGGAGCAGGTCGGAGGCCAGGGCTGCTGATTGGTTGGGAACGCCCTCCAGGATGTAGTAGGCGGGGTTATTGAAGCTGTTCTTGCAGGATGTGGCGTCGCTATCAAACGGATCCTGTTTGAGTCTGATAAACCAACAACAGTCAGGGTTACTATCGGTGACTAACTAAAACGATGTGTGTGTGTGTGCGTGTGTGTGTGTGTGTGTGTGTGTGTGTATCCACCTGTTCTGTGCGCTGTCCTCTTTAGAGGAGTGTGTGTGTGTGTGTCTCCCTGTGACGCTCTTGTCTCCCTCCTCTGAAACCTTCCCAAGGTCAGCTGACCCCAACTTCCTGCTGGTGGATGGTCTACAGGACCAGAATGAAACACTCACTTCACTAGGCCAAAAACACGCTTGGAGAAACAATAATCATGTCAAGAAATGAATGTTTCAGCATGAGCTCACTTGACGTAATCGTGTGTGGCTCTGGGAGGAAGAGTTCTGCCCCTCGATCCGCCAGTCTCGTCCTTATCAACACTGATCCACTCTGAAGGAGAGAGAGAGAGAGAGAGAGAGAGAGAGAGAGAGAGAGAGAGAGAGAGAGAGAGAGAGAGAGAGAGAGAGAGAGAGAGAGTGAGTGAGTGAGTGTGAAAGAGAGAGAGAGAGAAAGAAAGTGTGAGAGAGAGAGAGAGAGAGAGAGTGTGAGTGAGTGAGTGAGTGTGAGAGAGAGAGAGAGAATAACAGAGAGAGAAAGAAATAAAGAGAGTGAGAGAGAGAGAGAGAGAGAGAGAGTGAGTGAGTGAGTGAAATACTGCTCCAGTTTGCTTTCTTTTTGTTTGTTTGTTTCTTATTGCATACATGAATATGTAGGGCTCATGATGTCCTCACACACACACTCACTCATTCACTCACACTCACTCTCACCCAAACTCACTCACACACACTCTCTCTCACACAAACTCACTCACACACACTCTCTCTCATACAAACTCACTCACACACACTCTCTCACTCACACTCACTCACATTCACTCTCACAAACTCACTCACTCACACACTCACACTCACTCTCGCACACTCACTCACTCTCACACTGACTCACTCTCGCACAAACACACTCACTCACTCTCACACTCACTCACTCTCGCACACACACTCTCGCCCACACACTCTCGCACAAACACACACACTCACTCACTCTCGCCCTCACTCACTCTCGCCCTCACTCACTCTCGCACACTCACTCTCGCACACTCACTCTCGCACACTCACTCTCGCACACTCACTCTCGCACAAACACACACACACTCACTCACTCTCGCACACTCACTCTCGCACAAACACACACACTCACTCACTCTCGCACACTCACTCTCGCCCACTCACTCTCGCCCACTCACTCTCGCACACTCACTCTCGCACACTCACTCACTCTCGCACACTCACTCTCGCCCACTCACTCTCGCCCACTCACTCTCGCACACTCACTCTCGCACACTCACTCTCGCACTCACTCTCGCACAAACACACACACAATCACTCACTCTCGCACACTCACTCTCGCACACTCACTCTCGCCCACTCACTCTCGCCCACTCACTCTCGCACACTCACTCTCGCACAAACACACACACACACTCACTCACTCTCGCACACTCACTCTCGCCCACTCACTCTCGCACACTCACTCTCGCACACTCACTCTCGCACAAACACACACACACACTCACTCACTCTCGCACACTCACTCTCGCACACTCACTCTCGCACACTCACTCTCGCACACTCACTCTCGCACACTCACTCTCGCCCACTCACTCTCGCCCACTCACTCTCGCCCACTCACTCTCGCACACTCACTCTCGCACAAACACACACACTCACTCACTCTCGCCCTCACTCACTCTCGCCCTCACTCACTCTCACACTCACTCTCGCACACTCACTCTCGCACACTCACTCTCGCACACTCACTCTCGCACACTCACTCTCGCACACTCACTCTCGCACACTCACTCTCGCACAAACACACACACAAACACACACACACTCACTCACTCTCGCACACTCACTCTCGCACACTCACTCTCGCACACTCACTCTCGCACTCACTCTCGCACTCACTCTCGCACACTCACTCTCGCACACTCACTCTCGCACAAACACACACACACTCACTCTCGCACACTCACTCTCGCACACTCACTCTCGCACACTCACTCTCGCACACTCACTCTCGCACAAACACACACACACTCACTCTCGCACACTCACTCTCGCACACTCACTCTCGCACACTCACTCTCGCACACTCACTCTCGCACACTCACTCTCGCACACTCACACACTCTCACACTCACACACTCTCACAAACACACACTCACACACTCTCACAAACACACACTCACTCTCTCTCACATTCACACTCTCAGTACCGTAGAGTCTCTCTCTGGTCCCCATCCTCTCTGAAGGGACTCTGACTCTCATGGATCCGCGGATGTTTCCCGTCTCTTCGCCGCGGTGGGAGAGATACGTGTGAAACTGCTGCGCCGTGCTGCCAATCATCGACTTCAGCGCCAACACACACTCCCCTGCACGCACACACACACATTAGAAATGCAAGCAAAACAAAACATAAATCCTCTTCAGTCCATTTTCTGACACTAAACTAGAAAAATGTCTAGTTTTTTTGGTCCAAGAAACCTTGACTAACACGTGATTTAATTTAATTTAATTTAACAAACCCAGAAATACTCAGAGAAAGGCAGAAGAATGCAGTGCTTCATCTGAACGCATATATCTGTATCAGAATACTAACCATAATTCAGCACGACCACAAGGTGGCGCTGCAACAGTTTCTGATACTTTATACAGTCTCTTGAATTTTACATTTGTTTTGTTTTTAGAATTTTTTACCTCATTTGAATGGTACGAAACTTGGTCAAGGTTTTGGCACTTGCTGTGTGAACACACAAATCATGATTCGAACAGGTTGAATGGTCCTGTAAACAATAGCCACACTTGTTTTGTTCACGCATCAGAAATGAATGAGAGACGAATTTCCTCTAGTGGAAGCGTTTGGTACTGCAGCCGAACAACATCTCACTGAAAGCCCATTTATGAGATATCAACCTCAAATTTGGAACAAAACTTGTTTAGATTTATGGCTTTGATTTTCTCACAGTTTTAGTAAATAATGTTTTTGAAAATATATATTTCATATAAAAATTGAAAATAGTATTTTTGCAAATTTGTCATAACAATAAACAAAATTCTGTAATTCTGTTCACTTTTTAAAACTTGTTTCACTTCATCAATAATCTGTCAAGTGTCGTCTTTGAAAAGAGATCAAACTTCAGTCTGTCGCTCTAAAGCGTTCAAGATCTACCACAGTTTAATTTGGAAATTCAATTTTCAGGTCTATGCTCAAAAAGTGAATAAATGGATTATAAATACAGCACAAATATAATTTAGTACCATACAAAATATTAAATAAAAAACAATCAAACTAAAATATAGTACATTAATTTAATTGAAATAAAAACATACATTTCTGTCATTTTCACACGTGAAGAGCACCAGATGTGATTCAATTCAATTCACTTCACATTTATTTGTATTGCGCTTTTCACAATACACATCATTTCAAAGCAGATGTGATGTCATTCACACACACACACACACACCGTATGATTCATATCCATCCAGAGATTTAACGGTGAGCAGCAGATGTTGGTCCTGCAGGTACTCGATGTCGGATAAGATGGGCTTCAGTGTCGTCAGCTGTTTCGACGACCAGCCCACGCGCAAGAAGTTCACGTTATCACTGCTCTGAGTGTCATTCTCATAACTCTTCTTAAACTCTAAACACACACACACACACACACACACACACACACACACACACACACACAGGTTACACATCATTAAACTATGAGGTTTATGCCACTGTAAACACAGTCAATAATGTGGTAGACACATTTGAAACATTTTTAAACATTTTTTTAAAAAATTCACCCAGTCCACATTATTTCCTGCTGCATATTCAGTTTAACCCAGAAACAAGGAAGTTCAATGCATGTAAATGCTTTTCATATTCTGTAATGTTTCGGTCCAACATTCATCACTGTAACCGCCGGAAATCTGATCTAGAAACATCTGAGACGGGTTGATTCTTAATGTTTAAAGCAAAAGTAAAAGTCTAGGTAAAATGCTCAAGGCACGTTTTCTGACAAATTAACCCAAGGAAGAATATTTCATTCTTTATGCAACAATAAAATATGCAATTATTTAATGTTTATTACTAATTATTTGATATTTTAATATATTTAGAATGACTTTTGTCAACATTTTTCAGTGACGACTTTAATAAACAATAAGAATATTTAATTATATACATTTTTATGCACCAACATAACAATGCATAGTAATAAATATCAATATTTGCATATTTAATGCAATATTTAATTTGCATATTTTTATTTAAACATTTTTCAGTGACAAGATGAATAAACATCAATACTTGCATATTTATTGCCATAGTTAATCGCATATTTAATGCAATGTTTAATTGCATATTTTCTACTAAAACATTTTAATAGATTTAAACGACATTAAGTGACCATACGAATAAAAAATAAATAAGAATATTTAATTCTATTAATGTATATAATAATGCATGTTCATAAAATATTAGTTTTTTCATATTTAATGCAATATTTAATTAGATATTTCTACTAAAACATTTTAGAATTTTTTTAATGACTTGTCAACATTTTTCAATAATGAGATGAATAAATAATAAATCTATTAATTTATATGCACTAATATAACAATACATAGTAATAAACATCAATACTTGCATATTTATTGCAACAGCTAATCGCATATTTTTAGTAAAACATTTTAATATTTTAAAAATGACGTTAACATTTTTCAATGATTTTTCAGAAAAATCAGTGAAACCATTTGAATTAATTCATCAAAGCACAGTTTGAACTGATTCACAGAAACTATTATTACATAATTGTTAAGTATAATTACTATTAGCATATATACTTTATTTACATGTATAGTATATTTATTATAATATATATATATATATATATATATATATATATATATATATATATATAATTCTTTATTATACTATGTATAATAAATATTATTACTATAATTACATGAATTAATGATGATATAAATTATATATACAAATTTCATCGGTAAAATCCGTGTGAATGTGTCATGAATATTTGATCAATCAGATCTCAGATTTTCAGTGATGATGATGATGATGAATGTTGAACTCTGGATTATGATCTCATAAAGATTCTCTCGTTTATTTTCACTGATTTATTGCTCCTGACTGAGTTTCTCACCCTCCAGACACGTCGAATAAAACTCGATGAAGAACTTGGTTCTGCTGGCGGTCTTCACGATGGCCTCGATGTTCTCGAACTCGATGTACGCTTGTTCTGAAGACTTGGGCAGACCTGAGGAGGAAGAGCATCTCAGAAACCAGTTTCACCAGAACTACACTGGGATCAAACCAGAACGACACTGGGATCAAACCAGAACGACACTGAACACCGGGATCAAACCAGAACGACACTGAAAACTGGGATCAAACCAGAACGACACTGAAAACTGGGATCAAACCAGAACGACACTGAAAACTGGGATCAAACCAGAACGACACTGAACACTGGGATCAAACCAGAACGACACTGAAAACTGGGATCAAACCAGAACGACACTGAACACTGGGATCAAACCCATATATTACCTTTCTTAGAGACGAACTGAGACGTCACGCCAACCTCAAACGTGCCGAAGACAGGCGAGTGATCACTGGTGACGATATCATCTGTACAGCCTGACACACACACACACACACATACACACAACATTATTTACATATTCATCTGATGCAAATCAGCCTCAATAACCGCCAAAACTCCACTGGGTTTCATTACACACAGGTTATTGGTCACATATTTTGAGTAGACTGAATGTGCGTTTGCTATGAAATGGTTTTTATGTTGACGTGCTGATCCACCAACGCCATCTTTAATGTTTAATGCAAAAAGAAGAAATCTAGTAAAAATAAGCAATGCACTTTTTTTTTTTTTTTTTTAAATGTAAGTCTATCTGCAACAGAAAAACTGCTCAAAAAATTAAAATTGCTTAGTAATTATGACATTTTTAAACACATATTTCTACTAAAACATTTTGATATATTTAGAATCACTTCTGTCCACATTTTTCAGTGATAATGCGAAACTAGTGAGGATTCTTCTACTTAAAGGAAAACTAAAATGACAAGAGTGTTATAATAACATAAATAATAATGATGATATAAATGATATATTTACCCCTGGTTTCACAGACAGGGCTTAAGACTAGTCCTAGACTAAAATGTAAGTCTGAGCTGTTTCCACTGAAATAAACTTGCACTGACTGATCTTAAAAATATATCAGTGCCTTTTTAGTTTTAAGATGCACATCGGTAATGTTTTTTTCTAAGCATGTTTATAAAAATTACTTAAATGTCCTAATTGATCTATGGTCTAATCCTGGCTTAGTCTAAGCCCTGTCTGTGAAACCGGGCCATAGTGATATAAACTAATTTTAGACTCGTGGTGCAAAATAAAAATAATTAAGATTATTTTAATATTTCTGAAATAATCTCTTCTGCTCACCGAGGCTGTGTTTATTTAATCAAAAATACTGTAAAAATTATGAAATATTATTATAATGTAAATCATCTGTTCTCTATGTGAATATATAGTAAAGTGTAATTTATTCCTGTGATCAAAGCTGAATTTATCATCATTACTCCAGTCTTCAGTGTCACATGATCCTTCAGAAATCACTCTAATATGATGATTTGATGCTCAAGAAACATTTATGATTATTATCAGTGTTGAAAACAGTTGTGCTGCTTCAGATTTCAGTGGAAACTCCTACTTTTGAATGGAAAGAAGGATTTGAAATAAACACTTTTATAGTTGATGTATTAGCTGACTGCGTACCGTACGAGTTGCAGACGATGTGCGTCTCAGGATACGATTTCCAGAGGATTCTGTCGCACCATGAGGGAACGTTGGTCCGCATCTATGAGACGAGAGAGAAGGAACGCAGGAGGAATATAAGGAATGCAGGACACTTCACTTCCTGTGGCAAAGGTCAGGTGACAGGAAGTAGTTGCCTCAGGACCGTAAACACGTTAGCAGGGATTCTTTCTTTACGCTCATGAATGTGAGCTTCTTTAAAGGGATAGTTCACTTTGAAATTAAATGTTGGTATGTTTTAGCTTACCTCAAGGGCATCCAAGATGTAGGTGTCTTTGTTTCAGCAGTAGTTTCAATTTTGATATTTTTAGGCCAAACCGTTCTTGTCTGTCAGTCATATAATGCAGGTCTGTGGTCACTGTCTCAAAGAGCATGCACAGAGTCCAAATTAAACAATTCCCCATCGTCCAAATTAAACAATTCCCCATCGTAAGCACACATTGATGGCCTAAGACACGAAACGAGCGGTTTGTGTGAGAAAACGAACAGTATTTATATCGTTTTTACCTCTTGTACACAGCCACGTCCAAGTGATCTGAGGGCGCGGGCGCTTCCTGGTGTGTGACGTGTGCGCAGACTGGTGCATAGATATATATACACTAGATGTCGCCTTGGCTACGGCATTCGTTAAGAACTGCCGTAGCCAAGGCGACATCTAGTATATATATCTATGCACCAGTCTGCACCAGTCTGCGTACACGTCACACACCAGTATGCGCTCGCGCCCTCAGATCACTTGGACGTGGCTGTGTACAAGAGGTAAAAACGATATAAATACTGTTCGTTTTCTCACACAAACCGCTCGTTTCGTGTCTTAGGCCATCAATGTGTGCTTACGATGGGGAATTGTTTAATTTGGACTCTGTGCATGCTCTTTGAGATAGTGACCACAGACCTGCATTAAATGACTGACAGACAAGAACGGTTTGACCTAAAAATATCAAAATTGAAACTACTGCAGAAACAAAGACACCTACATCTTGGAGGCCCTTCAGGTAAGCTAAAACATACCAACATTTAATTTCAAAGTGAAATCCCAAAAATGAAAATTAGGCCATGATTTACTCTCCCTCAAGCCATCCTAGGTGTTTATGACTTTCTTCTTTCAGACGAACACAATCTGAGTTATATTAACAAATGTCCTGGCTCTTCCAAGCTTTATAATGGCAGTGAATGGCTGTTTCTGTTTTGAAGTCCATAAAAGTGCATATAATAATAATTAATATAACTCTGATTGTGTTCGTCTGAAAGAAGAGTCATATACACCTAGGATGTCTTGAGGGAGAGTGAATCATGGGTAATTTTGTCTCTTTAAGAGCAGGGTTAGTGTGGTGTGAGTGCTTTACCCCGGTGGCTTTCTGCTTCTGCCAGACGTATGTGTCTCGTGAGCCGCGCTCGTAACGGTACGTGGGGGGGTAGGTGATCTCCTCCTCCGCTGGACACACACACACACACACAGGATATGATGCGGCAGGGAAAGGAAGTGTTGATGAGCCAAGAGACTCAAATCTCAAAGACATGTTTAGATAATCTAGAGGAAAAACTCTAGAACAAACGTGCGTTTAAAACACGAAACAGTACAAATGAGCAAAAACTGAACATACTTGTACATGAAGTTATATTTCTCACAGAATACGTCCAGGTTTTTAGTAATTCATAAATTAATTAGTACTTATTAATAAACTGTACTTATTCATCTTTGTTAACTTTAGTTAATAAATATACAACTGTTCAATGATGGTTCATTAATTAATATCATTAGATGCAACCTTTGATTTTAATACTGTATTAGTAAATGTTGAGATGAACTGAGATTAATGTTCATTGTTAGTTCATGTTAACTAATGAAACCTTATTGTATATATAATTGTATAAATAATATCATATTGTAATATCTCAGATTCTTACTATTGCAATGGTTTTTAAATAACACAAATTAAAGGCTGTACAACAAACAAACAGACATGCAGGCACACACACACATGCAGACACACACACACACACACGCACACACACACACACACACACACACACGCAGATGCGCACACACACGCAGACACAGACAGACAGACAGACACACACACACACACACGCACACACACACACACACACACACACACACACACAGAGAGTCAGAGTTGAGCCGCACCGAAGCGAAGGAAGACCTTGTTCTTCTCTCTCTCCAGATTCAGCTGGTCCACCTTCAACAACGGCTCGAACTCCTTCCTGTTGATGAAGTTGAGGATTTCCTGAGAGAGAGAGAGAGAGAGAGAGAGTCAGTGTTGAGACGCCACAGCTGTTACAGCGATACACTCCTGCAGACACTAGTGTACTGCACTGTGGAATTGTGGGATATCATCCAGGTCTTCCATGCGCACAGAAACTTCATATGCTGTGCACAGTATTCATACAGCGATCATACGCAACATGGCGCTGATGAGTGATGAGTGCTTTATTCACCTGGAATTGCTCGTCCAAGTGGAAAAAACGAGTCATTGTCAGATATCGATAATAACGTGTTATAAAAGAGGAAAAAAGGTAATTGCAACTCACACAATTCTTTATTTCTCGCAATTGCAACATTTTTCCACAATTTGGACTTTTTCCACAATTAAGAGTTTATATTTCTCCATTCTGACTTTATTTCTTGCAATTGCGACTTTTTATCCACAATTGCGATTTTATATTTCTCCATTCTGACTTTATTTATCGAAAATGCGACTTTTTTCCCCACAATTACAAGTTTATATTTCGCCATTCTGACATTTTTTCTCGCAATTGCGACATTTTTCCACAATTATATCTCGCAATTCTGACATTATTTCTCGCAATTGCGACTTTTTCCCCCACAATTACAAGTTTATTTTGCTATTCTGACTTTTTTTCTCGCAATTGCAATATTTTTGCACAATTGCGATATTATATCTAGCCATTCTGACTTTATTTTTCGCAATAGCAACTTTTTCCCACAATTGCGAGTTTATATCATCTCGCAATTGCGACTTTTTTCCACAATTCCGACTTTTTTCCTCAATTACAATCTTATATCTCGCCATTCTGACTTTATTTTTTGCAATAGCGACTTTTTTTCCACAATTGCGATTTTATATCTTGCAATACTGACGTTATTTCTCGCATTTGAAACTTTTTTCAACAATTGCGAGTTTATATCTCTTAATTCTGACTTTTTCTCGCAATTGCAACTTTTTTTCCACAATTGCGATTTTATATCTCGTAATACTGACTGACTTTATCGAAAATGCATTTTTTACCCCACAATTACAAGTTTATATTTCTCCAATCTGACTTTTTTTTTTTTCACACAATTGCGACATTTTTCCACAATTACGAGTTTATATCTCGCAATACTGACTTTATATCTCGCAATTGCAACTTTTTCCCACAGTTAAAAGTTTATATTTCACCATTCTTACTTTATTTCTCACAATTGCGACTTTTTTCCACAATTCCGACTTTTTTCCTCAATTACAATCTTATATCTCGCCATTCTGACTTTATTTTTTGCAATAGCGACTTTTTTTCCACAATTGCGATTTTATATCTTGCAATACTGACGTTATTTCTCGCATTTGAAACTTTTTTCAACAATTGCGAGTTTATATCTCTTAATTCTGACTTTTTCTCGCAATTGCAACTTTTTTTCCACAATTGCGATTTTATATCTCGTAATACTGACTGACTTTATCGAAAATGCATTTTTTACCCCACAATTACAAGTTTATATTTCTCCAATCTGACTTTTTTTTTTTCACACAATTGCGACATTTTTCCACAATTACGAGTTTATATCTCGCAATACTGACTTTATATCTCGCAATTGCAACTTTTTCCCACAGTTAAAAGTTTATATTTCACCATTCTTACTTTATTTCTCACAATTGAGACTTTTTTCCACAATTGCGAGTTTATATCGCAATTCTGACTTTATTTCTTGCAATTGCGACTTTTTTCCCCCACAATTACAAGTTTATTTTGCTATTCTGACTTTTTTTTTAGCAATTGCAATATTTTTGCACAATTGCGATATTATATCTAGCCATTCTGACTTTATTTTTTGCAATAGCGACTTTTTCCCACAATTGCGAGTTTATATCTCGCAATTGCGACGTTATTTCTCGCAATTTAAACTTTTCCCCAAAATTACGAGTTAATTGAGACCTAAGTCGGGTACAGATATAATACCATAATATCTCATTAGATTCACATGATTGGCCTGACAACAACTAATCCTTCACACCCAGAGAATACCACAATGCTTTCATCATAAGCGTTTCGGTCATGTGCTTCATGGCGCTTTACCTGAATGTCCATGTCCAGGCGGTAGTTGAGATCGCCGAACCAGAACAGATGCGTGAATCTCAGCGAGATGTCGAAGGAGTTCAGCTGTTTATCGCCCAGCGACAGCTGACGCAGGATATCCAGATAGTTCTGGTTGCGTCTGCCAGGGGTCAAAGGTCATTAGTAAAAAACCCCAATGAATTGTGTATTTGCTGGTCAGTGTTTCGAGACGCACCTGTGGATTTTCTCATTGCCGGACGTCAGGTGACAGTTAACGAACCCAAACGATGTTCCATTAAACATGAAGGACACGCCCACTGCTCCTTTGTTTCCTAGGATAATTAATAAATGTATAGAACCGAATCAAAAACTGGTAGTTTATGTTCTTCCTCAGGATTTTTGTCTTGTTTTGCAGTACGAAATCTAAACGGGACAAAAACACTGAGGAAGAAAGTCATTTTTGCCGTGCGTTCTGACCGAGTGTGTTGGCGATTCCCGCATACAGACATACAAAGACAGTCAGACACACACACACAGACACACACACACACACTGAGGAAGAAAGTAATTTTCTGCAGTGTTGAGTGAGTTTGTGCGTTCTGACCGAGTGTGTTGGCGATCCCCGTTTTGACGCTGGACATTCCCACGTGACTGATGCGGTTCTCGTGCTCCGCCTTCACCAACACCACGATCTTAATGTTCCACAGCGTCTGCACTGCAACCTACGACACAGAAACCACACATTCATTCCTCCTGCTCGAGCCTTGCACTCGTTAAACTCACTGCGGGAAGTTCAGCCGCCAGATGAGAAACACAGACAGAAACACACATTAAACTCTAAATAAAGTCACAGTCATAACAGTCGAAGCGTCATTAAGACTGCATCTGTCTGCCGAGGAGCCGGTTGTTTTTTTTATTTATTTGTTTTAAATTAGGTACATAAGGTTGTCTTTAGTATGTGTTACGTTTGATACATTTCAGGGTTTTGTTCTTCAATATCCTGCCTTGTCAAACTCTAAATAACACAAGCAAGCCACTGAAACACATTCCCTCACCGGTTTATAGTCCATCTCTGTGTATTCCTTGAGTGCGCAGCGGATCGTTTCCACCCATTCCTTATCACACACAGAGTTCTCCTGCGTGCCGAACACATAGATGTCATGAGGGATCGTAACCGCCATCTCATCCAGAGTTTTCCCCAAGCCCCGAGAGGAAATCCATGATCCCATCGATTTAGGAGCAGGAACGCCGCCTGCAGAGAGAGACAGAGACTATGATACAAGGACGAGGGGATTTTTATGATAAATGTTTTTTCGCCACCATAATGGTAGCCAGGGTGTTGTGGGTGGTCATCAGGGTGTTGCTAGGGTGTTGTGGGTGGTCGTTAGGGTGTTGTTAGGGTGTTGTGGGTGGTCGTTAGGGTGTTGCTAGGGTGTTGTTGGTGGTCATGGCCATTGCTAAGGTGTTGTGGGTGGTCGTTAGGTTGTTGCTAGAGTGTTGTGGGTGGTTATTAGGGTGTTGCTAGGGTGTTGTTGGAGATCATGGTCGTTGCTAGGGTGTTGTGGGTGGTCGTTAGGGTGTTGCCAGTGTTTTGTGGGTGGTTATTAGGGTGTTGTGGGTGGTCATGGCCATTGCTAGGGTGTTGTGGGTGGTCGATAGAGTGTTGACGGTTGTCATCAGGGTGTTGATAGGGTTTTGTGGGTGGTCATTAGGGTGTTCCAGGTGGTCTTCAGGGTGTTGCTAGGGTTTTGTGGATGGTCGTTAGGCTGTTGCTAGGGTGTTCATCAGGGCGTTGCTACGGTGTTGAGTGTAGCCGTTATGGTGTTGCTAGGGTGTTGTGGGTGGTCATCAGGGTGTTCCAGGTGGTCTTCACGGTGTTGCTAGGGTTTTGTGGATGGTCGTTAGGCTGTTGCTAGAGTGTTGTGGGTGGTTATTAGGGTGTTGCTAGGGTGTTGTTGGAGATCATGGTCGTTGCTAGGGTGTTGTGGGTGGTCGTTAGGGTGTTGCCAGTGTTTTGTGGGTGGTTATTAGGGTGTTGTGGGTGGTCATGGCCATTGCTAGGGTGTTGTGGGTGGTCGATAGAGTGTTGACGGTTGTCATCAGGGTGTTGATAGGGTGTTGTGGGTGGTCATTAGGGTGTTCCAGGTGGTCTTCAGGGTGTTGTTAGGGTTTTGTGGATGGTCGTTAGGCTGTTGCTAGGGTGTTCATCAGGGCGTTGCTACGGTGTTGAGTGTAGCCGTTATGGTGTTGCTAGGGTGTTGTGGGTGGTCATCAGGGTGTTCCAGGTGGTCTTCACGGTGTTGCTAGGGTTTTGTGGATGGTCGTTAGGCTGTTGCTAGAGTGTTGTGGGTGGTTATTAGGGTGTTGCTAGGGTGTTGTTGGAGATCATGGTCGTTGCTAGGGTGTTGTGGGTGGTCGTTAGGGTGTTGCCAGTGTTTTGTGGGTGGTTATTAGGGTGTTGTGGGTGGTCATGGCCATTGCTAGGGTGTTGTGGGTGGTCGATAGAGTGTTGACGGTTGTCATCAGGGTGTTGATAGGGTGTTGTGGGTGGTCATTAGGGTGTTCCAGGTGGTCTTCAGGGTGTTGCTAGGGTTTTGTGGATGGTCGTTAGGCTGTTGCTAGGGTGTTCATCAGGGCGTTGCTACGGTGTTGAGTGTAGCCGTTATGGTGTTGCTAGGGTGTTGTGGGTGGTCATCAGGGTGTTCCAGGTGGTCTTCACGGTGTTGCTAGGGTTTTGTGGATGGTCGTTAGGCTGTTGCTAGAATGTTCATCAGGGCGTTGCTACGGTGTTGAGTGTAGTCGTTATGGTGTTGCTAGGGTGTTGTAGGTGGTCATTAGGGTGTTGCTAGGATGTTGTGGGTGGTCATGGCCGTTACTAGGGTGTTGTGGGTGGTCGTTAGGGTGTTGCGGGTAGTCGTCAGGGTGTTGCTAGGGTGTTGTGGGTGGTCATGGCCATTGCTAGGGTGTTGTGGGTGGTCGATAGAGTGTTGACGGTTGTCATCAGGGTGTTGATAGGGTTTTGGGGGTGGTCATTAGGGTGTTCCAGGTGGTCTTCAGGGTGTTGCTAGGGTTTTGTGGATGGTCGTTAGGCTGTTGCTAGGGTGTTCATCAGGGCGTTGCTACGGTGTTGAGTGTAGCCGTTGTGGTGTTGCTAGGGTGTTGTGGGTGGTCGTTGGGGTTTTGCTAGGGTGTTGTGGGTGGTCATTAGGGTGTTCCAGGTGGTCTTCAGGGTGTTGCTAGGGTTTTGTGGATGGTCGTTAGGCTGTTGCTAGGATGTTCATCAGGGCGTTGCTACGGTGTTGAGTGTAGTCGTTATGGTGTTGCTAGGGTGTTGTAGGTGGTCATCAGGGTGTTGCTAGGATGTTGTGGGTGGTCATGGCCGTTACTAGGGTGTTGTGGGTGGTCGTTAGGGTGTTGCGGGTAGTCGTCAGGGTGTTGCTAGGGTGTTGTGGGTGGTCATTAGGGTGTTCCAGGTGGTCTTCAGGGTGTTGCTAGGGTTTTGTGGATGGTCGTTAGGCTGTTGCTAGGGTGTTCATCAGGGCGTTGCTACGGTGTTGAGTGTAGCCGTTATGGTGTTGCTAGGGTGTTGTGGGTGGTCATCAGGGTGTTCCAGGTGGTCTTCACGGTGTTGCTAGGGTTTTGTGGATGGTCGTTAGGCTGTTGCTAGGATGTTCATCAGGGCGTTGCTACGGTGTTGAGTGTAGTCGTTATGGTGTTGCTAGGGTGTTGTAGGTGGTCATTAGGGTGTTGCTAGGATGTTGTGGGTGGTCATGGCCGTTACTAGGGTGTTGTGGGTGGTCGTTAGGGTGTTGCGGGTAGTCGTCAGGGTGTTGCTAGGGTGTTGTGGGTGGTCATGGCCATTGCT
>NC_137132.1:1628570-1641070 GCF_949319135.1 Squalius cephalus
AATATCGTTAACTAAAACTTAAAATTTAACAATATAACTTAATAAACAATAAAACTTAACATAGTGTAACTTAAAACATTATATTGTTAAATAAATAATAAAAACAAACAATAAAACTTCGCTTAAAAAATATCGCTTAAAACAGTATGTTAACTAAAACTTAAAATTGAACATAAACAATAAAACTTAACATAACTGAAAACAATATTGTTAACTAATGCTTAAAACTGTGGTGAAAATCCAGCTTTTAATGTTGTTTGTGTGTCTATGTGGTGTTTTTAATCTGCTTTAAGACAAGCCATGTGTAAGTTCATAAGTCGACAGCATTGCTGAGTATTTCCTCCTTAAAACTGCAGTGAACCAAAGACAGTCTCAAAAACACACTTTGAAATCGCTGGTGTTTCTGACGTCACAAACTACCTTGCAACCAATCAGATCAACGTGTGATCGTCAACCAGTGGATCTCTGAGCTGAGGGAGTGAGTGGAGGCGGGGCTCATTTGCATATTCATAGAACCGTGCATACTAAATGAGGCAAGGGTGTCAAGTTACATTCAAGCTATTTTAAGGATTTTTTTTGAAGGAAAAAACATTTAAATATGTCATTTTGGTGATAAAAGTTGTTTTAAGGGATAAAATTATTGACTACAGGGGGACTTTAACATAATATAACTAATATCATTAACTATAACTTAAAACTTAACTAAAACTAATAAAACATTTTGGTTAATTGAAATAAAGCTGAAATCAAATAAAATATAAGTGTTAGATTTTTTTTTTTATTACTATAACTAAAATAAAAAAAAAAACAGCACTTAAATTACTAACTGGAAATAAATAAAAACTAAAAGTAGCAACATGACTAAACATTTTACAAAAATTTCACTAAAACTAAATTCAAATAAAATCTAATTCAAAATATTCATAAAAAAAATTATACTATAATAAGAGAATTTTGTTCTTAATTTATGGTTTAGACACACATACACACACACACTCATGTTGTTTTGACTAACAAATCCATGAGCAAGTGTGTATATGTGTGTGTGTGTTTCTTTCTGTTCGTAGATCCAGAAACACAAACAGAAATCTGAAAACCCACATCATTTGATAAGCAAACTCTGCGTGTGTGTGCAACACAACTCAGCAGCAAAATATTTAAGCATGTTTACAAATACACAATAAAAGCATCAATCTGTGTGCGTGTGTGTGTGTGTGTGCGTGTATGTGTGTGTGTGTGTGTGTGTGTGTGTGTGTCTAGGAACAGGAAGCAGAACAGAGAGAGTGAAATGAATAGGGAAAGTGAGACGAACAGAAACAGAGTGTGTAATGTGTGTAATGAAGTGTGTGGACGTGTAGCTCCTCCACGTGTGTGTGTGTGTGTGTGTGTGTGTGTGTGTGTGTGTGTGTGTGTGTGTGTGTGTGTGTGTGACTAGCCCGTGTTATTGTGCATGACACCAGACGCTCTCACAGTGTGTCTTTGGCCTACACACCATTAAAACCGCATACATGTGTGTGTGTGTGTGTTTCTGGACTACTCTCACTGTTTAATCTCTTCCTGTCTCATATTTGACCCAGAGACACACACACACACACACACACACACACACACACACACACACACACACACACAAACAAACACACACATATACACACACACTGTGCCAGCTGTGTGGCGTCTCTAAGTCATCATCAGTGTGTGCCAAGAGCCACGTCGCTATGACAACCACTACAGCAGTGTGTGTGTGTGTGTGTGTTTTAAAAGGTCACTTTAATAAAAGAGAAAAACATCCATAAACACTCATATATACACAGAGACTCAACAAAGTAAAAAAGAGCTGATTTAACTTAAAAAATAAGGCCTGCAAAGCATTTATGAGTTCTCTCAACTTCAGTCGTTATCTTCATCAGTTAACAATTTAACTGATGGTTCTCACAACGTTCTTTTTCAAGGTTTGTTTTTGGTTAGCAAGGAAAGTTTTCTTCAGAAAAAGAATGTTAGTTTAGGGTTTGTAGAATGTTATTCTAATGTTATTCTAACTTAAACATAATAAAACTTAACATAATTTAAGATAAAATATAATATCGTTAGCTAAAACTTAACATAATATAACAAACATAATAAAACGTAACAAAATTTAAGATAAAACATAATATCATTAGCTAAAACTTAAAACTTAACATAATATAACAAACATAATAAAACTTAACATAATTTAAGATAAAATATAATATCGTTAGCTAAAACTTAAAACTTAAAAATATAACTTAAACATAATAAAACAACATAATTTAAGATAAAATATACTATCGTTAGCTAAAACTTAAAACTTAAAAATATAACTTAAACATAATAAAACAACATAATTTAAGATAAAACATAATATCGTTAGCTAAAACTTAAAACTTAACATAATATAACTTAAACATAATAAAACAACATAATTTAAGATAAAATATAATATCATTAGCTAAAACTTAAAAATATAACTTAAACATAATAAAACTTAACATAATTTAAGATAAAACATAATATCGTTAGCTAAAACTTAAAACTTAACATAATATAACTTAAACATAATAAAACTTAACATAATTTAAGATAAAATATAATATCGTTAGCTAAAACTTAAAAATATAACTTAAACATAATAAAACTTAACAATTTAAGATAAAATATACTATCGTTAGCTAAAACTTAAAACTTAAAAATATAACTTAAACATAATAAAACATAATTTAAGATAAAACATAATATCGTTAGCTAAAACTTAAAACTTAACATAATATAACTTAAACATAATAAAACAACATAATTTAAGATAAAATATAATATCGTTAGCTAAAACTTAAAAATATAACTTAAACATAATAAAACTTAACATAATTTAAGATAAAATATAATATTGTTAGCTAAAACTTAAAACTTAACATAATATAACTTTATCTTGAGCATAATTTAAGATAAAACATAATATTGTTAAATAAAACTACTAACATAACTGAACATTAAACATTAACAGATGTTTCCCTTTACTCAAAAACACATAAAATAACAGTTAATTTCAATATTTACTCTCCATTTACAGCCATGTGCAAAGCATGCTGGGAACTAACAACGTTGTCTCTAAATAAAACCGCATATATGAGAATTCTCTTAAAATAAATAGTAGCCTTAATTTTATCAGCTTAATCGGTTCCTCAATTCAAGCCTCAAAACTGTGTGTGTTTCCTTAAAAAAATTAGGAAAATGTATCTCTTGGTTTTATTAGTGAAGTGTTCTCAATATTTTCTATACAACACTAAACCACAATTTTCTGTGGTTCAACACTGAACCACAATTTTCACAATATAAAGAAAATATACACTATTTTTTTAATTATCACCTTAATTTTTTTAATGTAAATAAATGATTTCTGTGCTTTTCACACTATTCTTAACCCTGGCTTAATATTTTAGCAATAAAGTTGGATTTATGTGATCATTATAACCAGTTTTGATTGATCTCATTGCAAATTTTTATAAAATATTTTAATAAACTTATTTCAGAGCTCTGTATACTGTAGGTCATTATTACACCAAAACATCTGCAACATTTTAATTGGAAGGTTTGTTTACATGTTTATAAAAAATAATAACCTAAAATAATAATAATAATAAAGTTATAATAAAGTGAAAAAAAAAAAAGTTTTAAAAATAATCACACTTTTATAGTGGCAAAAAAAATTACGTTCCTAGAATGTTATTATTTAGTTCGCAAAAAAACAATGGGAACCAAATATTAACGTTAGGGGAAAGTTCTGTGTTTGCTGAGTTATTATTTTGATGAGTTATTGTCAAAATATTAGTTGACTTACTGATCAAAATACTTCTAAAGCATTTATTAATCTTATTTAATGTTCACCTCAACATTTACTAATACATTATTCAAATCTACATTATTGCACAGCTCTAATCTCCTACATGCAAGGCATTAAGATATTCATGATTTCACATCATGATTTTCTGTAAACACTCTGAAACAATGAAAAGCATTAAACAAATAAATTCGCCTTGAGAATCACGAGTCCAGACTCTCGCCACACTTCCCTGTTCTTCTGCGTGCTTTTATAGACACACACACACTGACAGATGAGATGAACAGACAGAAAACAACGTGAGGAAACACACCACACTGAAGTGTGTGTGTGTGCGTGTGTGTGTGTGCGTGTGTGTGAGTGTGTGTGTGCGTGTGTGTGTGAGAGTGTGTGTGTGTGTGTGTGTGTATGACCACAGACAGAAAAGGCCTGTCGACTCCCAGGATAATTTCAGTTGGAGCTGGTGAAAGCTTAAAGGTCTCATCAAAAACACACACTCACTCACACACACACACACACACACACTTAGTGGAAAAAAAACTCACATTCACACTCACACCCACACTTCAGCCTGTTTAACTGAAGATCTCTCATAGACACATTCATGTTCAGCTAATAACATTTGCTGTTCCTTAAAATCCAAAAGCATTTTTGTAGGCCGGTCATTTTTGACCCGGAAGTGTAAAAAAAAAAATCATTTTTCACAGTAATGCACTTGATTTACTCTGAACTCAAACCTGCTGAAACTGTTTGATGAGTGTGTGTAGGGTTAAAACACACCGACACACACATGAAATTAACACACTGATCTACAGACCTGCAAAAACACATGTGAATATTCATTCATCCATTCGAATGTGTTCAGTAGTGACTGACCTCACTGTGGTCAACCACACACACACACACACGTGTCCAGGTCACTTCCTGTTCATGCAAACACGTGACATACTTCAAAGGATCCCAACCACAAACACACAAACACTGGATTCATTGTGTTCTAAAACTGATGTGAACACAGATGCAGGAAAACATTCACTTCCCAGATTAAAGAAAACTGGGTGAATCAACACAACACACACACCCATGATGACGATTAATCGCATCCAGAATAAAAGTTTGTGTTTACATAATATATGTGTGTGTGTACGGTGTATAATTATTTTGTATATATAAATACACACACATGCATGCATGTATATATTTAAGAAAAATGTGTTATTTATATATAAGATATAGTATATACATGTATATGAGTGTGTATATATATACAAAATAATTATACACAGTACACACACACATATATTACGTGAACACAAACTTTTATTCTGGATGTGATTAATCGTTGCACAGCCCTAATTTCAATTTAAATATATTTCCACATTACAGTAATAGGAGTTCGAGTGAAATATCGATCCTCTCTTGATTCTGTGGTTGAATCTGATGTTGTGACGCTGAACTCTCTCCTGGATCTGTGAAACACTCCTCTAATGTTTCCTAGACGCCCGAGGAAGAGACTTTACGACTCTCAAACCCAAAAGACGGAAAACGCCACCGGCTGCCAGAACTCAGGACACAGAAGACTCGACTGGAACACACTCAAGTCCTCCTCAAGTCAACCTTTCACTGCAGACAGAGTGTGTTAAACTAGAGGTTCTGAGTGTAGATTGTGATCGTGCAAAACTCAACATCTGATACAAGACACATAACTTGAGGAATCATTCAAATCTGGAGCACAACACACTCACACAAACACACACTCACACACTCACTCACACACTCACTCACTCTCACTCACACACACTCACTCACTCACACACTCACTCACACACACACTCACTCACTCACACACTCACTCACTCACACACTCACTCACACTCACACACTCACACACACTCACACACACTCACACACACTCACACACTCACACACACTCACACACACTCACTCACTCACTCACTCACTCACTCACTCAAACACTCACTCACTCACTCACACTCACACTCACACACACACTCACACACACACTCACACACACACTCACTCACACACTCACTCACTCACACACTCACACACTCACTCACTCACACACTCACACACACACACACTCACACACACACACACACACACACACACACACACACACTCACTCACTCACACACAAACTCAGACACACACACACACTCACACACACACTCACACACACACTCACACACACACTCACACACACACTCACTCACTCACACACTCACACACACTCACACACTCACACACACACACACTCACACACACACACACTCACTCACTCACACACAAACTCAGACACACACACACACACACTCACTCACTCACTCACTCACTCACTCAAACACTCACTCGCTCACACTCACACACACACTCACTCACTCACACACTCACACACTCACACACTCACTCACTCACTCACTCACTCACTCACTCACTCACTCACTCACTCTCACACACACACTCACACACACTCACACACACTCACACACACTCACACACACTCACACACACTCACACACACTCACACTCACACACACTCACACACACACTCACTCACACACAAACTCAGACACAAACTCAGACACACACACACACACACACACACACACTCACTCACTCAAACACTCACTCACTCACTCACACTCACTCACACACTCACTCACACACTCACTCACTCACACACACACACACACACACACACACACACACACACACACACACACACACACACTCAGACACTCACTCACACACTCACACACAGTGTGTGTGTGTGTATCTCTGTGTGTATATATATATACTACTGTATATATATGTATAAAAACTACAAAGACATTTAAACAAAGAGCTGATAATAAAGGCAAAAACACAATTGAATTAAATTACTAAAATTGCATCTAAATTTTAAAAATTAAAACAAATTCAAAATATTAATAAAACTATAATAGCATCTCAAATAGCCCTGGGTGCGATCAGGCCGAATATGTCTGATGAGAGACACAAACGTTCCACAAACAAACAGGAAAGAAAAAAATGAATGTAAGAAATGAACGTTCCTAAAATAACGCCCTTATTTCCTGTGAAAACATCACTCGTGTCTCATAATGAAAGTGTTGGTGATAGTGCGAACTCAATCCTCACTAGATGCAGAGCTGATAGTGATCCAGCTGAGCGAGTCAGAGCAGCGTTCCTGCTTCAGATTTTCATCAAATCACAAATAACACTCAGGGCCCTATCTTGCACCCAGCGCAATTGACTTTGTACACGACGCATGTGTCATTCCTATTTTGCACCGGACACACAGCGGACTCTTCCCTCCACAGATGCACGTCGGTAAATTAGGGAATGAACTTGCGCTCCCGGGGGTGGTTCAGCGAAAAGAGGAGGCGTGTTCAGGTGCAAACGTTCCTTGGTGCTATTTTGCAGTTTCAGAAAACAATTCCACCACTGACCAGGAGAAACCTCGTCTAAAGTCAGTGGCGCGTTATTCAGATGCTATTTTAAGGGCGCATGCTTGGCCATAATGTAGCGTGTTCACAACACACACACACTTTGCTTCTCCATCTACACAGATGCAGCAGTTTTCATTTTTGCAAATCAAACATAATTACAAGGAAAAATATTCCACACGAGGGAAATCATTGTGGTGTCCATGAAGATGTGAAAAATAGGCATAAATCTAGCTTACACATTTACCCAGATTATCATACGCCTGTTTAACCGAAGCTAATCTGGGTGTGTTTCTCCGTCCCCAATGTCACTTCTCTGTGTTTTACGGCCCTGACGAGAACGTCGGTCTCCTCGGCTGTGAACCGCTCCTGGCAAATCCGCCGTTATAATAGCAATCCGCCATGGAACAAGCGCGCCTGCTCTTAAAGGGAATGTGAGATGACGCTCTGATTGGTTTATTTCACGTTATGCCCAAACCACACCTATGAGTAATGAAGTAATTTAGATTTGCGTCGGGCGCAAGAGTCATTTATCCCGCCGGTATAATAGCAACAGCGCCCAAGACCCGCCCACAAAGTTACTTGCGTTTCACATCGTTAAAATAGGGCCACTTGATTTTGTACAGTTTCAGACGGTATGATGAGAGCAATAGTGATCTCACAGGTGATTTTTGCTGGTAAGTGAAGGAGATCCAGCCATGACAATCTAAGTTTTTTGTCCATGTTAAGTCTCAGAACGTTGGAGCTGGACTAGGGATGCACTGATATGAACATTTTGGCTGATACCGATAATTCTTTATATTTTGAAAGCTGATAAATTGAGCTGATATGAAAGCTGATAAATTGAGCTGATATGATCTGAATCATTTCAAAAAAGGAAAATACAGTCAAGTCTGTCATAGGCTACATAAACTTATAATGAGAACATTATAAGTTTATGTAGCCTATGACAGACTTGACTGTATTTTCCTTTTTTGAAATGATTCAAATGATATTTCAAGCTGTTGAACAGTGCGCATCTGAAGTGTCTCAGCTGAAGGAAATAATAATACATTATTTATCGGCTTTAATACATCGTTCACACTTTCTTATCAGGCTGATAACAATAACATTAAAAATGATCATATATCGGCCGATACCGAAATGGTAGCAGATATATCGTGCATCCCTAAGTTGGACCATCTTTTTATTTCATTCACACAAGCAGAAATGTTGAGTGGATAGAGCAGGCTTACAGATTGTATGGATTTGGATGTAATCAGAGTATAAATGACATTTAAAACCATTTTAAATGTAAAATCTGACCTATAAGTAGTATGTAGATGAGGAATAATAACGGGCCAAGAACCGAACCCTGAGGGACACCTTGTAGGAGATTGAAAACCCTCTAGTGAAATGTAAAACTGTCAGGATTCATATAGACACTGTAACATGATATTCCAGGACTTTCAAGGACTTTTCAAGCACTAGTTTTAGCGCTTTTCAAGTACCTTTTCATAAATATGGCTGTTTTCAAGGGTTTTCCAGGACTTACATTTCAAAAAGTCAAATTGAAGCACTTCGTACGAACCCTGAACTGTCTATCAGAGAGATAAGAGCAAAGCCAAGAAAGGACAACACCGGAAATCCCTACATCCGAGTAGTAAATAAGAAAGTCTTGGCGAAAAGAACCTCATTCAGTTTTTCACAGCTGGCACGAGAGATGCACAACTGCTTAAAATAGTTCATCTGTTGAGCCAGTCCACACACACACACATAGAAACTTGTTCTGGCTTGAGTATCCCAGCATACACACACACGTGGATGTCCCTGCGTGTGTGAGGAACATCTCAAGCCCTCTGGTGAACCTCTGGTGAAATGTGAGCGTGTTCTGACGCGTATAAACACCCCCTCGATTTCACCGCCTGCATTTCAAAACCAAAACATAATCCCCAGGCTCTGAGGAAAAATATGAGCTAGCCTGCAGTCGTGGTTTTTGAGATTCACCCTTTAATTCCCAAGTTCTACCCAGCTGACGACAATATGTTCAAAGAAAGTTTTGCTAATGTTCCCATTATTTCTGAATGTCCACTTTTTTTAAACACTTTAAAAGCGTCTTTTTCTCGGTTCAGCGATCATTAAGCAAACATTCTGTTTTCTCATTCTGCAAATATTATGGGAATGTTACTTTTGTATGTTCTCTGAACGTTAGATGAACGTCCAACTAAAACGTGTCAGAAAAATGTTGCATAAACGATGCATAAATAAGGTTTTTGTGTTAACGTTAAGACCAGATAACTTTGAACGAAGGTTCTAGTGCTGGAAGATTACATTGCTAGAACGTTAGGCAAAGTTCTGAGAAAAATCTAACATCAAGAACTTTATTTATCTCCAAAGAATCAACTCCGCCAAACGACGATAAGAGGAGGATCCCTGACACTAAGAACCGCTAAAGAACCTCAAAGTCATAAAAACAGGCTGTTAAAGTGCAGTGTGTTTGATGGAAACATCCACTGAGCTACACTAGAATCTGAACTGAATAGAGGAAACATTCATTTCTTTGAAATGCATCCGCGTTATGGATTCAGATACTGGATTCTCTGAATTTCCAACTAAATCTCATGGCAAATTTGTAATTTTTTACATTTTGCCGAATTGGTGGCTAATTCATATAGGCTAATTCGTAAAAATCTCATTCGCACATGTTTCGTTTGATCCGCCTGTGCCCAACTGACGGTCGGGTTTAAGCACAAACCTTCACGCGTACTTCTCTCAAAATATCATGTGTTTTTATTAGGGCTGTCAAACGATTAATCGCATCCAAAATAAAAGTTTGTGTTTACATAATATATGTGTGTGTATGGAGTATAATTATTTTCTATATATAAATACACACACATGCATATACATTTAAGAAAAATGTTTTATTTATATATAAAATATTTATATATAATATAAATTATATATAATATAAATATATATATACACAGTATATACATGCAAATATTTCTTAAATATATACATGCATGTGTGTGTATTTATATATAGAAAATAATTATACACCGTACACACACATATTATGTAAAAACAAACTTTTATTTTGGATGCGATTAATCGCGATTAATCGTTTGACAGCCCTAGTTTTTATACAAATCACGTCGTACGAATTCATACGAATTAGCCAATGTTTTCATTCGATGTGCTTTCCCAAAGACGGTTTGTGGTGAACCTTCATTCTTACGCGTTTTTAAAAATCGTACAGTTTCGTACAAATAACATTCTATAAATTAGCCAATGTTATTTGTACGAAAACGTAAGATTTTTTAAAAAACGCGTAAGCATGAAGTTTCACATCTAGTCTAATCATCTTTGGGACAAAAGCAGATTGTACATAAACATACTAATGAAATTGTACAAATTCATATGAATTAGCCAATCTCATTAGTATTTTTTTTTTACAATCTGCTTGCACTAACTGACGGATTTTGGTAGTACACCTTCATCTTTACGTGTTTTTAGAAAACTCGTATTGTCATACAAATCACATCATACAAGTTTGCCAATCTCTTTTGTATGTTTTCGTATAATATGCTTTTGTCCCAAAGACGGTTAGGTTAGTGGTGACCCAGCGGGCACCTTGACGTCAATTTGACATCAACAAATAGTCAAGATTTTGACCACCATGAATATGCATATTTTCATTATATTTTGTAATTATTTCCTTGTGGTTGTAAAGAGGCCCAACAAAGGTATCAATCTGACATGTTTTTTTCTGGTCCCTACATCTCAGGTCAATATCACTGACATTAAATCGATGTTGATTTGATGTCAGGAAACAAGACGTCAAATTGATGTGAAATTTATGTCAAAACAATGTCTGAAAAAGTATATTTATTACTCACTGTAAATCAATGCGACTCATGTTCAACATCTAAAAGACCTAGCCTGAATGATCTTGAAAGTTGTAGGCCTAGGTCTATATATTTTGCATGTGTGTTTTTATTTATTTAAATCCTAGCATGTTTACATTTAGTTCAGTTTAAAATGACAGCAGACACTATAATTGCATATACTATAAAAGGTAAATTTGATCTGATATTGAAGCTTGATACTGAATGATATCAAAATGACAGCAACATCATGACATCTTGACGTCAAATAAATGTTGAATTGACATCAAATGCCAACAAAGCATGACATCAAAATGACATCAGCAGAGGTCAAAATCTTGACATCACACTTTGACGTCAATATGACTTTCATTTTTGACCTATTTCGTGACGTAATTTTGACATCATTTGACATTTTATTTGATGTCATATTGATGTTAAATTGACATCAAATGCCCACTGGGGAGCCTTCATGCTTATTTTTTAATTGCTTATTAATGCTTATGCTTATTTTACGTTTTTATACGAATTAGAAAATCTCATTTGTACGTTTTCGTAGAATCGGCTAAGAAAGTGGTACAACTTCATTCATATGTTGTTGTTGTTTTTTTCTTTCTCTAAAAATCTTACATTTCCATTCAAATCACATCGTACAAATTCATCCGCAATCACCGCCTTGCAAAACACTTCTCCTGAGATTGAGTTGTCTTTTCTCTGCCTTTGACCTTCACAGTCCTTTGTGATTACATTCAGATTTATTTTTTTTTAAATTTTTAATGAACTGAAAATGTTTTGCATGGTCAAAATAAATCATTTGGACATTAACCAATGCATCGAATCACTTTGAAGTAAGACATCAAGTTTCACTACAAACACGAGCACATTTCTAACAATGCAATGTTTTAGAACAGAGATTAAGCAAAAAAGCATTATGAGAAATGCATGCATTTATAAGTGTTTTCCATGACCATGGCAGAGAATAACAGCACGCTACTGGCCTGTTGCTCACGGTGGTGCATGTAGTTATTTTTATGCATGATGAGGTGGAGGGCAGCTGGTCACGTGACCTCTGCGGCTCCCGCGTGCCAACTCAAGTGTTTGGATTTTAAACTAGTACGTTGAAGGGAAATTTACAGTACATAAACCCTCATACCGCTCTGCTTTACAACCAAACTAAACTATGATGACACGCATTATATAACAATAACTGAAAACAAAGACTTAGTGAAGACTAATAGCCTGATGTTGGGCACTATAAGCACATTTTAAATCGTCTAAAGTCTAAAATACAACTTTATAAAACAA
>NC_137132.1:1648570-1686070 GCF_949319135.1 Squalius cephalus
CATCTTGTCCGGAGACACTGGCTCGGCGGCGACCATCTTGTCCTGAGACACTGGCTCGGCGGCGACCATCTTGTCCTGAGACACTGGCTCGGCGGAGACCATCTTGTCCTGAGACACTGGCTCGGCGGCGACCATCTTGTCCGGAGACACTGGCTCGGCGCAGACCATCTTGTTCTGAGACAATGGTTCGGCGGTGGTGGCGGCCATCTTGTCCAGAGACACTGGCTCGGCGGCGGCCATCTTGTCCGGAGACACTGGCTCGGCGGCGGCCATCTTGTCCGGAGACACTGGCTCGGCGGCGGCCATCTTGTCCGGAGACACTGGCTCGGCGGACGTGACGTGAACGGTCTCTGGATCGGCAGACGTGACGCGAAGAGACTCAGGCTTTGCAGACATGACGCGAAGAGACTCAGGCTTTGCAGACATGACGCGAAGAGACTCAGGCTTTGCAGACATGACGCGAAGAGACTTAGGCTTTGCAGACATGACGCGAAGAGACTCAGGCTTTGCAGACATGACGCGAAGAGACTCAGGCTTTGCAGACATGACGCGAAGAGACTCAGGCTTTGCAGACATGACGCGAAGAGACTCAGGCTTTGCAGACATGACGCGAAGAGACTTAGGCTTTGCAGACATGACGTGAAGAGACTCAGGCTTTGCAGGCATGACGCGAAGAGACTCAGGCTTTGCAGACATGACGCGAAGAGACTTAGGCTTTGCAGACATGACGCGAAGAGACTTAGGCTTTGCAGACATGACGCGAAGAGACTCAGGCTTTGCAGACATGACGTGAAGAGACTCAGGCTTTGCAGACATGACGTGAAGAGACTCAGGCTTTGCAGACATGACGTGAAGAGACTCAGGCTTTGCAGACATGACGCGAAGAGACTCAGGCTTTGCAGACATGACGCGAAGAGACTCAGGCTTTGCAGACATGACGCGAAGAGACTCAGGCTTTGCAGACATGACGCGAAGAGACTCAGGCTTTGCAGGCATGACGTGAAGAAGCTCCGGCTCGGCAGATGTGGCGGCAGGCATAATGGGGATAAGAATCAGGCGTCGCCACCTACTTTGCTGGAGATTACCCCTTAATGCTGCTGGATTAATCGTGTGGTCGGTCGTTCTGTTACGAAGAGGCAGGAATGAAGCAGAGAGAGAATCCATATGCAAGCACTTAATTTAATGAAACAAAACAGGAAAACCAGGGCAAACAATGGAACATAGAACTCAGGACAGCAACATGGAAACAGCTACAATGACCGACAAACAACATCTGAAGCACAGAGGTTTAAATACACAGGCAAACAAGCTAAACAAGATAACAAGGGGGCGGGGCTAATTAGAAACACCTGGGAGACTAATAAACGAGAAAAACTACAAAGGACTACAAAACGTGGCACAGGACAGGAAATAACAAAAATCCACACAAGACAAGGGGAACACAGGACAGGAATCATGACAGATTACATCATATTACCTTATGATTACCAAATGAAACAGGCTTAAATGTTATATTAAATTTTTTATTTCATATCAAACATTTATCCGCACATAACAGTGGGAATGTGATGCTCGCGCAATGCATTCTGGGGGATTTTGACATGCATCAGAGAGAAATAAGTCCAGATGTTCGAGCTGTTTTCAGTATTCTGGTAGATGATGTCAGCACAGCACCATCACGAGAAGCGCAAACACACACACACGCAGGCCTGTTGCCATGGCGACCGTCTCCGCATTACCCGTCAGGTAGTACTCAGCCACTTTCTTGTTAGGGTTGGTTCCCTCAAACCACATCTGCATGCAGCGGCCGCTGTCTCTGCTGAGCGTCGTGAACTTGTAGGAGTTGGACCAGATCTTCTCACACATATCCTGAGCGCTGGGGAAGATCTCGGTCCAGCGACGGCACTGAGAGTCTTTCGGACAGCGGTTAGTGCCTGCAGGGTTCAGAGAAACACAGATATTCTCACAGTAAATAAGAGATATTGTACATCCTGCTGGTGTTATCTCAGAATAAATCCCACAGGGGGATCAGGTCTTCATCAGCCTGAAGGGGTTTATTCTGAGATAACACACACACACACACCCACACCTGAAGGGGGTTTATTCTGAGATAACACACACACACACAAACACACACACCTGAAGGGGTTTATTCTGAGATAACACACACACACACACACACACACACACACACACACACACACACACACACACACATACACATACACCTGAGGGGGTTTATTCTGAGATAACACACACACACACACACACACACACACACACACACACACATACACATACACATACACACACACACACACACCTGAAGGGGTTTATTCTGAGATAACACACACACACACACACACACACACACACACACACACACCTGAGGGGGTTTATTCTGAGATAACACACACACACACACACACATACACATACACATACACATACACACACACACACACACCTGAAGGGGTTTATTCTGAGATAACACACACACACACACACACACACACCTGAAGGGGGTTTATTCTGAGATAACACACACACACACACACACACACACACTGAAGGGGCTTATTCTGAGAGAACAGCTGTCTGGATGTACATTATCCATTTATTACATGCTACTTGCCACATAAGTAAATAATTAGACATGAAATATTGAATATTGATGAATATTGAGTCTAAATATTTTATTAGCTCTTTAAACGCAAAACTTCCACGAAGAAAAAAGGTTCCTAGAGAGCGTATAGAGTTCAGTGACCCGGATGAGCCTGTGTTTCTGTTTTCTGTTGTTATCTGGGAATAATATACTGGGATTGACCAATCAGAATCAAGCATTCCACAGAGCCGTGTGATAAGCCCTTTAAAACAGGTTTTCCTGCTTGAATGTTGATTATTTTCCTCATATTCTCCATTGTTGCAGCTCCTCTCTTCCCAGTCTGTCAGTAACGCTCTGTTTAGTTCCTGTCTCTATGAAGCCCCTCCTTCTGAAAAGCACACTGTGCTCTGATTGGTCAGCTGGAGCAGTGTGTTATGATTGGTCGAGCGGTTTGAGCGTGTTTGGGAAATGTCCCGCCCCTTCCCATAACCGCCAGTTTCAACGATGGACTGGAAAAAATATGGACATAGTGTGTGTGACGTCATCCGTAGCGTTTCTGAAGAGCGTTTTTGAAACCCAGAGTGAGCGGAGCCGGCCGTAGCCATCTTGGCAGCGCGTCACTCCCGGATAAACGAAAACAGGCAGAGAGGCGGATTAGCAGAGGTAACGTGACGCTAACAGACAGCTAGTAGTGACATCAGCGGCAATCCACCTGTCACTCAAGTAGCCACACCCTTAATTATGCAAAACTTTAAGGCTCAATATTATTTAAACGGATGAGTTATAAAAAAATTCACCCCCTCACAGTCGTCATGAAGGGCAAAATTAACTATATAGTCCAAAACCACTTTTTGCACCAGGCTCTAAACATGTTTATTTCTGCTGTAAAGTTGGGCTTTTTAACATGGGGGTCTATGGGATTGAGTCTCTTCTGCAGCCGGCCTCTAGTGGCCAGTGGATGAACTGCAGGTTTAATCACTTCAGTGTTGGTTACGAGAGAGAGAGACTGGAAGGTTGTCGATTGGTTTCAACACACTACTAACTCAACCAGGCCCCGCCCCTTTATTCTGCGTATGAATTATTATAATGAGGAATATTGTGACGTGTTCGTTCCTGGAAGAAACTCAAGACTACAATGGAGGCGTTTCAGGAGTTCAGGAACACTGACACTGATATAGAGAAGAACTGGAGCTTTTATTACACACTAAAGAAGGGAGAAAAGTGTGATTTCTGATCTGTGAGAAATGAGTGTGTGTGTGTGTGTGTGTGTGCGTGCGTGCACGTGTGTGTGTGTGTGTGTGTGTGAGAACAGTGTGATTCTGACCTGTGCTCCAGTCCCAGCCCTTGTGCCAGTTCTCTTTACACGTGTAATCGTTCTTACAGTCGTCGAACCAGCTGTTACAATCCTCCACACACAGCGGCACATCCAGGATACGCTCCTTACGCCACGACTCACTCGCCTACACACACGCACACACACACACCGGTGGATGAATGAATCTGTCTCTACACACACTGCTTCTGTTTGTGTGAGTGTGTGAGTGAGTGAGTGAGTGAGTGAGTGAGTTATTATTAATTTTTTTTTTTTTTTTTTTTTACTTTTTATACTGATTTCTTTTCTTCTTTTTATTTTTGTATAAATGTATTCATGCATTTGTTTACTGATTAATTTTATTGATTATTTGTTCATTGCCTATGTAATGGCCAATGCTTTGGCAATACTGTGCAAGTCATTCCAATAAAGCTAATTTGAATTGAATTGAGTGAGTGAGTGAGTGAGTGAGTGAGTGAGTGAGTAAGTGAGTGTGAGTGAGTCAGTGAGTGAGTGAGTGAGTGAGTGTGTGAGTGAGTGAGTCAGTGAGTGAGTGAGTCAGTGAGTGAGTGAGTGAGTCAGTGAGTGAGTGAGTGAGAGTGAGTGAGTGAGTGAGTGAGTGAGTGAGTGAGTGTGTGAGTGAGTGAGTGAGTGAGTGAGTAAGTGAGTGTGAGTGAGTCAGTGAGTGAGTGAGTGAGTCAGTGAGTGAGTGAGTGAGTGAGTGTGTGAGTGAGTGAGTGAGTAAGTGAGTGTGAGTGAGTCAGTGAGTAAGTGAGTGTGAGTGAGTCAGTGAGTGAGTGAGTGAGTGAGTGTGTGAGTGAGTGAGTGAGTGAGTAAGTGAGTGTGAGTGAGTCAGTGAGTAAGTGAGTGTGAGTGAGTCAGTGAGTGAGTGAGTGAGTGAGTGTGTGAGTGAGTGAGTGAGTGAGTAAGTGAGTGTGAGTGAGTCAGTGAGTGAGTGAGTGAGTGAGTGAGTCAGTGAGTGAGTGAGTGAGTGAGTGAGTGAGTCAGTGAGTGAGTGAGTGAGTGAGTGAGTGAGTGAGTGAGTGAGTGAGTCAGTGAGTGAGTCAGTGAGTGAGTGAGTGAGTCAGTGAGTGAGTGAGTGTGTGAGTGAGTGAGTCAGTGAGTGAGTGAGTCAGTGAGTGAGTCAGTGAGTGTGAGTGAGTGAGTGAGTGAGTGAGTGTGAGTGAGTGAGTGAGTGTGAGTGAGTGAGTGAGTCAGTGAGTGTGAGTGAGTGAGTGAGTGAGTGTGAGTGAGTGAGTGAGTGAGTGAGTGTGAGTGAGTGAGTGAGTGAGTCAGTGAGTGTGAGTGAGTGAGTGAGTGTGAGTGAGTGAGTGAGTGTGAGTGAGTGAGTCAGTGAGTGAGTGAGTCAGTGAGTGAGTGAGTGAGTCAGTGAGTGAGTGAGAGTGAGTGAGTCAGAGAGTGTGAGTGAGTGAGTGAGTGTGAGTGAGTGAGTGAGTGAGTGAGTGAGTGAGTGTGTGAGTGAGTGAGTGAGTGAGAGTGAGTGAGTGAGTCAGTGAGTGTGAGTGAGTGAGTGAGTGAGTGAGTGAGTGAGTGAGTGAGTGAGTGAGTGTGAGTGAGTGAGTGAGTGAGTGAGTGTGAGTGAGTGAGTGAGTGAGTGAGTGAGTGAGTGTGAGTGAGTGAGTGAGTGAGTGAGTGAGTGAGTGAGTGAGTGAGTGAGTGAGTGTGAGTGAGTGTGTGAGTGTGTGAGTGTGTGAGTGAGTGAGTGAGTGAGTGAGTGAGTGAGTGTGTGAGTGAGTCAGTGAGTCAGTGAGAGTCTCGCTGAACATCGAGATCCAGAAGAGATGTGTTCAGTTCTGGCATCATCTCCATCAGTCTGACCCAGAGTCAGTGCAATATAAAGCCCTCCTCGCCAACGAAACCTCAGCAGAACCTCATCCTCTGAACACACTCGCTCTCCAACTCGTCCATCAGACTATACTCCCCATCAACCCCAAACCTATCATTAACCAAATCCACAAACATCTAAAAGTCACTCATGATGAAGCACTAAAAGCACATTTTGCCCTCCAGAATAAACTCCAATGTTACTCGACCCTCAATAGAACCACTAAATTGGCCAGATACCTATTTATTAAACATTTTAAAGAAAGACAAATCCTCTCCAAATACAGATTAAGTGACCATGATCTAGAGATAGAGAGAGGAAGACATAGACTAACATGGACAGAGAGAGAGCAGAGGATCTGTAGACACTGTGACCTACAGCACATCGAGGAGGAGTGTGTGTGTGTGTGGACAGAGAGAGAGCAGAGAGAGAGCAGAGGATCTGTAGACACTGTGACCTACAGCACATCGAGGATGAGGAACACTTTCTGCTCTTCTGCTCCAGATACTCCAGTATAAGAGAAACCTTTCTGCCCAGATTTGAAATCTTGATTCCATCATTCTCTGAACTGAGTGACACTGAGAAAATGTTCTTCTTACTGGGAGAAGATGATAGTACAGCTGCACTAGCGGCTAAATATGTGTTAGCTATTCACAACGCCAGAGTCAGCTAATTCTCTAGAGAGACCCACTGTATTTATTCATTTATTAGGATAGATTGTGTTTATTTATCTATTTATTTATATTTACTATGCTACATATGACATGATCTATACATATATGTTTTGTTTGTTTGTTTTATTATTTATATATAATATGTTGATGCTTTGGCAACATTGTGTTACACAGTCATGCTAATAAAGCTCATTTGAATTTGAATTGAATTGAGTGAGTGAGTGAGTGAGTGAGTGTGAGTGTGTGTGTGTGTGTGTGTGTGTGTGTGTGTGTGTGTGTGTGTGTGTGAGTGAGTGAGTGAGTGTGTGTGTGAGAGAGTGAGTGAGTGAGTGAGTGAGTGAGTGAGTGAGTGAGTGAGTGAGTGAGTGAGTGTGTGTGTGTGTGTGTGTGAGAGAGAGTGAGTCAGTGAGTGTGTGTGTGTGTGTGTGTGTGTGTGTGTGTGTGTGTGAGTGAGTGAGTGAGTGAGTGAGTGTGTGTGTGTGTGTGTGTGTGTGTGTGTGTGTGTGTGTGTGTGTGTGTGTGTGTGTGTGTGTGTGTGTGTGTGTGTGTGTGTGTGTGTGTGTGATTGAGTCAGTGAGTGTGTGTGTGAGTGAGTGAGTGAGTGAGTGTGTGAGTGAGTGAGTGTGTGTGTGTGTGTGTGTGTGTGTGTGTGTGTGTGTGTGTGTGTACCGGCTGAATCCAGGGCCCCAGGTGTGGAGAACACTCGTAGAAACACGTGTCCTGGATGAAGTGCTTCTTGCACGAGTTGCTCATGATCCCGCAGTGATTCCAGTTGAAGTTGTAGAGATACGACTGATCCTGATGAGCTTCTTCTGTGGTGTTCGCTGTGCAGCAGGCGCTGTCCTTCCATGGGGAACACTGACACACACACACACACACACACACAGAGAGAGAGAGAGAGAGAGAGAGAGAGAGAGAGAGAGAGAGAGAGAGAGAGAGAGAGAGAGAGAGAGAGATTACACTAATCATTCAAATACTCAATTCCATTCACGTTTATTTGTATAGCGCTTTTCAAAGCAGAATTATATTTATAATATTTCAGAAATGTACATATACAAAATCACAGTTAGCAAAAATGTATTAATTTAAACAATGTAATCATTTAAGGTAGAAACAATGAGTTTACTGAAGTAATGAATACTTGTTTGTATACAGACACAGGTTTGATCAGGGAAAAGACTCGCATGAACAAACATTCTTCCTGTAACATTAACAGAACATTCGTTCTGGAGTTTAATAATGTTCTCAAAATAATAACAAATAATGTAAAAAAAATAATAATGTTGTTCTGATGTTTTTTTTTAAATGTTACTCCTTGTTTCAGAACGTTCAGAGAACATTCAAAAGTAACATTCCAGTAATGCTTGAAGAATGATGGAATGGAATGTTCCTTTAACATTCACATATCCAAGAAAAAAGTGTGCGTGTGTGAGAGTGAGTTAGTGTGTGTGTGTGTGTGTGTGTGTGCGTGTATGTATGTGTGAGTGAGTGAGTGTGTGTGCATGTGTGTGTATGTATGTGTGAGTGTGTGTGTTGGTGTGTGTGTGTGTGAGTGAGTGAGTGTGTGTGAGAGTGTGTGAGTGAGTGTGAGTTAGTTTGTGTGTTACACTCTTAAAAATAAGTTTTTTATTTTTATTTTTGCAGTGCTTCCATAGAACATCCATTTTTTGTTCCTCTAAGAACCTTTCAGTGATCAGTTTTTTTTCTTAGTGCGAAAAACATTTCAGTAATCGAAATGTTTATGTTAGCGGTTGTGAATGTAAGCTGATAAAGAAGGTTTATTAGTAAGAGTTCTCGAGTGTTGAGTCTCATGCCTGCTGATACAGCTCTCCCTCCACTCTCGGCTCCGAGATCTGGTGTTTCCCATCCATACACATGCTGAGCTTATCCACTGAACACACACTCGACGACACCAGCGCTATCAGCAACACCAGCCTGAGAGAGAGAGAGAGGGAGAGAGAGAGAGAGAGAGAGAGGGGGAGAGAGGGAGTGAAAGAGAGAGAGGGAGAGAGAGAGAGAGAGAGAGAGAGAGAGAGAGAGAGAGAGAGGGGGGGAGGGGGGGAGAGGCAGACAAATCAATGAAGATTATTTCAAGGTGACAGAACAGATATTCTGTTATCATGTCCTTCTGAATATTACTAGTAAAACTATTACAATATACTCAATATACGCAAGAGAGTGATCTAGAGAAAAAAAATATATAATATATATAAGTCAAAATATATAAGTAAATAAATAAATTAGATTAATATTATTAAAATCAATCAATAAAAAAATAAAAAAATAAAAATGAAAATATTTTATGTATTGAAAAAGTAATAGTTATCTTTTAATTGATTAAAATAGATTAAATAAATATATTAACATAACGTATTAAAATAAAAACGTTATTATTCTATTAAATCGATGAAATTAGATAAAAAAATATATTCATTAATAAAAATCTTAAAATACAAACAGTTTAAAAAACAAACAGTTATTAAACTATTAACTATAGATTCAATAAGATTCAAATAAGAAATACATTTTAAAATACATACATAAATATTTGATTAATATAATGAATAAAATTTTTATTTAACAAACAAACAAACATTTTACAGTAAACTAGTACAGTGACTTAATAAAAACTAATTTTAGATTTATATTATTAATCTTTCAGTGTACTTAAACTGCATGATTATAAAAGATAGATGCCTAACCCGCAACTGAAGCTGTTAGTTATATAAATACACTGCAGTCCAAATGTTCATGATTTTTTTCCCTTCTTTTCTTACTCAAAATACATTTTTAAAAATTTCTATGTGACTAACCCTAACCCGAATCACGTCATTAATACAAAACAAAAAGAGACACGTCAAATACTGAGTCTCAAGTTCATCTTCATTTTAATATCATCGTGACTCTTGGACGCGGATCGATATAACTGATTAAAGAGGGGAAAAGTAGATCTTAATTTCATAGAAACATACCTTGAAAATAAAAAGTCCATGTTATGTAGAGTTAAAGTTGAGAAACGCTGTAATTTTCCTGGCTTGAGCTGAAATGTGTGAACTGGGTCCCTCTCGACCAAAGTCCTTCATAATGACTCCTAGAGAAGCAGGATTGTAGTTCTGAGACACACACACACACACACACACACACACACACACACAGCTGCACGGTCACTGTGACCTTATGGACTCATAATAACTCATAATAATACATGGTGTTTCTGCAACTACGGGCACTTTTGACTCTCCCAAATTTAAAAAAATAAAACCCAATGAATTTCAATTTCTTTTTTAATTTCTATTAAAAATGTATACATTTACATAGTTATTAAAAACAACTATTAAAAAATTATTTAAAATTAGGGGGTTTTATGATTTTCTTTACGCCGTGGAAAATGTTGACGTTAACCTTAGATATCAATTGCTTTCATTCACGCCACAGATAAAACATTTAGCTTTTTATGAAAATATTATCATTTTAATGTGTAAATCATCTCTACTGAAGTGTTAAAATATTTTTTGCAAACAAAAATCTGATTAATCAGGGAATCAGAATGCCAAATCCTGAGAGGTGGAACATCATGAAACATCATGCAGTGATGGCTCCGCGAATGGCAGCCATGGTCGGATGGTGCGCCGTATTTTGTTTTGTTTTGTTTGTTAACTCAGTGTCTTGTCAGGATTTTCGGCGTTCTTTAACAAGAGAAGCACTTCTAAACATTAGACAAACAACTCCAGCGGATTTATTTCCCACTTTTCTGCTCCCAGTGGCAGAATTAGTGGGTATTCTAGTGAAAGCCGAGCTCAGCTTTGTACAAACAAAGGAACATCGGCAGAAAAGGTTGAAAGCGAGCGGGTGCTCTTGTACGGCTACATAGACGCGGGAACCGAACAGTGCTACCAAGCATTTTTCTCTCAAATGTTCGTTCACTGTGTAACAAAATGGATGAACTCCAGCTACTGATGGTGAAAAGCAGAAACTTTCTAACAGCGTCTGTCCTATGTTTCTCGGAGACTTGGCTGGGTGATCTGATCCCGGATTCCTCATTACAGCTGGCCGGCTTTAGGTTACTGAGGGCGGACCGGGTCCGGGACACGGTTCTTTCCGGTAAGATGAAAGGCGGAGGTATTTGTTTCTATATTAACAGTAGCTGGTGTGTAGATATCACAGCGATTCTGCAATATTGTTCACCGGACTTGGAATCATTTTTTATAAACTGTAAACCATTCTACTCGCCTCGCGAGTTCACGTCGTTTATTTTGGTCTGTGTTTACATGGCGCCTGGAGCAAATGTTAAAGAAGCCCAGCGCTCACTTGCCGATCAGATACTATGGTGGAGCGAACAAACCCGGATTCCTTAGTTATCGTACTTGGTGACTTTAACAAAGGTAATCTCAGCCACGATCTTCCCAAATACAGACAATTCATCAAATGCCCCACCAGAGAAGACAACACTCTGGATCATTGTTATACTACAGTCAGTAAAGCCTACCACGCAGTCCCTCGAGCAGCACTGGGTCACTCTGACCATGCCATGGTCCACCTGATTCCTTCTTATAGGCAGAAACTAAAACTCTGTAAACCTGCTGTGAGGACATCAAAACAGTGGACCACTGAGGCCTTAGAGGACCTGCGGGCGTGTTTGGACTCTACTGATTGGGACATGTTCAGGTTTACTACCAATAGACTGGATGAGCACACAGAGGCTGTAACGTCGTACATCAGTTTCTGCGAAGACTGCTGTATTTCAACACGCACCAGGGTGAATTTTAACAATGATAAGCCCTGGTTCTCGGGTAAACTCAGAAGGTTGAGGGTGGAGAAAGAGAAAGCTTTAGGAGTGGGGACAGAGACAGATTCAAGGAGCCGAAAAACAGGTTTAGCAAAGCTGTAAAGGAGGCTAAGCGACTGTACTCAGAGAGGCGAGAACATCCGTTCTCTGTTGACGACGCTGCTTCTGTCTGGAGGGGGCTCAGGCAGATTACCAACTACAAGCCCAGAGCCCCCCACACCACTAACGATTCTCGTCTGGCCAACGACCTGAATGAGTTTTACAGTAGATTCGAAAGGCAATTGGACTGTCCTATTCTTCTCCATCCCTCACCAGTGCCCACCACCACAATGTCAGCTCTCTCCATCCAAGAGAGTGAAGTGAACAGACTCTTCAAGAAGCAGAACCCACGGAAATCAGCCGGACCAGACTCCATCTCTCCAGCCATCCTTAAGCACTGTGCAGATCAGCTGTCTCCCGTGTTCATCGCTATCTTTAACACCTCCCTGGATACATGCCATGTACCAGCCTGTCTTAAGTCTTCCACCATCATCCCTGTGCCCAAAAAGCTAAGGCCTACAGAATTTAATGACTACAGGCCCGTCGCCTTGACCTCTGTGGTAATGAAGTCCTTTGAGCACCTGGTGTTGGCTCACCTTAAATCAATCACAGACCCTCTCCTGGACCCCTTGCAGTTTGCCTACAGACCCAACAGGTCTGTGGACGACGCAATCAACATGGCCCTACACTTCACCCTCCAGCACCTGGACTCTCCGGCAACCTATGCCAGGATCCTGTTTGTGGATTTTAGCTCCGCCTTTAATACCATCATCCCTGCCCTGCTTCATGACAAGCTCTCCCAGCTCAATGTATCAGACTCCATCTGCAGGTAGATCACAGACTTCCTGTCTGACAGGAAGCAGTGCGTTAAGCTGGGGTCACAAGTCTCTGATTCTCGGTCCATCAGCACCGGGTCCCCTCAGGGCTGCGTCCTTTCTCCTCTGCTTTTCTCCTTATACACCAACAGCTGCACCTCCAGTCACCCGTCCGTCAAACTTTTGAAGTTTGCGGACGACACCACCCTCATTGGGCTCATCTCCAATGGGTATGAGTCTGACTACAGGTGGGAAGTTGATAACCTGGTGTCCTGGTGTAGCCAGAACAACTTAGAGCTTAATGCTCTGAAGACATTGGAGATGGTTGTGGATTTCAGAAGGAACGCAGTCCCACCCACCCCCATCAACCTGAGTGGCTCCCTAGTAAACACTGTGGTAGTCCTTTCGCTTCCCGGGCATTATCTTCTCCCGGGACCTAAAGTGGGAACTGAACACCAGCTCCCTCGTCAAGAAAGCACTACAGCGGATGTACTTCCTACGGCAGCTGAAGAAATTCAACCTCCCTAAGATAACGATGGTGCACTTCTACACAGCGATCATTGAGTACATCCTCACCTCCTCCATCATCACCTGGTACGCTGCTGCCACAGCCAAGGACAAGAGCAGACTGCAGCGTATCATCCGCACTGCTGAGAAGGTGATCGGTTGCAATCTGCCGTCCCTTGATGACCTGTACTCCTCAAGGGCGTTGAGGCGAGCGAAGAAGATTGTGGCAGATCCCTCCCACCCTGGTTACTCCTTGTTCCAGCTACTTCCCTCTGGCAGAAGGCTGCGGGCCGTTAGGACCATCACCTCACGCCATAAGAACAGTTTTTTTCCTTCTGCTACTGGCCTCTTTAACAAGGCCTGGAGCTCTGACTTAAACTTGAAACTGTTAACCATGCCATATTTACACTGATTATAAACTATAACCTCTTAAACATTGGCATAGTTGCACTTTAAATTATAAACTGTTAGCTTAATATTTGCTCTTTTGCATATTTGCACCATTGCCTTAAAAGGTATTCTATGTGTATTTTTGGTGCTCTTATATCCTGTATCGTTGTATGTTATATGTATGCACCTTCCTGCCAAAGTAAATTCCTTGTCTGTACAAACATTCATGGCGAATAAACCCCCCATTCTGATTCTGATTCTGGAGCTGGGGAGGGAGGAGGGTAATTAGCTCCTGAGAAACGAGAGGAGGAGCTGGGGATGGAGGAGGGTAATCAGCTCCTGAGAAACGAGAGGAGGAGCTGGGGAGGGAGGAGGGTAATTAGCTCCTGAGAAACGAGAGGAGGAGCTGGGGATGGAGGAGGGTAATCAGCTCCTGAGAAACAAGAGGAGCTGGGGATGGAGGAGGGTAATCAGCTCCTGAGAAACAAGAGGAGCTGGGGATGGAGGAGGGTAATCAGCTCCTGAGAAACGAGAGGAGTTGGGGAGGGAAGAGGGTAATCAGCTCCTGAGAAACGAGAGGAGGAGCTGGGGATGGAGGAGGATAATCAGCTCCTGAGAAACGAGAGGAGGAACTGGGGATGGAGGAGGATAATTAGCTCCTGAGAAATGAGAGGAGGAGCTGGGGATGGAGGAGGATAATTAGCTCCTGAGAAACGAGAGGAGGAGCTGGGGATGGAGGAGGATAATTAGCTCCTGAGAAACGAGAGGAGCAGCTGGGGATGGAGGAGGATAATCAGCTCCTGAGAAACGAGAGGAGGAGCTGGGGAGGGAGGAGGGTAATTAGCTCCTGAGAAACGAGAGGAGGAACTGGGGATGGAGGAGGATAATTAGCTCCTGAGAAACGAGAGGAGGAGCTGGGGATGGAGGAGGATAATTAGCTCCTGAGAAACGAGAGGAGGAGCTGGGGATGGAGGAGGATAATTAGCTCCTGAGAAACGAGAGGAGGAGCTGGGGATGGAGGAGGATAATTAGCTCCTGAGAAACGAGAGGAGGAGCTGGGGAGGGAGGAGGGTAATTAGCTCCTGAGAAATGAGAGGAAGATCTGGGGATGGAGGAGGGTAATCAGCTCCTGAGAAACGAGAGGAGGAGCTGGGGAGGGAGGAGGGTAATCAGCTCCTGAGAAACGAGAGGAGGAGCTGGGGAGGGAGGAGGGTAATTAGCTCCTGAGATCGGTGAATCTGAGGGAGGTGTCTTTGTTGGGGGGGGTCTGTTGTTTGTGCTCACTGGCAGTAGCAGAGTGGCCCCCAGGCCTAGAGAATAACGTGTATCTACAATGATTGTATTGAATGGCCTAAAATATGGTATTAGTATTATTATTGTAATTACAGTACTGCCACTACTACTACCCCTACTATTATTATCACGAATATGAGTGTTACCATTACTACCACTACTATTGCTACTACTATTATTATTTTTGTTCTAATTATTATTATTATTATTAATATTATTATTATTAATAGTAGTATGAATACTACTTTTACCACAAACTCTGTCACAATTATTATGATCTCTTAAAATTGCCTCTATCTATATCACTAAAATATCTCATTGCTTAAACTTACCAATGTACCTGCATACTTCACTATATTGATATTTATATTTAGTTGTTTTCTTTTCTTTTCTTTTCTTTCTCTCCTTATTTTTTTTTTTTTTTTTTTTTTTTTTTGGGGTGTTATGTATGTTCCTCTCTCTTCTGTATGTGTATATATGACATTGATCTTTTACCTTGTATAAGCTACAATGTTTTAACTTGCAATATAAAAAAAAAAAAAAAAAAAAAAAAAAAAAAAAAAAAAAATTAGCTCCTGAGAAACGAGAGGAGGAGCTGGGGATGGAGGAGGATAATTAGCTCCTGAGAAACGAGAGGAGCTGGGGATGGAGGAGGGTAATCAGCTCCTAAGAAACGAGAGGAGGAGCTGGGGATGGAGGAGGGTAATCAGCTCCTGAGAAATGAGTGGAGCTGGGGATGGAGGAGGGTAATCAGCTCCTGAGAAACGAGAGGAGGAGCTGGGGATGGAGGAGGGTAATCAGCTCCTGAGAAACGAGAGGAGGAGCTGGGGATGGAGGAGGGTAATCAGCTCCTGAGAAACGAGTGGAGCTGGGGATGGAGGAGGGTAATTAGCTCCTGAGAAACGAGAGGAGCTGGGGATGGAGGAGTGTAATCAGCTCCTGAGAAACGAGAGGAGGAGCTTGGGATGGAGGAGGATAATCAGCTCCTGAGAAACGAGAGGAGTTGAGGAGGGAGGAGGGTAATCAGCTCCTGAGAAACGAGAGGAGTTGGAGAGGGAGGAGGGTAATCAGCTCCTGAGAAACAAGAGGAGCTGGGGAGGGAGGAGGGTAATTAGCTCCTGAGAAACGAGAGGAGCTGCTGATAATGCTGAAGGAGCTTATATATGTATACAGTGATAGGCGTTGTGTTCCTATAGGTAGACGTGGATCACCTGAGAGTCACTAATGAGAGCTTGACTAATGTGACCTGCCAGAACTGACGCTACACTGGATGTTTATATTAGTTTACAATAGATTTAATTTTTGCAATATACACTGATCAGCCACAGCATATATCATGTAGTTTCCCCTCATGCTGCCAAACAGCTCTGATACGTCAAGGCAAGGACTCCACTAGACCTCTGTATGTGTTTGTGGTCTCAGGTTGTGAGGCGGGGCCTCCATGGATCAGATTTGTTCATTAGGCAAGGCAAGGCAAGGCAAGGCAAGGCAAGTTTGGGGAATTTTGACGCCTAGAACTCTTTGTCATGTCCCTCAAACCCTTCCTGAGCAATGTTTTCAGTGTGGCAGGGTGCATTATCCTGCTGAAACAGGCCACTGCCATCAGGGAACACCTTGCCACAGTCTGCAACAATCTTAGGTAGGTGATACGCCCTATTCGGACGGGATTAACTTTACAAGGTTAGATGGAGTAATGTAATTTTAGCACAGGACATCTGTAATAGTAATGGCTAATTCGCACAAGATAAGAGATCTCAGTAAAACCAGCAGAAGTGGGAGAGTAACTCGATTTGCACATCGCCGTCACTCCTGTCCTCATGTGTGTATTACGTTGCTTCCTGATATCACGTGCGCAAACACATATAACCTATATTTATATATATAAAACAGTTATCTCCGGTCGAACGATGTATTAATTAACTTCAGAGTGGATTGTGTTGGTAGGCACTTACCTAACGCTAAAAGATGTTTCGTGCCTCTAACAAGTGCGATCTTCTTTCTGATCTGAATGAGTTTTGTCACAGACTCGTCCCAGGGTCCAGAACGCAACTGAATGCTTTTTCAAGCGTCTCCATACTTGAAAAACTGCGGGAAACTACTTTTAAACAGGAAATGACTAAATATTTATGTACATATTTAGAGCGGGTCTATTCGCACGGGATTAGCATTACCTGAGGTCATTTTTCCGGACCTTTTTACTGAAGGTAAAAGTCGCTGTAATCTTTACTGATATTGTCCGTAATGATTACTGAGATGCACATTCGGACGGGACTAAAATCACAGAGAAGCTCTGGTGATTATTACTTTACCCCAGCTCTCCATGTTACACTAGTCCCGTCCGGATAGGGCTAAAGTAACATCCATGAATGCCAGGACCCAAAGTTTCCCAGCAGAACATTGCCCTGTGCATCACACTCCCTCCTCCGGCCTGCCTTCTTCCCATAATGCATCCTGCTGCTGTCTCTTGGTCGGGTGGTCCAGTTCTGACACTCCCATTTTAGGCACTTTCGATGGTGGACAGGGGTCATCATAGACACTTTGTCCGGTCTGCTGCAAACCAGCAAACTGCTATGCATTGTGTGTTCTGACACCTTTCTATCATGGGCAGCCTTACGTTTTTCAACATTTTTTTGAGCTACGGTAGCTCTTTTGTGTGATCGGACCAGCCTTTGCTCCCCGTGTGCATGTGTGAGTCTTGGGCGTCCATGACCCTGTTCACCGGCTGTCCTTCCTTGCACCTCTTTTGTTAAGTAGCGTACTCACCACTACAGACCGTAAACACCCCACAAGACCTGCTGTTTTGGAGATGCTCTGATGCAGTTGTCTTGCCATCACCATTTGGCCCTTGTCAAAGTCACTCAGATCTTTACACTTACTCTTTTCTCTGCTTCCAACTCATGAAATTCAAGAACTGACTGTTCAGTTGCTGCCGAATATTTCCTCTTGACAGGTGCCACTGTAGTCATGTAATAAATTATATTCACCACACCTATCAGTGATTTAAATGTTGTGGCTGATCAATGTAATATACAGTATAAACCTTGAATGTGTCTCTACCGCAACACAGTGCGGTAGAAAAACCCCAAAAAATGCTGCGGAAATGACATTTTTGCTAATATTGCAGATAACTGGCAGCTAGCAAGGTCATACATCAGTTTTGACTTTTAGCAACAAATATATATGTATTCAACAGTAATATAAATAAAATTTTAAAATGTAATTCAAAATACACAATTACTAAGCTGAATGGTAAGGATGCACAATAAATACTAAAGAAGAAAAGATGATCTTTATTTTATTTTTTCTGGATCTTGTGAGTGACCTAATGGCGGTGAACCAATCTGTCAGACATGTGCTCACATGCTAATTTCTGTTTCCATAGAAACCAGATTTGTTTGGCTTTTAGAAATGTCATATTAAGAGTCTTTTTCAGTGTTGTGGTAATGACTCAAAATTGTGGGACAGGTTTATTTAGATGAAAAAAAATCATATAAACAAATATACTTTATATAAAAAATAACTTTAAGATGGTGTAAAGTCATATAAAACTAATTCATTTGAAATAATGTCATATTGTAAAAGAATGAGCTACATTTATTTATCTCAACATTTAAACCATGGGTGTGGGACATGAGCAAAAATGGTGTTTGGACCTATAAATGCTTCATAATTTTACATTAAATCATATTATTTATTCATTATTTTTTATGTTAATATTGACGCTACGTTTATATTTATGAAGCATCAAAGGACAAATCTGAACATAAATCTAAAATTTCACTACTGGGACTTAAAAGTGCTTGTAGTTGCAGAAACTCTCACACACACATCTGTCATATTCAGCACATGATGCATTCCTGAAAGAGATTGCGTGCAGTAAACTATGTGCTCAAGGTTAATTGAGTGTTCAGTCAATCTTCAATCACATTTTCTTTGATCTGCTCTAGGAACTCGCGTGATATCACACGACAATCATACGATTTTTTTGAGTAACTCGTGAATGTTTTTATACGCTTTTCAGAGTTCTGACCATAGACTGTAAAAAATGGTTCTGACACTGAGCGCATGAAGGGCGGAACTAAAAATCACGTGATGGTGTTTCCGACGGGGGGACCTTCCGGTGCAACACCAGAGCCCGCCGTGTGTTTACATTTGAACTTTCTGCGGAGCTGCAGGTAAAACATATTATATATATATTAAAGACTCTTTTATTAAAATTTATCAGGCACACTATTTACACAAGTGACCGGAATACTGTGTCTCTTCTGTGTGTGTTATTTATGAAGAATAAACAAACAACCTATACAGAAAGTATCATAATCATGTGATATACCGCAATATTTACATTCATATTAACTGATATTTATACAATACTACCGAATAGCACATGTGAACTAATGCCACGCATTTATGCTACTTTAATACCACGTTTTTATGATATACCATGATATTCTTATACATTTCTTTTAGTACGATGGCATCTCCATGGTATTACCATGTTTTCCCACAAGTACTGATAATACCACAATGTTTTTTTTTTTTTTTTGTACTTTATAAAAAATATCATAAAAACAAGGTATTACTGACTTACATGTGATGAAACATAGTAGTTTCAGTGGTGTATTTGCACCGTAATCAAAGAACTGTCTAAGTGTACTATTACTACTATGGTCATTTCTAAAAGTGTAGTGCCGTGCATTTACACTGTACTCAAAGAAATGTATAAGAATATCATGATGTGTAATAAAAAATGTGGTATTTTTGTAGTACCATAGCATGATTTTATGATATACCAAGATATTATACATGTCTTTGCGTATGATGTTATGCATGAGATCACTAAAACAATAACATGGTAATAAATACCACATGTGAAAAACACAGTAACTCCATGGTGTTTTTAGTGTTGCCTTGCATTTACATAGTATTCTAAATATTTTGGTATTTGGTTAAAACACGGTATTACCGCAGTCCTTGTTCACTTGTGTGTGTGTGTGTGTCCAGAGATGTCCACCCTCTTCCCGTCTCTGTTCCCGCGTGTGACCGAGTCTCTGTGGTTTAATCTGGACCGTCCGTGTGTGGATGAAGCTGAACTACACCAACAAGAGCAGCAGCACCAGACCTGGGTCAGTGTGTGTGTGTGAGAGAGAGAATTAATGAGTGTGTGTGTGTGAGTGAGTGAGTGAGTGAGAGAGAGAGAGAGAGAGAGAGAGAGAGAGAGAGAGAGAGAGAGAGTGTGTGTGTGTGTGTGTCATGGAGTGTGAGTGAATGAATGAATGAGTGTGTGTGTATGTGAGAGAGAGAGTGTGTGTGTGTGTGTGTGTGTATGTCATGGAGTGTCAGTGAATGAATGAGTGAGCGTGTGTGTGTATATATGTGAGAGAGAGAGCATGTGTGTGTGTGTGTCATGGAGTGTGAGTGCGTGAGTGAATGTGTGTGTATGTGAGAGAGAGTGAATGTGTGTGTGAGAACTGCTGAACGTGAGTGTGTGTGTGAGAGAGAGAGTGTGTGTGAAAACTGCTGAATGTGAGAGAGAGTGTGTCAGAGTGTTTGTTTGAGTGTGAACTGGTGAATGTGTGTGTGAGTGTGTCATGGAGTGTGAGTGTGTGAATGAATGAGTGTGTGTGTATGTGAGAGAGAGTGAATGTGTGTGTGAGAACTGCTGAACGTGAGTGTGTGTGAGTGAGTGTGTGTGAGAACTGCTGAACGTGTGTGTGAGTGTGTGTGTGTGTGTGTGTGTGAGTGAGTGTGTGTGTGTGTGTGTGTGAGAACTGCTGAATGTGAGTGTGTGTGAGAGAGTGTGAGTTTGTCAGTGAGTGTGAGAACTGGTGAGTGTGTGTGTGAGTGTGTGAGAACTGCTGAACGTGAGTGTGTGTGTAAGTGTGTGTCTGAGTGTGAGTGTGTTTGTGTGTGTGAGAACTGGTGAATGTGTGTGTGTGTGCTGATGAAGCTGTTTGTGTTCAGTTGCAGAACATCGCAGAGAAAGACAACAACCTGATGCCCATCGGCCGGCCCATCTTTGAGGTGCGCGTGAGAACACATGATGTTCAGATCCGATTCCTGACAATATCATATATAATAAAATATCATATCTAACACGTTCTTTACACTCATGCCAGACCTTCGACGAGGAAGAGGAGGAGGATGATGAAGACGAGGAGGACAGCGAGGAAGACTCAGAGGACGATGAAGACATGCAGGACATGGACGACATGAACATCTACAACGAGTTTCCTGACGACGGAGAAATTAATGAGGTCAAGAGATACACACACACACACACAATCAAATGAGCAAAACAACTACACTGTTAAATTATTTACATGATTTGCTATCACAACTTTTTTTTCTTTGTCAAATCAACTTGGGTTCAGAGAACATAATATTTGGATTTTCGGTTGATCAAACCAATCTCTTTAATTGTATTAACTCAAAATTTGTATTGCAATGAACTCAAAATCTTAAGGAAACCAGGTAACTTAATTTTTTAAAGTTAAACCAACAATCATTTTTACAGTGTAGTGAATATAATGTGTATATAATGATTAATTATGGTTTGTGTGATAAAGGTTACAACAATAATGTCATATAATGATAGATTTGAAAATATTCAGGGCATTTAAAAACCTAATATATAGTGACATTATTATTATTATTATTATTATTATTATACAGTAATCAACATTAAGTGGATCAAAAAAGTTAATCAAAGTTGTGTAAGAAATTAAAAATGAATGTAGAACTTTGATGAAAGGTTTTGACTACTGTAATAAATATCATTGTTTTTCATATTAAATATGTAAAGGGATGTTTTAGGTGAGACACTACCTGTGTTGTTCATGCACTGCTCAGTCTTGAGCTCTATTTTAATTCTATAACATGTGACTAGTGGAAAGAAAACACTCAGAAAATACACATTTAAGAGTTTATTTTATTGCATCTGTAGATTTGAGTCTCAATACATGTCTTTAAAGATGAGTTTTGTCCTCCACTTCAGCAGCACGTACATACACCAAAACTTACAGCTTTATTCATATCTATATTCTGAAGGATTTTACTGAGGGGTTTGTTCATAACATCATTCACCTGATTTTTAGAACATTTTATTCTTAAAAACATGGTAAAAAATGTGTTTTTTCTGGCTGTTGACGACATTTTCTCATTTATGGAGTGATAAAAAGAGAAATCAAGAATCCCCTCAGTAAAAACCTTAATCTCTAATATGAAAACAAAATCAGACAAGAATTTTGAACCTGGCTTTATCCAATATTCAGATTAATTCTCTGGAAATGTATGCAAATCCATGCATATTTAAATAGAAAACGCCTCATTTGCATATAAAAACATTTCAGAAAACTTGTAATACAAAAAAAAAAAAAAAAAAGATCTTAATGTGTTGAGTCATCTGGGGAAGTATGATGAGATATATTAGTTAAATATTGACCTTCTCTGCAAAAAATGCTTTTCTTACTCAGTATTTTTGTCTTGTTTCCAGTCCAAATATCAAACATTTCTTAAATCAAGAAGCATTTACTAGATATTATGTCTTGGTTTCTGGGGAAAATAAGCAAGTGAGTTTTTGCGTAAAACAAGCAAAATGATATGCCAGTGGGGTAAGAAAAATAATCTTGTTTATAATAATAATAATCTGAGTTAGATAATCTGATTTTTCTTACCCCAATTGCAGATAATTTTGCTTGTTTTATTTGCTTTATTTTTTTTTTCTCTGAAAACAAGATATAATATCTAATGGCATTTTACTACTTTAGTAAATCCATCTTGATTTAAGAATTTTTTAGATATTTGGACTGGAAACAAGACAAAAACACTGAGTGAGAAAAGCGTTTTCTGCAGTGTATAATCTGCTGTTGACCTGACAAACGTTGATTCTAGTGAAGTTCAGTTTTGAAGAGATCTGAGTTTTGATTTTAGGTGAATGACGTGAGTGTCGCTCACTGACAGGTCGACATGGAAGGAGCCGATCAAGACCAGGACCAGTGGATGATCTAGACCAGATCAATCAATCAGACGATAAACTGGAGCTGGCGATGGAGAGAAGTGTCCGTGTGCTGCTGAAATACTCAAATGACTGTTATTTATACGTCACACACACACACAAGACCGTCAGCTCAAGTGTTCAGTGTTACTAAAGAACCATTTCACTGCAAAAAATGCTTTTGTTACTTAATTTTTGTCTTATTTCCAGTCCAAATATCAAACATTTCTTAAATCAAGATGCATTTACTACAGTAGTAAAAGGCCATAAGATATTAAGTCTTGTTTTCTGGGGAAATTAATGGACTGGAAACAAGACAAAAATACAGAGTAAGAAAAGCATTTTTTGCAGTGTTCGTGTTTCTCATAAAACCAGCACTTGAACTTGTCGCAATATGAACTTTTGTCACTTCTCAGGCTTGTAGAAAGTGTTCAGTGACTCTTTGGTCAGTCTATAAAGTTATTGAGTTACTGGGCATTTCTGCATGTCATCCAGACGAGTGTCAGGATTCAGGAGTTCATGCGTCACACACGGCTTTATCCTCATGTTTGTATCATATGTCTTTGTGGTTGTAAATAAATTTGTAGTCAATTGTTCATCTTGTACAAATGGTTGATTTGTTAACTTCCCATCCTATTTAAATAGAAGCATCGCTAACACTTTACAATAAGGTTCATTAGTTAAACATGATCTAAGAATGAACAATACTTCTACAGCATTTATTAATCTTAGTTCATATTAATTTCAACATTTACTAATAAGTTATTAAAATCAAAGGTTGTATGAAGAAACAATGAACAGCTGTATTTTTATTAACTACCATTAACAAAGATTAATAAATACTGTAACATGTATTTATCATTGTTAGTTCATGTTAGTTAATACAATAACTAATGTTAAGTAATGAACCTTATTGTAAAGTGTTAGTGAATCATCTGTTTAGTTTGGCATTTTTAAATCATTCAAGACGTGAAGGGTCGAATTTTGTCATAATTTATTCACCGTCATGTTCCTCTAAACCTGTGTGATCTCTGCTCTCCAATCTCATTTGCATTTGTGTAATGTAAATATGATGCACAAAGACATGTCTCACACACACAAAGGTTTATGACACCAGTGCCTTTTACTTTCATGATATGGAAATATTAGCCATACAGGTTTAGAAGGACACGAGAATCTCAATATTTGTTTTATGATATTAATAGAGGGCACTTTGAAGTCATTAACATTATATTTAATTGGATCCAGTTATGACTTTTTGATTAGAAAATAGATAGGGTAAATTTCCATTTCATACCAACTTTAATTTACGATATGACTTAGTGCTCTTATTAAATCACAAAGGCTTAAATAAATATATGTGCTGCATAATTCAGAGAAAACCCCATCACTGTGTTCTTTTGCAAAGCGAGTTTTCCACCAAAATAAAGTTTGAAAATAGAATTAACAATAAATTTCAAAGAATTTTAGTATTGTAATTTTACATTATATTATTTTATATTATTTTTCTTAAATACTTTTTATTTTACAGTGAAATATTGCAATATTCCTGTTTAATATTTAATAATAATGAATAATAATTATTTATAAATTATATTTTTATTTAAAATTATTATATAATGATATGAAATGTATTCTATAATAATGTAAAATATATTATTATTTTATAGACATTGATATATAATCCAAAAAGTTTAAATGGTCAAATGATACATAAATGATTAAATAGAGTAATTAAATGATTAAAGTTGCTATTAAACGAGTGACAGTGACGGATCATTTCTTCCATATTGTGACGTATTTCAGAGTGTAAGGGATTGTTGAAAGGCGGGGCTTGATTCTGTGAATCCGTTATTGATTGGATGTTGAGATGTGGGCGTGGCTCTAAAGATCTTTCAGGGGCGGAGTTTAAGCGCAAATGATTGGTTAATCCTGCATAGGTCACCAGAGAGAAGACTGACGCTTCTCTGGAAGATCCAGTTATGACATTTTGATTAAACATTACAAGGTAAAAACATTTTTTATAAAAAGAAACGTGCATGGATGAATATTTCACAATAAGATCAATAATATGCATTTAGAAAATAAGAGTGAATTTCATTCCATGCTATATATGCATGAGTGAAGAGTAGCTAGGGACTCACCGCGCCTTCAAATTAGTCCATTTCAGGTGCGAAGATAAAAAAAACAAATCCCTTTAGAGGCACTTCAAGAGAGTCCGCACACTCCACCAAACACAAGAGACGTCAAAAAGCCAGATCATATCAAATGATTTTACTGAAAAAAGTGGCAAACGTTTCAGTCACATGTGACCTTTCTCAATGCCAAGCTTACAATGCTATAAATGCAGGAGCCATCTTAATTTATGAAGTCATATGGTTACATAGATCACATGATCAACCAAAGCCAAGACCAATGGACAGCATGGTACAAGACGGAGAGAGAAAGAGAATTTAAAATAAATAAATAAATATATTTTTTTAAAAAGTGGAAAAAAATAATAATTAAATAAAAAAAAATGAATAAATACATAAATAAATGTAAAGTTCACATGCTGTTAAAGTTCACAGGTGAATGAATGAAACCTTTGACTGTTCATAATCTCCTCACACTCGTTCTATAGGCTGAGAAACATGTTGTCATGTCATGTTGTTAATGTTGAGAGCTTTACTTGATCCCGAGGAAGGTGAGCTCCGCCATGCCGTCCCGGATGCCCCTGATGTACTCGAGCGTGGCGCGGTGAACTCTGACCTCGTACAGGCCGCAGCGCCGTGCGTGCCGGAGGAAGTTGGGCGCTCCGGGGAAGATGACGTTGTCCGCCAGGATGATGGATCCCTCTCCCAGAAGCCCACTGTCCTCCAGCAGGTGCAGGTCCGGCAGATAACAGCGCTTCCAGTGATCCATGAACACGAAGTCCAGGCACTCCACGCCGAAGTCCTCACGCAAGCGCGGGATCACCTCATCCGACGGGCGCACGATCAGCTCCACCTGAGAAAACCAGTGACGGAGAGATCAAACTCTTCACACGCTATGCTGAATTTGAGCATTTGATTTGAAGTCCCTTCCTGGAATGGATGGGTTTTGGCCATAATAAGCTACAATTGTTAAGCCTGGTTTCACAAAATGTCAAAGCAAGCTGACTTGACTAGTCTGAATGAATGCCATATTGTATTTTAACACCATATATATATATATATATATATATATATATATATATATATATACTAATTAAATATTTAAGAATTTTCAATATTTTTGAAAAAAAAAAAAGTCTAATGCTCAACAAGGCTGCATTTATTTGATCAGAAATACTTTTAAAAAAACAAGGAAATCCCACACACTATTAATACTTGCAAACGAGTATCAAAATGATTGCTTACTAATCAAAAATACTTTAAAAATCTGAAATATTTTTCCAATGTAAATCATTTGTTTTCTATGTGAATATATAGTAAAGTGTAATTTATTCCTGTGATCAAAGCTATCATTATGAATTTACTTCATTCATTTTTTGTGGAAACCGTGATACATTTTATTTTTCAGGATTCTTTGATGGAAAGAAAGGTCAAAAGAACAGCATTTATTTGAAATAGAATCTTTTGTAACATGATAAATGCCACTTTTGATCAATTTAATGAATCCTTGCTGATTTTTTTTTTTTAAAGTAAGTAATCACAGGAATAATTTACATTTGAAAATATATTGAAATAGAAAACATTTATTTTAAACTGTAATAATAATTCACAGTATTACTGTATTTTTAATAAAATAAATGCAGCCTTGGTGTGCAAACAATTTCAAAACAATTGAAAAAAAATCTGAATTATTCTAAACTTTCATCCGATAATGTATATCAGTCAACTGTTGTTGTGTTAAATTCTGCTTTACAAATCAAGTTAAAGGTGCAGTATGTACGTTTTTTCACTCTACTAAAGCACAATAATACCATAATATGTTTGCATATATTGAGGAAAAATGCTAAGATACTCGTTTCTCTGATAAACACTTCTACAGCCAGTTATTTTACTTTGAAATGTGTGTTTCTGTGTTGGAATGTGTGTTTGTGTTTTGGTCTGTGATACTGCATGTTGCCAATTTGCAAATTTTCATTGTCAATTGCGCTCGTTCCTGTTGTGTGCGCTCAAACTGGCAACCCGTGTGAGCGTCGAGTCTGAGGAGGCGGGTAAACAACGATCTCCCATATTTTGAATTTGGACTGCAGTACCTGTTTCCACCACTAGCTGTCAATCTTACAGACTGCACCTTTAAGAAAGAAAAATGAATGCAGAAAACTCACCATGTCTTCATCAAAACCCGCCAGTCGAATGATTTTCTCGGCCACGGCAGCGTTTCGCTCGTCCATCTCGACGGAGTAGATGCGAGCGCCGATGGGCAGCGAGCGGGCGATGCGAACGGTGCTGTAACCGCAGTGAGTGCCCAGTTCCAGAACAGTGATCGGGCAGTGTTCCTGCAGCAGCCGGTCCAGGATCTTACCTGCACAAACAGCCAATCAGAACACAGCAAGTGAGTGTGACAGCCAATCAGAACACAGCAAATGAGCGTAACAGCCAATCAGAACACAGCAAATGAGCGTAACAGCCAATCAGAACACAGCAAGTGAGTGTGACAGCGAATCAGAACACAGCAAGTAAGCGTTACAGCCAATCGGAACACAGCAAGTGAGCGTGACAGCCAATCAGAACACAGCAAGTGAGCGTGACAGCCAATCGGAACATAGCAAGTGAGCATAAGAGACAATCGGAACACAGCAAGTGAGCGTGACAGCCAATCAGATCACAGCAAGTGAGCGTGACAGCCAATCGGAACACAGCAAGTGAGCGTGACAGCCAATCGGAACACAGCAAGTGAGCGTGACAGCCAATCAGAACATAGCAAGTGAGCAAAAGAGACAATCGGAACACAGCAAATGAGCGTGACAGCCAATCAGAATACACCAAGTGAGCGTGACAGCCAATCAGATCACAGCAAGTGAGCGTGACAGCCAATCGGAACACAGCAAGTGAGCGTGACAGCCAATTGGAACAGCAAGTGAGTGTGACAGCCAATCGGAACACAGCAAGTGAGCATAAGAGACAATCGGAACACAGCAAGTGAGTGTGACAGCCAATCGGAACACAGCAAGTGTGCGTGACAGCCAATCGGAACACAGCAAGTGAGCATAAGAGACAATCGGAACACAGCAAGTGAGCGTGACAGCCAATCAGAACACAGCAAGTGAGCGTGACCAGCAAGTGAGCGTGACAGCCATTCAGAACACAGCAAGTGAGCGTGACAGCCATTCAGAACACAGCAAGTGAGCGTGACAGCCATTCAGAACACAGCAAGTGAGCGTGACAGCCAATCGGAACACAGCAAGTGAGCGTGACAGCCAATCGGAACACAGCAAGTGAGCGTGACAGCCATTCGGAACACAGCAAGTGAGCGTGACAGCCATTCAGAACACAGCAAGTGAGCGTGACAGCCAATCGGAACACAGCAAGTGAGCGTGACAGCCAATCGGAACACAGCAAATGAGCGTGACAGCCAATCGGAACACAGCAAGTGAGCGTGACAGCCAATCGGAACACAGCAAGTGAGCGTGACAGCCATTCGGAATACAGCAAGTGAGCATAAGAGACAATCGGAACACAGCAAGTGAGCGTGACAGCCAATCAGAACACAGCAAGTGAGCGTGACAGCCATTCGGAACACAGCAAGTGAGCATAAGAGACAATCGGAACACAGCAAGTGAGCGTGACAGCCAATCGGAACACAGCAAGTGAGCGTGACAGCCATTCGGAACACAGCAAGTGAGCGTGACAGCCAATCGGAACACAGCAAGTGAGCATAAGAGACAATCAGAACACAGCAAGTGAGCGTGACAGCCAATCGGAACACAGCAAGTGAGCGTGACAGCCATTCGGAACACAGCAAGTGAGCATAAGAGACAATCGGAACACAGCAAATGAGCGTGACAGCCATTCGGAACACAGCAAGTGAGCGTGACAGCCAATCGGAACACAGCAAGTGAGCGTGACAGCCAATCGGAACACAGCAAGTGAGCGTGACAGCCAATCGGAACACAGCAAGTGAGCGTGACAGCCAATCGGAACACAGCAAATGAGCGTGACAGCCAATCGGAACACAGCAAGTGAGCGTGACAGCCAATCGGAACACAGCAAGTAATCGTGACAGCCAATCGGAACACAGCAAGTGAGCGTGACAACCAATCGGAACACAGCAAGTGAGCGTGACAGCCAATCAGAACACAGCAAATAAGTGTGACAGCCAATCTGAACACTTAGGTTTAGTTGCATGTAATTATGTATAATTTACTGTTATTACAATGGTAAGTACATGTAACATATGTAACAAGGACACTGTAAAATAAAGTGTTACCTAAAAATGTTACCGGCAAAGTGGCGATTGACACTGTTTCATATACTCGCCAATGTCGCATTTGGCATATGGCGAGTGTTAAATTTAGGCCCTGTGTGTGTGTGTGTGTGTACCTTTCTTGGGCCCGATGTTGCTGATGAACTCCACTTTGCTGCACCACTGGTCAAAGGTGTCCAGGATGCTCTGGGAGTCTCCGGGCGTGGCGTGGGTCAGTATGTACTGAAAGGCCCGTTCCTCTCGGCTGAGGCCCGATAAACAGTCGCGCACCCAGCGGATCAGCACGGCCCGGTACAGCAGCACGAAGAAGTAACGGTAACGGATGATCAGCGTGAGTAACAGAGGAAGTAAAGCCAAAGCGATCGCAGGAGAAACCATCTTCACCTCTGACCTGCGAACACAAAGACAGGCTTTAACGTCACTGAAACATAGCAGAAGCTAGCTTTAAGATGGACTAGGAAGCCACTTTCTTCTTGACACAATCTTTGTTGCATTATTTTCCTGTTATCTCTGTAAAGCTGATCTGTACTGTAAAAAGCGCTATATAAATAAAGGTGACTTGACGATCAGACACCACTCAGAACACCCTAGCAACGGCATAGCAACATACAAACACTCAGAACACCCTAGCAACTGCATTGTAACACGCTAAAACACTCAGAACACACTAGCAATGGCATAGCAATTCACGCTAACACTCAGAAAACCCTAGCAACCGTATAGCAACACACAAACACCCAGAACACCCTAGCAACCGTATAGCAACACACAAACACCCAGAACACCATAGCAAATGCATAGCAACACATTAACACTCAGAACACCCTATCAACCGAATAGCAACACACAAATCTTCAGAACTCCCTAGCAACTGCATAGCAACACACAACCACATTGCAACACACAAACACTCAGAACACCCTAGCAATGGCATAGCAACATACAAACATTCAGAACACCCTAGCAACCACATAGCAACACACAAACACCCAGAACACCCTAGCAACCAGATAGCAACACACAAACACTCAGAACACTCTAGCAATGGCATAGCAACACGCTAACACTCAGAAAACCCTAGCAACTGTATAGCAACACACAAACACCCAGAACACCCTCGCAACCACATAGCAACACACAAACACCCAGAACACCCTCGCAACCACATAGCAACACACAAACACCCAGAACACCCTAGCAACACACAAACACCCAGAACACCCTAACAACTGCATTGTAACACGCTAAAACACTCAGAAAACCCTAGCAACCATATAGCAACACACTAAAACATTCAGAAAACCCTCGCAACCATATAGCAACACATTAAAACACTCAGAACACCCTAGCAACTGCATAGCAACACAAACACCCAGAACACCCAAGCAACATGCTAAAAACATGCAGGACACCATAACAACCGCATAGCAACACACTAAAAACATGCAGTACAGCTGAATTAGAAAGACTAAAAACACAAGAAGACCCTAGCAACCACACAGAAACATGCAAAACATTCAGACTGCATAGCAACACACTAAACACACCTTAGGAACCACATAGCAACACCCAGAACAATCTGGAAAACATATAACAACACACTGAAAACACTCAGACCACCGTAGCAACTGCATAGCAACACACTAAAACATGCAGAACAGCTTAGAAACACACTAAAAGCACTCCGACCACCACAGCAACTGCATAGCAACACACTAAGAACACTCAGAACATCTTAGCAACCACAGGTTTGAGCACATCACTATCAGCACTACTAGACTACAGTAAGAGCTAAACTCAAACTACTCTACACAGCAAACACTTCACATCCAGTCTATGAAAACTCTACATTAATAATTCAAACGCCTTTGTCTCGACGTGACAGAACATGTTGACTTTCCAGAAGACACGAGCTGATCCCAGATCAGTTTCATTCAGACAAACACAGACACTCATTCACCGACACACAAAATAAAACATCATATCTGCTGATAACTTTACCAGATCCAGGACTCTCTCGACCCGCACAACACACACTCTGAAGACAGAAAGAAGAGACACTCGTGGGAGTACCACAGGTGTGCAGCAGCCAATCACATTCCTCCGTCTGAATAATGGATGGAGCGCCTCCACTTACACCTGGAGCGTCACATGACCTGAGCGCATGACATCACAGCAGAAGCATGACATTTCTGAAGGAATAGTGGAGCAGGAAGAAAACCACCAATATGTACAACAAAATGTTCAATATTCTTTAATCGCAAATAAAAACTGTCAGTACAAAGTCAGTATGAAAGCATAAAAATCAAAAGATGGGCAGAAGGAATGGCGTTAGAATAATACATGACGTAGCCTATATACTCAGTAATATGGCTTATAAAACAATAATAATAATAAAAAAAGACTTTTGCTTTAATTTGGTTGGTTTCAAGTATTAAAATTATTATTTCTACAATTTTATTGATTGGTTTTGTTACGTGTGTGTGTGTATATATATACACACAAACTTTTATGTTAGATGCGATTAATCGATTTGACAGCACGAATAAAAAGAAATATAGGAAAAAAGTAAAAGTATAAAAATCAGTAAAAATGATCAATTGAATTTACAATGATTTACATTTCCTCTAATAAAAACAGCTCATTTTGAAGATGCAGTTTCATGCCGTTCATCACTCCAGAACTCTGTTTTGTTTATCTTATCCGCTCATTAATGTCTGTTCCAGGGGTCGTGACCTCAGCAGGCCCGTCTCAGCATCATCCTGAGGAACTTCTTCAGCTCTTTCTCTTCACGGGACCATTTGAGGAGTCGTGTGAGGAGCATGCGTCCGCTGGTCATGCGGGCCAGGGCGATGTATGAGCCGGTGAGCGGCCCGTCCAGCGCGGGACAGGAGCAGTCGCGACCCCCCGGCAGCCAGAGGGCGCTCTGGTCCCCCGCCGCCACCTGATGATCCTGCCAGCGCAGAACGCGACTGCGACCCTGAGGAACCACACGCACATCTGAGCCGTCCCGAGACCAGGAGCCGATCCGCAGGCGGAACGCTGGACAGAAGAGGGAGAACAACAGGAATTACAGTTTGGGTGTGGGATAAGGTCCTAGCCAGTGTTGTGTGTAACTCATTACAAGTAACTTGAGTTATGTAATCAGATTACTTTTTCAAGTAACTAGTAAAGTAACACATTACTTTTAAAATCTACATCAAAATATTGGAGTTACTTTTCAAATAAGTAACGCAAGTTACTTTGTTTTCCCATTTATTGACTGACTGACAGCTCTCCTGTCCTCGTGTTGAGACAAATGGAAGTGCACAGGCGTGTGTGTGTGTGTGTGTGTGTGTGTGAACATGATGATTATTGTAGTTCTAGACTAGATGTGAGCGTTTACTCATCTCACTTGCACGAAAAAAGATGAAATATTCCTCAAAATTAATAAAATCGGTGAAATGCAAAATCAGAATATATGCAAAACCTCCAATAACTAAATATGTTAAATAAAACATACATTTTTATGCATTAAATCTCACTTTATTGACCAGTGTACTTGCTTCTGACCTTCGATTATTCTGTGAAACCATAAACAAAAATGACTATATTTCTATATATAGTTATATATATATATATATAGACTAATTATCCAGAATAACAGCAGCTGAAAGGTTTGTGTGAGTGGCGCCCTCTACTGTACAGGAGTGAATCTGCATTTACTTCAGTCTGAGGATTATTATTTCACTTTTGGTGTGACAAGGTCTTTACATTTGCCCAAAAATATAACTTTTTTGTAATCAAAAAACAAGCCCAGCCCAGGTGGAAAAATAGTAATGCAAAAGTAACATAGCGCATTACTTTTCTAAAAAAGTAACTAACTTAGTTACTTTTTAAGGGAGTAACGCAATATTGTAATGCATTACTTTTCAAAATAATTTTCCCCAACACCGATTCTAGCTAACTTCTGGAACAAGAGCGGTATATAGGGGTATATAGTCGATAGGGAGTGGTTTCGGACACAGCTAAGAACAAATGTGGGCGGGGCTTGATTTTGTCTGTGGGGAATTGATTGGATGGTTGTGGTTTGCTATTGGTGGATCTCATGTGAGTGACAGGTTGCCCCACCCTCACACCAGTTAACAGGAAGAAACATATAGCCATGTTTTCATGTTCATGTTAAACGTTTTGAGTCGCTTCATCATGATGGGTTATTACGTCTACAGTTACTCACCGAACGGGCTCTTGCAGAAGTCCTGCTGGATCTCTCGCTCTCCTTCTGAGTCTGGACTGCAAACCTCACAGATCACAGAACCTGGAGGAAAGAGAGAAGAGACACAGATGTATAAAACCTGATCCCAACTTATTCTGATGCCATCAAATAATAATAAAAAAAAAAAAAGATTTTAACTAGAAGCTAAGGTTTGTAAACAGACTTTGATGTTGTTTGAGGGACTCGAACTCGGGTCGCCTTGTGCACAGCTGCGGAAAATGTATTATTATATTCCCACGGTGACATTACAGCTCACTTTCATCCGTTTCTTTCTGACTATGGGTCGCAACATTTCTTACAGATTTCTGCTCATTCTAACTTGGATAAATTAGCGCAGTTAGAGTACATTTATTTATTTGAATGTCTTGACGAGATCATGATTGCGTGTGTGAATCAGTAATACCGTCTCTCTATTAATTATGCTAACAGGGAATGTTCTGGCAAGGTTCTAAACAAACGTTCTTCCAGTAATGTTAGTAGAACGTTTGTTCAAAGTTATCTGGTCTGTAATAATGTTCTCCACAAATACGAAGGAGCAAAAAAGTAACGTTTTATTTTTAAAATAGAGGATATTCAAAAAAAATAAAATAATTCCCATAATGTTTGAAGAATGATACAAATACAAACATTTTTGTTAGCTTGGTGATTCAACTGATTTTCTGTCCAGCTAACAGGGAACGTTCTGGCAGGGTTTTAAACAAACTTCTTCCAGTAACATCAACAGAACATTAACATTCAGAAATATCGTTTTTTTATTTTTTTTTATAATGTTCTCCAGAAAAACGAAGCAACAAAAAAAAGTAATCGTTTATTTCTGAAATATTTTAGTTGTTGTTTGGATGTTTTAAGTTTTAAAAAAGTTTTTTTTTTTTTTTTTTTTTACGTATTCATTACTTATTGGGGACATTAAAAAAACGTTCTTAGAATGTAATTTCGTTAGTCAAGTCAAGTCACCTTCATTTATCAGCTCTAGAATAAAGTTGTTGTCCAGCTAACGTTAGTTTTGTTTGCTTAGTTAGTTAGTTAGTAGTTTAAACGTTAGCTCGATGATTCAGCTGGAGTTTGATGCTTGTTTTGTTAGTGCCATAATAATAACGTGAACCGTTCAAACCTTTAGGCGCGTCGGTTGTTGTTTCCTCCCGGTTCGCGTCTCGTTCTCCGGGAACGCAGAGCTCCGGTCCATCTGGAAACCGGCTGCAGTTGAACATCTCCGGCCACGGGAACCCGAACGCGCTCATGACGGGCAGACACGCGTCCCGCACCGCCTCGCAGAGACTCCGGCACGGGCGCACCGGGACCGGGACCTCCGGTAAACACACGGGCGCGAAGAGCGAGCAGAGGAAGCGTCGCGTGTCCCGGTGACAGTGTTTGCCGAGCAGAGGCACCCATGAGGCGGACTGTTGCTGAGCTTCCCTCGCGGTGTCGTGGCCCAGCAGGTTCGGGAGCCGCATCTCTCCGTAGCCGATCCCGGAACACAAGCCCATCGTGTTCGGGACCGGTTTACACACCGAGCGCACTGCGCCGGAGTCAGACACCGGGCTTACTGTCAGACCTTCATCATCATCATCTTCATCATCAGTAGCTCTGGACGGACTGGACACCAGCAGCACGATCATGAACAGAGAATGAAGATTAGACATCGTAGAGACGCGCGTTCAAACTCACATCTGTGTGTGTGTGTGTGTGTGGCGTCTCCACATCCTGTGAATCAAACACATCAGGTTCTTTATTACCGGCTGTAAAACACTTCAGAGGCTCGTGTGAGGTTTTCTGGGAATCTACTTTAGCTTTACTTTGGGCAATTAAAAACTTAAAACAACATTAAAAAAGTTAGGAAAAAAAGGTAGGCTAATAACTATATCTCACAATTCTGACTTTTTCTCACAATTGCAAGTTTATATCTCACAATTCAAAAAAAAAAAAAAAAAAAATCAGAATATAAACTCGCAATTTTATAACTCACAAAGACTATATTTTACATGCTGAGATATAAACTCAGAATTGCAAGGGGTCACAGTTACGCCCAGCACTTTAAAAAAAAACCTGTATGGGTTATTAAAATCTTGGTCTCGACCTTTAAAAAAAATTGTTCCAAATATTAGAATGCGACAGAATAAGTTTCGATCCGATTCAAATGACAAAAATAAACAAATTCGACAAAATTATAGTTTTAACAGAAAAAAAAATCATTTAAAAAGTAGTCTTTCTCTTCCAGAAAAAAATAAACAATATTGATGACTCATCCTGCACTCAGGGGTTTATGCAAATGTATGTCCAATCACGTGTTCTCGAAAACGAGATGCCCCGCCCACTGATTCCACCTGCCTCTTTAGGGTCGTGTCGCAAAATATGGAAGCCAGTTAAAATAAAAACCGTAACTGTGACTTTTCCCTCTTTGCAATTCTGAGTTTATATCTCATCATTTTTTATAAAAATAGACTTTGTGAGTTATAAAATTGCGAGTTTATACAATTACCTTTTATATTTTATTTTATTTTATTCCGTGGGCAGAATCAAGCTTCCATGGAAAACTAAAAAGGTATAAACTTTTAAAAAAGTGTTTCACACAAACATAATATCTTTTTGGGAGAGAAACAAGTATGATAAATGTATTAAAAATAGTATAGGCTACTATGAAATCGATTAATTGCAATTAATTGCATCTTACATACACGTTTGTGTATGAATGCATATATCTATATCTATCTATATACACACACACACACACACACACACACACACACACACACACACACATATTTACAAACTTTTATGTTAGATGCGACTAATCACGATTAATCGATTTATAATATATAATCGATAATTAGAAATAATAAAAATCTGAAAAGCACAATGACAGAAAAACAGAAGATGATAGTTTTCCAGTGATAGTGATATTCATTCGCCAGCTTCACTCCTGCTGTTCCTCACAGTGGCCACTAGATGGACACATTCAACACACATATAAACTATATATGACAGCATTTAAATCAGTCAAATCTAAAATAAAATGATTAAGGTGGAAAACCTGGAGCAGCACATAAACAATGACTGAATGTGTGTCAAACACACGATATAGTATTATTGTGTATTATTATAGTGTGTGTATTTTGACTATATAAATAGTGAAAGTGCTTCCGTCTCTCAGTGTTAAACAGCTGTCGTACTGTATGTTATGCACCGTCACCATGAGCCATATATATATATACCCCAGTGAACTGTTTACATGCGCAACATAACATCATTCACACTGACTCAGGCCTTGCATCTGTAAACGTGCTGCAGAAATAGAGAACTACGAGTTATTTTTATTCCACTCTTTGTTTTTAGTGTCCATCAGTTGCTCTCACCTTGACATTTGAGGATCAGATCTATATTTAATCTATATTTAACACACAAACACAATCCAGCATCTGATGATGAGCTTGTTAAAGCCTGTCAGTCGCAGTCTAACTCAACCTTTACACAGTCAAACCTCATCAAAAGCTGCAATTTGAAGGGATTTCTGTGTGTAAATGTAGACACAAACACACTAAATGTGTTGTTTTATAGATGAGTGTGACATTGATATTCAAAGATAAAGACATTAAGTGTTTCTGGCAGAGATAATGAAATGGACACCTCAGTTATTATTCTGTTCTCTCCCTCCAGAATCTTCTGTCGACTGAAAACACACACACACATACACACACACACACACACACACACACACCTGTGTCCTCTAGTCAGACGCCTCTCTGACAGGAGGAAGATCCTCTGCGTTACAGGAGGAATATTCTGGAGCAAAGAAAACAAATCACTCTCATGTACAAGTAAAGTCTGACAGATGACTCGAGCACTCACACATTAATACAGTCTAACAAATGCTGGGCCCAAATATGGACAAACCCAACCGTTGGGTTAAAAATGTAATTAAAAAACGTAACCCAGTGGTTGGGTTTGTCCGACCGCATTTATAAGATCTTTAATGTTTCTGAAAGAGTCTCTTTTGCCCAGCCAGGCTGCATTTATTTGATCAAAAATACAGTAAAACAGTGAAATATTATTCCGGTGTAAATCATCTGTTCTCTATGTGAATATATAGTAAAGTGTAATTTATTCCTGTGATCAAAGCTGAATGTTCAGCATCATTACTCCAGTCTTCAGTGTCACATGATCCTTCAGAAATCACTCTAATATGAGGATCTGATGATCAAGAGACATTTATGATTATTATCAGTGTTGAAAACAGTTGTGCTGCTTCGGAGTTTTTATGTTAAACACAACAATTAAACATTTTGGAATAATCAAGATTTATAAAAATTAAATAAATTAATACTTTTATTCATCAAGGACGCATTAAATGGATCAAAAGTGACAGTAGCCTAAATACATTTATAATGTTAAAAAAAGACTATATTTCAAATAAATGCTGTTCTTTTTAATTTTCTGTTCATCAAAGAATCCTGAAACATCCTAAAAAGTTTCCACACTGATATAAAGCAGCAGCACAGCTGTTTTCAACATTGATAACTCAATATTTATATAATAACCCCTCGTGATGTGCAGTGTTGTTCGGCGTCCAGGAAAGCGATCTCCAGCATGTG
>NC_137132.1:1691070-1696070 GCF_949319135.1 Squalius cephalus
AAGCCGACGAGAGCCGATCCGGGTAGATCTAAAATGTGCGCCGCGTCCTGCGGCAACTCCGTCCAGCGATTAGCGCCGATGTCGTAGCAGAACGTACACCGATTCTCAGCGCTTTCCTCAGTTTTGTGCACGAAAATATAGCTGGAAGTCGTCGAAGGCCGAGCATCGGAAAACAACCCGGTGGATTCGCGAGTGCGCGCGAGTGCTTCGCTAACAATGCTAATGCAAGGTCCGTCGTCGGTTAGCAGATGCTTGGTGTCCTCCAGCGCGTTGGGCGGGAGATGGTGCAGACGGACCTGTGGCAGGAGCTCTGGTAGCAGGATCTCGCGTGACTGCGGGTCGTAGCGCGTCCAGCGGAGTAGCGCACGCAGGACACTAGCTTCATCCGGTACACTGAGCGCGTCAGACGCTAGGCAGCGCTCCAGCACCGGTGCCGGCATCTCCAGGAAATCCGGTCCGGAGGAAAGCGTGTGGAAGTTCTGCATGACGAACTCTGTGGCGCGACTTAGCAGGTGCGCGGAACCGTATCCCTCTGCGACCGCTAACAGGTGCAGGCAGTTAGAAAGATCCAGCGTTTGGACCAGGAAGTCACTGCAAGCATGTGACAGGAAACTGACCTGTGCAAATGACAGAGGAAAGACATGCGGAAGCCGGTTTCATACGTTAAGAGTCAGTTCTCTTCCCACACTGATCTCTTTTATTTGGTTCCAAACAGGATTATTATTATGACAGCTTGTTTCTGCCAAGGAATACAATTTTTTTCAAAGGTAATTGCGACTTTTTATCTCACAATTCAGACTTTTTTTAACTCCAGTTTATAACTCACATTTGATTTAACACATTGCTAGCATGTTTCAGCATGTTGTTAGCATAAATTAAACCGTTTACATGTTTCTAGCATGAATTAGCACGTTGCTACCATGTTTTAACACATTGCTAGCATGTTTCTTACATGAAATAACAAGTTAAGTTTTAACATTTTGCTAGCATGAATTAGCACATTGCTAACATGTTTTAACATGTTGTTAGCATTAACTGTTTGCATGTTTCTAGCATGAATTATGATACTCTGAGATTTTCTACTGTGTTTGTTTATTTGTTTGTGTATCCTGATATTAAGCACTTTGGTCAACTATGTTGATTTTTAAATGTGCTATATAAATAAACTTGAACTTTGAATTAGCACATTGCTAGCACGTTTTAGCATGTTTCTAACATGAATTAACACGTTGCTACCATGTTTTAAACATTGCTAGCATGTTTCTAACATCAATTAGCACAAACTATATTTTAACAAGTTTGCTAGCATAAATTAACACACTTTTAACGTTTTAACATGTTGTTAACATTAATTGACACCGCATACATGTTTTTATCATATATTAACATATTGCTAGCGTGTTTTAACATGTTGCTAGCACATGTTGCCGTTTTAACACATTGCTAGCATGCTTTAACATGTTGCTAAAATGAATTAGCACATTGGTACCATGTTACTAGCATGTTTCTAGCATGAATTAGCAAATTGCTACAATGTTTTAACATGTTACTAGCATATTTCTAGCATGAATTAACACATTGCTAACATTTTAAAACATGTTGCTAGCAATGTACTTTTTGATAGCAAAAAAAACGAATTCAAAATATATATATAAAAAACTATAATAGTGTAGCGAGACTGACTCTGCTAAAGGGCTCATTTCATTTCTCTGATTGGTGGAGATTCCTCTGAAGCATCATGGGTAATGTAGTTTGTCATAAGGAATTCTGCTATTAAACACGATTATTTAAAACATATGTTGAAATGATGCTTCGATAAAAGCACTTATCATTGATTAAGAACCTCATAAGTTATTATTAAACATCTATCCAGGTGTGGCGAAATGAACGTTCTGAGTTGTTGTTTCCCGTGCCTCACCTGCAGGAACGAGGCCAGCTGAAACAGCATGTCCACGTTGTCTTCTCTGATCTCTATGTGAGCGGAATAAGCGAAGTCGAGGAAAGTGTGAACGGCGGGAGCCGAGAGGTTACTGAGAGTGACGGAGCCGTCGTCTCGCTCACGCGTGTCATGCTCAAACATGGCCCTGGATAAACACATAACATGAATTAGCACAATGCTAGCATGTTTTAGCATGATTTAACACACTGTTAACAATGAGTTAACACATTGCTAGCATGATTTAACAACGCTAGTATGTTTTAGCATCAATTAGCACAGACCTTGTTTTAACATGTTTGCTAACATGAATTAACACATTGTTAACATGTTTTAGCATATTGTTAACATGTTTTAGCATGTTGCTAACATGAATTAGCAGACTGACTGCATGTATCTAGCATGAATTAACTCATTGCTAGCATTTTTTAACATGTTAACATGCTTTATCACATTGCTAACATGTTTCTTACATGATTTAACACTGTTAACAATTTTAGCATATTGCGAACATGTTCCTAACATGAAATAGTATATATACTATGTATATATACTACTATATACTATACATGTTGAGGGGGTCAAAACTTTTACACAATAACTCTAATATATTAGAGTATAACTCTAATAACTCTAATAGACTCTAATATATTATATATTAATATATTAGAGTTATTGTGTAAAAGTTTTGACCCCCTCAGTGGAAGTCTATGGGAATTTGGGATTGTTCCGAGGTCCGATACGGGAATTCCCAAAGTCGGATCAGTTAAATGCGGGTCAGAACAGTCTTTATTTTTGTTTTGTGATGTATATTGTGTGAAGAAAGCAGTGTTCGCCTGTGCAAAACTTGCCACCTTGTTGCCAGGGCGTTGCTATGGTGTTCTGGTTGTCAGAATGTTACTATGCTGTGGGTTGTGGTGGTTTCCAGGGCGTTGCTATGGTGTTCTGAGACAGGTTGTCAGAATGTTACTATGCTATGGGTTGTAGTGGTTTCCAGGGCGTTGCTATGGTGTTCTGACTGGTTGTCAGAATGTTACAATGCTATGGGTTGTAGTGGTTTCCAGGGCGTTGCTATGTGTGATGTTTTTAGCATGTGGTGTGTGTTTGTTCACCTGAAGAAGTCGCTGCAGGCCGCCAGAACACAGCGGTGGCACGGGATCGTCTCGTCCTGCACCCGGATGCGGAAGTCGAAAAGCGCGCGCCTCTCCCGGAAGTCCTGAAGAACCCCGAGCACGCGCTGACCGTGTGACGCGCACACCAGCGACACGGAGCGCGCCTCATCGTGATGCGCGTCCATCAGATTCAGCGCCAGTCTGACATCAAGCGTCTCACAATAGACATGTTTTGAGTTGTGTAGCGATTCACAAGCTTGTTTGTGGACATTAAAGATTGATAATTATCAGTGTTAATATTTTACAGTGACTCATCATGACTAATGTAAACAGCGCTGAAGTACCTGAGCTGATGGCGTTCCTCTGTTGTCCAGTGATCAGAGCTGAAACATCACACACAAATGAGCTTTTAAACTCGGTGACTTTCGCATTCTTGCGTATATGAACGAATCCTATGAAGGCGTTTCGATTTAACTTGGAAGGATGATCGATACTGACGCTTCAGCACCCGGGACAGCGCTCAGTCGCCACTGCGCATGCGCAGAGATGAGTGCGCTGAGAGCGACGGAGGAACTTGATGATTGGCTCTCTTCTCTCTCTCTCTTTTTTATTTATTTATTTATTTTTTATAATTAGTGGCAGTGTATGGAAGCCCATTTCCGCCACATAAGAAAAAAAACATGTTTTCGTAAATCATAATTATGACAAACAAGTCGAAATTATGGCATTCTAAATCGGAATAATGACTTAAATATTATGACAGTTTACATTATGACAATAATTAGGACTTCAGACAAAAGTGAAAATAAATCTAAATTATGACTTATTAAGTCGAAATTATAACTTCAAATATTATAATAAGAGTCTAAATTATGACTTTAAAAGTCATGATAAAAAAATAATTATGACACTAAGTAAAAATGACAAAGTCTTAATTATGACATACTAAATCGAAATTAGACCTTAAGACAATTACCACAGTAATTTATGATAAAGTCGAAAGTATTATTTAAAATATCCAAATTATGACATAACTGTCTTCATTATGACACAAATCAAAATTGAGTCAAAATTAGGATTTAAAATGAAATTATCATTATGATATAAAATAGCTAAATTGTGACAAAATCTAAATTATAACACAACAATTTAAATTACAAACCAAGTCAGTCAGGACTTTAAAAGACAATTATGACATATGAAGTAATTTATGAGATGAAAAGTCAAAATTATGAATTAAGACTAAATATACTACTATAAGACTAAAGATAAAGAGGCTAAATTATGCCAAAACTTATGACACACCCAGTCAAAACTAAGACTTGAAAAGGCAATTATGACATACCAAGTCATTTAAAACTAATTATGATTTACCAAAGCAGGATTTTTTCAGTTTGTCAGTGATCTTCCTCCTGTCAGTGGAGATGCTGCTGTGTTCTGCTGAGATCAGACCGGGGCTAGTTGTCACACAGTGACTATATACAGATTATACATCTACAATTATATTATTATACATATACAAAAATATACATCAACACATAAATAACAAATATTATTTCTTTTAGAATTGATCTATGCAGAAACTGAACAGAGACAGTTTTGATGATGCATGGAAATGAAGACTCAAGATTTCTTGACTGAATGAGTTTATTGTGGAAAGGTAGGTGTGTGTGTGTGTGTGTGTCGTCACTGCGATGTGGCCATGATGCTGGAGACGCCTGTGAACACGAAGACAACATCAGTCAGACTCTGAGTGACAACAGCAGCTAAACGTCAGGCATCACACACACACACACACACACACACAGTTTCTTGTACATCTATCTTTATGAGGACATTCATTGACACAATGCAATCTCTAGCCGCTTACCCTAACCTTACCCATCACAACTGAGTGCCTAACCTGACCCCTGACCCTAAACCGACCCTTGACCTCATTATAACCTTATCCC
>NC_137132.1:1703570-1738570 GCF_949319135.1 Squalius cephalus
ATTATTATTATAACCTTTTTTATATATATATTCCTTTATTTTCCAGACACTCGGATCCTCACGAGCGACACCGCGGCGTGTGCGAGCGGCAGAGACCGACGTCATCGGGCGCGCGACAGTCACGTGACCCAGCCAGGAGCGCGCGCGGCTTCTGAGAGCGCCGCCGTGCGCGTGGACGGAGTCATTGCATTCAAATGCACGTCGAACAAACAAGAAACAATTAATAATTGACAAGAGACACAACATTCTGTATCAGATAAATACACCGTTTATGAGGGTGTACGTTTAATCATATCATAAAACACACCCTGACTCCCTGAGCCTTATTTATTATACATGCTATGCTCATATTTCAATGCAGATGCTAGTTTAGCTTAATAATTACTACAAATAACTGGAATCTTATGAAATACAGACCCAGAATGGTTTTGCCTCCACATTTTGCTGAAATTTGTTAAGTTTCAACCCTGTACCTTTTAAAATACTGATTTTAAAATAATTTATGTTAATTAATGCATGAACTAATTAAAATACTCATTGTTGATGTTAATTAATGCATGAACTAATGTTCCTCAGCCATAATAAAATAAATCACACACATATCAAGAGAAACAGAAACGCAAGGAAACTCAACAAATGATTATTGTTAAAATTAAACAAGTAGAATTAGATTTTTAATTGTAACATCGTCAGCACAATAAAACACAATAAAAGACAACGCACAAAAAAAGTGTGTGACATCCATTTATTACACAATCAGAGGAATTTAAAATTACAAAGATCAGTTTATTTAAAGACCTGAATGCTCTGTAGTCAAACTGGGGAATTCAGGATTAAATGATGATGTCTCCATGTTTGCCTGAGGAATCCTGTGACGGGACGAGAGTAGAAAACTGACGGGAAAATATATATGTGTGTGTGTGTGTGTGTGTTCCACTCAAATCAAGGTGTTCCTATCAAAAGCCCCTGGGAAACTCAGACGGATACATTATTATTATTATTATTATTATTATTATTATTATTATTATTATTAATATTCCCGGAGCAGAATCACAGAGTTTGCCTTGAGAAAAATAATGATGATTCGTGATGTAAAAATGTCTGTATAAGAATCTTGAAAAATACGCTCTAGATCTAGGAAACAAGCTTATATGAACGCATTAAAAAAAGAAAAAAAAAAAGACACACTTTATAATATTGCAATAATAAACATTTGCTGGAGACGAGATGCTCGGATTTGTATAGAAATGCCCGTGCTGATCGAGCGCACACACACACACACACATGCTCAGGATGGGCGGAGCAGGGAATTCTGGGAAGGGTCAGGGCTTGTTCTAGCACCCTGCATGAGAGGCCCTGACACCCTGAACGCAGACATCAGCCCTGACCGCTTCACTCACGTGTGTGTGTGTGTGTGTGTGTGTGTGTGTGTGTGTGAGGCGCATCAGTCACCGGCTGGTACATGCAAACAGGAAGTACCATAATAGTCTGTTGCCATTAAACAGAGAGACAACCACGTACATCAACGCCACCATACGCTAAAACTACACACAAACAGAGAGAGAGAGAAAGAGAGAGAGAGAGAGAGAGAGAGATAGTGTGTGTGTTTAGGCTCGTTCTCCACGGATGCGGCGTGCCAGCTGGATGTCTTTGGGCATGATGGTCACGCGCTTGGCATGGATGGCACACAGGTTAGTGTCCTCAAACAGACCCACCAGATACGCCTCGCTGGCCTCCTGCAAACACACACACACGCGAGTCACGTGACCTGTCATGTGTTCAGTAATTCTGAATGGATCTGTGTGCTGTAGTGTGTGACCTCTGACCTGCAGCGCTCCGATGGCGGCGCTCTGGAAGCGTAAGTCGGTCTTGAAGTCCTGCGCGATCTCTCGCACCAGACGCTGGAAGGGGAGTTTGCGGATCAGCAGCTCCGTGGACTTCTGGTAGCGGCGGATCTCGCGCAGAGCCACGGTCCCGGGCCTGAGGCACACATAGAGACGTTAGCGTTAGCCGTTAGCAGCGTCAGACAACACAGAGACGTTAGCTTTAGCAGTGGTCAGACGACACAGTGCCATTAGCGTTAGCTGTTAGCAGCGTCAGACGACACAGAGACGTTAGCTTTAGCCGTTAGCAGCGTCAGACGACACAGAGACGTTAGCTTTAGCCATTAGCAGCGTCAGACGACAGTGCCATTAGCGTTAGCATTAGCGGCATCAGACGACACAGAGACGTTAGCGTTTGCGGCGTCAGACGACACAGAGACGTTAGCTGTTAGCAGCGTCAGACGACACAGAGACGTTAGCATTAGCGGCGTCAGACGACACAGAGACGTTAGCAGCGTCAGACGACACAGAGACGTTAGCGGCGTCAGACGACACAGAGACGTTAGCGGCGTCAGACGACACAGAGACGTTAGCATTAGCGGCGTCAGACGACACAGAGACGTTAGCGGCCCATTAGCGCTGTCGCGGTGAATTAATTTTGATTTTGAGTGGCTCAATATGCGGTATTATCACCATTTATTTAATTATTTACTTATTTACATATAAATAAGTATTACGTTGTGGTCAGCAGGCACGAAAACGAGGACATAAGTAACCAATAAAACTAAACAGAGCATTGAAACAGGAAGTGAAGTAAACAAAGAATGTCAAAATAAAGGTCCATATAACAGAACATAAACCTGACAATAAGCTCGTTAGGCTATTGCTATATGTGTATAATAATACTATTGCTAATGCTAATACTATTCACCAGTATTAGCATTGCTCGTCTCTGTGCATAGACAGGCTGTCACTCAGTGCAGTTACACTGTTACGCCACTAGGTGACGGCACGGCACTGTCTTTGAGTGAGTTATTCAACCGTTCATTCAACGAAAAAAGCTGATTCATTCAAAGAATTAACTTTGAGCTCCACGTTACAAGGCTCAGCTGACCAGAAATGCTCATTTAAAAGCGAAAGTAAAATGCGCATGTCACTCATAACGGTGCGGAGCAGAGCGAGCGTTTCTCCACAGTAATGAACTGAAAACACTTGCTCTGTTCTGCGCGCCTGTGGACACGTGCAGCCGTGCGCATTTTAGTTTCGCTTTCTAATGAGCACCAGTTCCAGGGCGGATTGCTTGAATGGTGAGCTCATTAGGCTATTATTCTTAGTGAAACACAACAACAAAACAGTACAGTGACAAAATTGCTTAAACAGGCGCTTTTACATTTCACTTTGACACCAAATATTCCTCCATCTTGTCAGTCAGCTCCTCGCTCTCGAGATTAATGACGCCTGACTCTGTGCCGCGACTCTCGTTCGCTCACAGTTTATTAAGCAGACACGTTCAGTTTTTAACTATAGTGTCTATTCTCTAACTGAACTTAAAGGGGGGGTGAAATGCTATTTCATGCATACTGAGTTTTTTACACTGGTAAAGAGTTGGATTCCCATGCTAAACATGGACAAAGTTTCAAAAACTAAGTTGTACGTTTGAAGGAGTATTTTTGTTCCAAAAATACTCCTTCCGGTTTGTCACAAGTTTCGGAAAGTTTTTTTCGAGTATGGCTCTGTCTTACGTAAGATTAGGGGTGCAACGGTACAGATAGCCCACGGTACGGTCCGTACCTCGGTTTTTGGGCCACGGTCTCGGTTCGGTTTCGGTACATGTTTTGTGCAGAAAGAGACTGCTATTTCATCCCAAAAATATGTTTTATTTTTCTTATGAGCAAACAGAATGTCACAGTAGGAAGAACATCAATGTATGGAATAAATTAACACTCTAGTCTGTACTGAACAACACTAAGTAATACAACCTCTTCAACTATCACTTATATGAAATACAAAATGTAAACAAACACACTTCAAAATATTCAAGTGGATCCCAATTCCAAACCTTGATAACTGGTATATGAAGTGATCAATGTGAAAGAAAAAGTGCACTTTTACCTTTAACAAACATAAATTAGCTTGTGCTTTGAATAAAAAAAAGCAGAGCAAAATAATATAATGAAAAAATACTGCATTCAGGATACAAAGTGCAATGTTATTTACTCATCCACTATTGAGAGATTTTTGTGCAAAAAGATGAGTCTATCAACACTGTCTGGTGCAAGGCGAGACCGGTTGGCACTAACGATGTCCCCAGCAGAAAATTCTCAACTTTTCAGAATGCCGCAAGCGCACCGTAGGTCACGTGACAAGAACCAAACAGAGCGCAGCTGATAGTTGCTTTAGCAACGACCGACGCCTCCGGAGGCAACCGCCCTAGCGCTTTGGAAAAAGGAGAACGCGGCGCGCCTAGCGTTTTCTACGCGTTTTTAGGCGCGATATGTGAACGGCGCCTAAAGCAAAAACTAAAAGGATCAGCGCGAACTCAATGGCAAAACCGAAGTACCGCGGGACACGAGGGTAGATTGTCCCGTGCAGGGCTGACCGAACGGTCCGGTATTTTACAGTGTACCGTTGCATCCCTACGTAAGATAGGGCGGAATTTCCTTATACGGGTCCTAAGGGCACTTCTCCGGTAAGATCGCGGCCGCGCGCGCACTCGTAGACCAGAGCAAGAGAGTGAAAGCAGTTCGCCATCAAAGCGCCCTGCCCGGCTTTTGGGAAGTCAATGTCACCAAAGAAGTGTGTTTTTGGTTGCCAGGGCAAGACAACCCTGCACAGATTCCCAAAGAACCCAGCGTTAAGGAACCCGTGGATGGAGTTTGTTTTCCTGAGCATAAACGGAGTTGTGTAAGACTGTTGTTCCCTGCATTTCGACGATGATTGTTTTATAAACAAAGCCCAGATCTACGGATTTGCAGATCGTCTAATGCTTAAGGATCGAGCAGTCACAATGATAAAGTTTCGCGGTCGTGCGTTGGAACCGGACGGTGAGTAAAACTGTTTGTTGAACAAATGTCTCTGTGTGTTGTCACTAGCTTGGCGCGTTAGCACAGCTAAGCTTCGCCCACACGGCCCGCCCCCAGCCGCTCGGTTTTTTCCGGAAAGACTCGGTACAGCCTATCTTTATGTTAAAAATTTAATAAAACAAAATACTTTTTGGAGATATGAAGGATGCAATATTACTCTATAGGTACTAAAGATTAACAGGAGATTGAGTGAAAATGAGCATTTCACCCCCCCTTTAATGATTTTATAGCGGTGGGCAAGTGATGTAACCAGTGTTGCTTCTGAACAGCGACTATCGCAGCCAGCCAACGCCAGCCCTGCCTCACCTGTAGCGATGGGGCTTCTTCACTCCGCCGGTGGACGGGGCGCTCTTACGGGCCGCTTTAGTCGCCAGCTGCTTACGAGGAGCTTTTCCTCCAGTCGACTTACGCGCGGTTTGCTTCGTACGGGCCATCCTGACACACACTCACCTGAAACTGAAGAACAAACAAACCAGATGATGATGATGAGTCACATGACACTAAAGTACTTCAAAGAATCTCTCATAATCATGTTATACTAATACACAATCACAAAAGGGACCATTAATGATAATAATAATAATAATATAGAAATATATAGAAATTTCAATAAATGTGTATTATTTATTTAAATCAAGTTTGATTATTTTTTGTTTTAATAATTTTTTTACATTTATTTTTAAATCAATTTTTTTTTTTGGATAAAAATGTATATAAGTAATTGTTTTTATTATATATTTTAATCAAATTTACAAACCAATTATTACTTATTTATTTATTTTATTTTAATCAAATGTATTTATTTAAATCAAATTCTATTATTTATTTAAATTTATTTTATTAATTTGTTTATAATTTTGTTTTATTTCAATCAATTTTTATAATGTATTTATTCAAATCAAGTTTTTTTTTGAATAATTTTTTATTTGAATCAAATATTTGTATTATTATACATCAATTTAATTATTTTATTTAAGTCATTTTTATTATTTATTTTTAATCTAATTTACTTACTTACATTTACTTAATCATTTAATCATTTTATAAACTTTAGTTTAATTTTATAATTAATTTTAACACTTTTTCACAGACCATGTCATACTAATACTCAATCATAAAAGTGACCGTTAATAATAACAATATTTCTGAAGTCGTAAATCTATTATAAACGTTTCCGTATAGAGTTTGAACTCCCTGCAGGTGCTTAAAACAACAACAAGCTCATCATGTCAATCATGTCTCAAAGTTCAGCCTCGTCGTATTAATATTCATGAGCCGACCAATCAGAGCACAGGAGATAAGCCAGACGGTTGGCGTTAGCCACGCCCCTCAACTGTGAACATCATGGCGCCTGTTTGATACGAACCGTAAACTGAGCGAGAAAAGACACGAACTAACGACTAAACTTCGACAATTTCACTGGGAACCTCACCACTGTTCTCGCCAATTACTCCCGGACAACAAAGAAAAGACCCTAGGGATGCATTAGCGGACGTTTAAAGCAGGAATGGAGGCGTTTATGTGGATTTTCTGCGTTTGTGAAATATCAGTTTATTTTGGATGGATTTTGAGGCTCGCGCGACTGAAGCGCTTCTCTATTTCTCTGATATAAACACAGACGCGGTCAAATTCACTCGAAATACCACAAAACGCAATTTATTCTGCCTAAAATAACAATTAAATATCACACATTTATATTCACACAGACATAATTGTCTTACCTTAGTGGAAATTGTGTTTAAAGAGTGTTTAGAGTTGAGCTTCAGTGTTATTTACCGTCTCTCGCGCACAATGGCAGCGGAAATGCGCCAATCAGCGGCTCCCACAATGCATCGCGCTGGAGCCTCTCCACCGGTGTGTTCCAAAATTCATCTGTTTAAATCACGATAACATATGTCTGTCGGTGTTAAGGTGCTTTAAAGCAGGTTTTCAGTCTTTCACCCCATATATGATCATCCTTGTGCGATTAACCCCCATTTTCATGCGTAATTTAAACTGAAAAATTATACATTATTTTTTATAAATGTGTAAAATATTATTTGGATAACATTATATATAATTTACATTAAGTTTTTACTCGTGCTGTTGGATTTATTTATAATTTTTGACATTGTTTATTGTTTTTTTTTTAAATAAAAAAAGTATTAAATACTATTTTTATTATTTATTTTTATAAATATGTATTTATTTATATCTATTTTTATTATTTATTTATCCATTAGTCCGTTAACTTTTTGATGTTTATTTGTTTTAATAATTTTTTACATTTATTTTAATGAAACATATTTAAATTTCTATTATTTATTAAATTAAAGTTTTATTATTTATTTGTTTTAATCCTTTATTTGTATGCAATTTATTTAAATCAATTTCTATTATTTATTTTATTCACTTTTTATTTTAATCAAATATTTTTCAAATGTTATTTATTTGTATGAAATGTATTTATATGATTGTTTTATTTATTTTAATCAGATATATAAGCCAATTGTTATTAGTTTTATTTAAATATTTTTTTTATTTATTTTTAATCAAATGCATTTATTTAAACCGATTTTTATTATGTATTCTAATCAAATGTATGTAAGTAAATTGTATTGATGCTATTTTATTAATTTTAATTATTCATTTGTTTTAATATTTTTTTCCCATTAATATGTATTTAAATCAAGTTTTATTATTTGTTTTAATATTTATTATTTACTTTATCAATTTATATATATTTTTTAATTTAAAAAATGATTAATTTGTCTGTTTTTATTATTTTATTTAAATAATTTATTAATTATTTTTATGTTTTATGTTATATTGTAACAGAAATTTTGCTTGAGTGAAGAAAACATATTACGCCTATGGAACAATGAACTAGAACACATTATCATGAGATATCACATGACTACATAATATCTGACACACAAAAACTGCCTGTGGGAAAACTGGATATTGTTTCATTACAGAAATGACATCCATAACATTTTTACCTGAGAAAATGTTATTGGAGGTGAATTACTTTAATAAAACAGCTCTCAATAACAGTTCAACACCAATTTATTATCTGTGTAATACAAAGATTTGCTTCTTAGACGTACAAAAACAAAGCAAACACAATTGATCACCTCGTGATAAACCATGAAAGGGTGTAGAAAAACCTGAGTGAGTGTCTGCCTAAACAACTCATGAAGAAGTACATCACATGGTATAAAATAGCTACAGTCGTTTGCTACATATGCTCATTAATAACACAAGATTGTGTGTGTGTGAGGAGGACGACTGGGACACGATCAATCCCAGAATGCATCACTGGAATCACACATGAAAGAAAATCATTAGCACCCGAAACGAGTCCTGGACCGACTTTACTCAGACCTGACTTCACGAAACCCAGTGATTTAGTGCCTCGAGTCCTTCAGTCAGAGCCACGCGAACACACACACACACACACACACACACACAGAGATGAAGGTTTAGGCTCGTTCTCCACGGATGCGGCGTGCCAGCTGGATGTCTTTGGGCATGATGGTCACACGCTTGGCATGGATGGCACACAGGTTAGTGTCCTCAAACAGACCCACCAGATACGCCTCGCTGGCCTCCTGCAAACACACACACACACACGCGAGTCACGTGACCTGTCATGTGTTCAGTAATTCTGAATGGATCAGTGTGCTGTAGTGTGTGACCTCTGACCTGCAGCGCTCCGATGGCGGCGCTCTGGAAGCGTAAGTCGGTCTTGAAGTCCTGCGCGATCTCTCGCACCAGACGCTGGAAGGGGAGTTTGCGGATCAGCAGCTCCGTGGACTTCTGGTAGCGGCGGATCTCGCGCAGAGCCACGGTCCCGGGCCTGAGGCACACACAGAGACGTTAGCGTTAGCCGTTAGCAGCGTCAGACGACACAGAGGCGTTAGCGTTAGCCGTTAGCAGTGTCAGACGACACAGAGACGTTAGCAGCGTCAGATGACACAGAGACGTTAACGTTAGCTGTTAGCAGCGTCAGACAACACAGAGACGTTAGCGTTAGCAGCGTCAGACGACACAGAGGCGTTAGCTATTAGCAGCGTCAGACGACACAGAGATGTTAGCTGTTAGCGGCGTCAGACGACACAGAGACGTTAGCTTTAGCCGTTAGCAGCGTCAGACGACACAGAGACGTTAGCTTTAGCCGTTAGCAACTTCAGACAACACAGAGGCGTTAGCTGTTAGCAGCGTCAGACGACACAGAGATGTTAGCGTTAGCGGCGTCAGACGACACAGAGACGTTAGCTTTAGCCGTTAGCGGCGGTCAGACGACACAGGGACGTTAGCATTAGCAGCGTCAGATGACACAGAGACGTTAGCTTTAGCCGTTAGCGGTGGTTAGACGACACAGTGCCGTTAGCGTTAGCTGTTAGCAGCGTCAGACGACACAGAGCCGTTAGCGTTAGCCATTAGCAGCGTCAGACGACACAGAGCCGCTAGCGGCGTCAGACGACACAGAGCCGTTATAGCGGTGGTCAGACGACACAGAGCCGTTAGCGTTAGTCAGACGACACAGAGCCGTTAGCCTTAGAGGTGGTCAGATGACACAGAGCCGTTAGCGTTAGTCAGACGACACAGAGCCGTTAGCCTTAGCGGTGGTCAGACGACACAGAGCCGTTAGCGTTAGTCAGACGACACAGAGCCGTTAGCGTTAGTCAGACGACACAGAGCCGTTAGCCTTAGCGGTGGTCAGACGACACAGAGCCGTTAGCGTTAGTCAGAAGACACAGAGCCGTTAGCGTTAGTCAGACGACACAGAGCCGTTAGCCTTAGCGGTGGTCAGACGACACAGAGCCGTTAGCGTTAGTCAGACGACACAGAGCTGTTAGCGTTAGCCATTAGCGGCGGTCAGACGACACAGAGCCGCTAGCGTTAGCCGTTAGTCTCTGACAACACAGAGCCATGTGTGTGTGGCGTCCTCACCTGTAGCGATGGGGCTTCTTCACTCCGCCGGTGGACGGGGCGCTCTTACGGGCCGCTTTAGTCGCCAGCTGCTTACGAGGAGCTTTTCCTCCAGTCGACTTACGCGCGGTTTGCTTCGTACGGGCCATCCTGACACACACTCACCTGAAACTGAAGAACAAACAAACCAGATGATGATGATGAGTCACATGACACTAAGAATATCCAGCAGGTCTACTATTTGATTTTGCATGAATGCAAAAATGCATTCAACAAGATGTGGCAACACTTTACAATAAGGTTCATTAGTTAAACATGAGCTAAGAATGAACAATACTTCTTCAGCATTTATTAATCTTAGTTCATATTAATCTCACCATTTACTAATACGTTATTACAATCAAAGGTTGTATTAGTTAACATTAGTTAATGCACTGTGAACTAACATGAACAGCTGTATTTTTATTAACTAACATTAACAAAGATTAATAAATACTGTAACAAATGTATTGCTCATTGTTAGTTCATGTTAGTAAATACATTAATGTTAACTAATGAACCTTATTGTAAAGTGTTACCCAAGATGTTTAAATAGTCAATATGCAATATTTACATCTCAAAACTACACTTCAAGGTAGATGTTTAATATTTGACTAGCAAAATCCAATGAACATTCCCATTAAGATACTCTATTGCACTTTTAAATACATAAGACAATATTTTTGAAGTGTAGATTAAAAAAAAAATTACACAACAAAAACATGTTTAAAGAGTATTATTTTAATTATATATTTGATTAATATTATTATTATTATTTCTAAAAGAGTTTAAGTATGCAACACAAAATATATAAAGGCTTTTTCGTGTTGTTTTGGCAAAGTACGTTGAAAAAATAATTAACAGAATTAAAATAAAACTAAAAATGTTTGTTCTGACTCTCCATTATGTCAATCACACTAGTCAGAGGGGTTTCCCGTGGTTTTACTGTGACACCCATCAATCAACATGCTCTCTGCCAATAAACGCGAGCTATGTGCCAAGGGGGCGGGGCTTCAGTCACTCCGCACCAATCAACGCTCAGTGTGTAAATCCAGACCCGCCCCCTGAGCGGATGACATAATGGCTGCTAGAAATGTGAGAGAATAGATAAAACAAACAGCAGTTTATCGAGCGAAGCCCAACAAACAAACGACACGATTTCCAGCGTATAACAACTACACTGATCGCGTTTAACGGCGTACAGCGGTAGCGCACACTATCAGCAAGTGTTTTTATAAAATCACCGCGAGCAAAAGTGTGAGAATGAGTTTAAATCATCGAAGGAAAGCGACAGAGATGAGAGTGAGCGCGCGACGCGTTTGTCTCACTTCAGATCGAGACCGTTTTATAGCGGGTTTCCCACACGATACTCAGACCGTTTATAAACGTGATGGATTCCCGTCGTCGTTAAACGGGCCGGTGTGAAGTGTGTACCGGGCGAGGACTCACCTGTCGCAGGGTGTTCGAGAGGTTTTGTTCCGCCACGGAGTGTTTTTGCTGCTTGAAGAGAGTTTGAGGTGAAATGGCTGTTAGTCTCCCATCATACACCGCGGCTCGCGCGCTTCATCGCACTAATCTTCCTTTCTTCATAAGTGTTTGTAAAAAAAATAATAGTGTTTGTTAAAGCACAGTTTTAAAAGCAGTATCACTTTTTACTACGTTAAATAAACCATTCTCGTATCGTTTTAGTCAATGTACTGCTGTAAAAGCAGATTATCTGAGAATGACACGCAAAAGCAACACAGTAATATTTTTTTGTAAAAATGACTTAAAGTCATAATTATGAAATACTAAATCTAAACAATTAAATTAAAAAGTCTAAACTAAATTCTTACTTAAGAATGTCGTACAGTCGTAGTGACAAAAAGTCGAAATAATGCCAAACATTTATTTTTTTTAATGATTAATTAAAGGGCCAGTTCACAATTTTTTTTTTTTTTTTTTTATGGAAAATTATGTCATCTTTTACTCAAGTTCTTACAAACCTGGGTACTATACGGTTATCCGTACCACACGTAAATTAACTATACGGTTAACCTAACCCTAACCCTACCCAAATAGGTGTGGTCCGGATAACCGTATAGTTCCCAAACCTGTATGAATTTCTGTCTTCTGCTAAACACCAAAGAAGATATTTTTGAAGAATATAGAAAAACTAAAAAGTATTTTTTTTCTCCATACTATCGAATTCAGTTGAGCCCCACAACTATTTGGTTACAAACATTATCAAAATATCTTCTTTGTGTTCAGCAGAACAAAGAAATTTATACAGGTGTGTAATAACTTGAGGTTGAATAAATGTTGACAGAATTTAACATTTTTGAGTGAACTATCCCTTTAAAAAGTCAATTATAACAAAAAGTTTAAATTATGACAGAACATCATAATTAAAAAAAAATGATCGCATAAATTCGACTTTTTATTATCATAGTTATATGAGTCATAATTTCGTAAAAATGTAAAGTCACCTAATATAAAGTGGAACCAAAGTTAAGTCCTCCTGTTGTCAATGTATCCCTTAAAACTCATCTTTTATCACCAAAATTACATATTTAAACGTAACTTCATGCCTCAAAATATCTTGAATGTAACTCGACACTCTTGCCTCATTTAGTATGCATGGTGCTATGAATATGCAAATGAACCCCGCCTCCACTCACTCACTCAGCTCAGAGATCCACTGGTTGACGATCACACGTTGATCTGATTGGTTACAAGGTTGTTTGTGACGTCAGAAACACCAGCGATTTCAAACCGTGTTGGAAATCAAACATCACATGACACGGTCTGGATTTACATGTTCAAATCATTGGATTTACACAGGTAAGAATAACAACACAACAAAAGAGCCATGCTTTTATAAAGGTTTATGTACAAAAGAAGTATCCACATTAGAGATATCAGATCTTCAGTACACATACGGCACCAGTTTATACGGCACTCGACGGCAATACTCTCTCCAGGCGTCGCCGTGTTTCTTCAGACACGAGTCTTCGATCTCATTGGCTCGTTGCCTCAGTAAGTGAAAGCACTGCAGCGCCGGCAAGTACGGCACAATGCTGGAGAACCCTGGAGAATAGAGGAAACTCAGGTTTCTGCAGACTTTATCAAGGTAAAGACTTATTTAAGACCTTTTTAAGATCAAGTAACGTACATACAAGAATTAAATTGAAGGGAACTAATACATCAAGATGTTCTCTAAATGTAAATGTTTATGGAAAATACATCTTCCAACAGATATGTTACTTTTTAATTAATTTTACAAAAAAAAAGCAGCAGGTTGAATCGTTTTGCTCGAAACCACAATATATTTTACTGTACCAATTCTGATCAAACTGCAAAAAAGATTGTAAAGATTTCTAAATCAAGATACATTTACTTCAGATGTAAAATTAATTGAAATGTGAAGTCTTGTTTAATGGGAAATTTATCAAAATTAAGTTTATGACTAAAGCAAGAACAAATATCTACCAATGGGCTCTGAAAAATCAGCTTAATTTAGAAGTTTTGACTGATATTTGTTCACTTAATTTTATTACATTTACTTCTTTTTACATTTGCATCTCAAGTAAATTTATCTTGATTTAAACTTTAGATATTTGTGTTGTAAAACTATGGAAGCTTGTTTCCGCCACTGAATAATAAATAAATAATAATAGCAACTTTTTATCTCACAATTGTGAGATATGAAGTCAGAATTCTGAGAAATAAAGTCGCAATTCTGAGAAATAAAGTCGCAATTGCGAGATATAAAGTCAGAATTGTGAGATAAACTATTCTGAGGTAAAAAAAGAAAGTCCGTCTTTTTTTTTCTTAGAATTGGACTTTATATCTCACAATTCTGAGAAAAGATGTCAGAATTGCGAGATATAAACTCGCAATTATGTGTTATAAAGCCAGAATTGCGTGTTATAAAGTCAGAATTGCGAGATATAAAGTCGCAATTGCGCGAAAAAAAGTCAGAATTCTGACTTTATAACACACAATTGCGACTTTATTTCACGCAATTCTGACTTTATATCTCGCAATTGTGAGATAAAAAGTCGCAATTTTCTTTTAAAATGTGTTATTTTATGGCGGAAACAAGCTTCCATAGAAAACAGTGCAAAAATACTGAGAAAGTAGTCATTTTTTGAATGCATGCAACATTTAATGCCATGATGACTTTATGAAATTAAGACTTTCTGCTCTGATTTTAGACCATTTAAGGCCTTAATTTGTGGAAGTGCAAATTAAGACTTTTTAAGGTTTGCAGAAACCCTGAAACTGATATGAATGAGTTTAATGCTCGTACCGCAGGGGAGACACCAGGCAAACATCATCATAATGTCTCCTAGATAATTAGGGTGTCGGACCCATCCGAACCATCCAGAAACCAGGAGACGTCTTCCTGACGGGCTTCGGATTGTGTGCAGACCTTTGAAAGAGACGTTGAGATCATGCATTTACTTTTATGCTTGCAAGAATTTGAGTGAATGTCAAATAAAATCTCAATCTTATGCTTTCATGGCATGCAATATAGTAAAACTGGACACAACTGGAACCCCATTCACACACAGATCCATGAAAACAACAAAGAAAAACTCTGCATTCTTCTGCCAGGCCAGTAGGTGGCGATGTGACTGTGTAGAAACACAACGCGCCTGTAGGCTGAACACGTAATATGCGATATAAACGAGCACTTTGAAACCCGTTTTCAAAAGTTTGCATTTTCAGGCCCTCAAAACGCCATTGTCGTGTAAATGAACGGCCACAACACATAAAACGTTTTCAGTTTTTAGTTTATAAACGGTGTCGTCGTGTAAACGGCCCCTCAGTTTGGAGTTAATCAGAGTCACTTCAGGTGAAGAAAGGTGTGTACTGTTGCACATGAACTTAGTTCATCCTGAACACAGCCACAATTATAATAGGGGGGTGTAGACTTATGCATTTAGGTTATTTCAAGTTCTTTTTTCTCTGAAATGTGCCGCTTTGGTTTTCATCAGCATTGCATAGGTTGGCATTTTTACTTTAAGACGTGAAGTTCTGATAAAAAAATGTACGTCACAAAAACCAGCTGTTTTAACCCTTCTGGGACTGTTCATGTGTCGCTCAAAAAATGACCAATTTTTATTTTCTTTCCAATGAAATGATTTTATTATATCTTAGTTTGATAGTATTTTTTATTTAATATTTTGTATTTTTAGGGGATTTTGTGGTACTAAGTTATATTTATGCAGTAGTTATAACCAATTTATTAACTTTTTGAGCATAGACCTGAAAATAAAAATGTCCAACTTATACTGTTATAAATCTTGGATCAACAGACTTAAGTTTGGTCTCTTTTTAAAGAAAGAAAGTTTTAAAAAAGCGAACTTGGAAATAGTTGTACAATTTTACATTTATTGTTATGAAAAATGCAAAAAAAATATATTTTTTAATTTTCATATGAAATATATATTTTCTAAAACATACACTAACATTATATTTTACTCTAAAATTGTGAGTAAATCAAAGCCATAAATCTAAACTAGTTATGCTCCAAATTTGAGGTTGATATCTCAAAATATGAGCTGTAAGTCTCCCATTCATTTCCAATGTGCAAACAATACTAGTGTGACTATATTTCAGGACCGTTTAACCTTTTCAAATCAATTTTTGTGTGCGAGTGTGTGTGTGTGTGTTCACACAGCAAGTGCCAAAACCTTTACCACGTCTCTTACCATTCTGATAAAGTAAAAAATTCTAAAAAACAAAACGTAAAATGTTTCAGTCATAAATGAGAGAAGAGCGCCAGAGGCCAGGGGTGTGTAGACTTTATATATCCACTGTAAAAGCAAGCAGGATGAGAATATGAAGATGAAGATGAAGATGTTACACACACCAGCGTAGGCCGGGTCGTCTGGATTTCTGCGGAAACCATCTTTCTGCTCGTTGGACAGGTAATAAATCAGGAAGCCAACACCTGTCAATACATTTCATTGAGTATTTTAACAACAACTGGATTGTAATCAAGTCTACATGAATAAAATGCTGTTCATAATGTTGCACTCTCATGTTTCTTTCCTAAATGTAAGATATGATGGCTGATTGATGAAGATTATAATAATAATAACAACGAATAACTCACCGAACAACAGGCAGATGGGCACGGCAGACAGGAAGTGGATCTGATTGGGCCTCTGAAGCAGGAAGTAAACAGGAAGACTGGAGAAGAACGGGATCCAGATGAACTCGCCCAAAATCATGATGAACCCGATCGGCTCCTCTGTGAACTCTTTGGTCGTCAGCACAGACCCCTAACCAACCATCAGACAAATCATACAATACAGCAGAATAACAATATAATAACAATATAATAATAACAAATGACATAAAATATGAAAAAAATTGGGATTTTGCATAAAAGAAACGTTGGATGCAGCAAATTATTATCCAATAACTACTAAAAAACGTACATGCTCAATTGAGAGAGATCATCCGATAACAAGTCATGCAAGTAAACTACGCAGAAACACTTTTACTGAATGAATCCCTCTAAACCTCATGTGACTTTGCCTCAGCGTCAGCTGTGATTGGATAACTGGAGTAACCAGTGGACCAATGGCATCGCAGCGTCTCTAATGTTGGTTTAGTGTTTCTGAAAGTCAAAGTGTGTGATCAGAGTGATCTGGTGTAATTCCCTCCAGAAGCGTCTCACACACACGAGTGTGTTCCCGAACACCAGCATCCGAACGCTAGAGAACATGACAGTGTTTACTGTGTTTCGCCTGACGCTCGAGACACACTCGTTTATGATGGAGGGTTAAAGAGCCCGATTGCAGAAACTTACAGTTTATTACTGATATTCTGTGCCAGGAAGTGATGATATTGTTCTCTTGAACACATGGGATGGAAACGCTGCTTTATTCACAAATGATTTATGCCATATTCCAGTTTTGAGCACAAATTCGCACCTTTGGATGGACACACAGCTAATGTCGTCAATAGATTTCACACGTACTGTCTCTTGGTTATTCGAATGTTAAGCAAACATTCCATTTTCTCATTCTTCAAACATTGTTAACATTACTTTTGAATTTTCAGAATGATGATCACATAATAAGCCAATAAGAAATGAGTGTGTCCTGCTGACCTCATCGATGAGGAAGTCCAGTATGTAAATGAGATGAAAGATGACCACTAGCAGCAGAGAGAGAGACAGCGAGGTCTTCATCTCTATAGCGGTCAGGAGATAGTTCAGATCCATCATGGCCTGCAGGACAAACACACACTCATCAGTCTCCTCTCTCTCACTGCGTTCAGAAAACTCATGAGCACGAACTCACCCAGCCGATGAACCCGATCCTGACCATGAGGAAGTGTTTGACGTCGATGATGCCCAGACGAGGATCCATATTCTGGCCCAGAATAAACCTCAGCAGGGGATCCGCTGTAAAACACACACACATGTTATTATGTTATTCATAATGATTGACAGCATTTCAGACTCATAACTGAATATGAATTATTAAAGTATGAGCCGTCAATGTATCCGTCCAACGTCTCATGTAAAATTAAGCTAAATTAACATCAAATGTCTGTTAAATGGTGATTTTGATCCATCCAAAATATCTAAAATCATGCATATTTTTTAACCTCTGAACGCCCTTGTGAGCAGCGTTGTGTGTAACTCATTACAAGTCATTTGATTTAGCCTACGTAATCAGATTACTTTTTCAAGTAACTAGGAAAGTAACGCATTACTTTTTCAATCAACAACAAAATATCTACGTTAATTTTTCAAATAAGTAACTTTTTCACATTTATTGACTGACAGCTCTCCTGTCCCCGTGTTGAGAGAAATAAATTGAGGAGGTTTTGTGTGTGTGTGTGTGTACATGATAGTTATATTAGTTCTAGACTAAATGTGAACATGCATTTACTCATCTCACTTGCACAAAACCTTCAGTATTCCTCAAAATGAATAAAAACAGTAAAATGCTATTTCAGAATTTTACACAAAACGTTTATAATTAACTATATTAAATTACACAACTATATGTATTTAATCTCACTTTATTAACCAATGTCTTTACTGCTGACCTTCAATGATCTAATTCAACAATACTAATAAGCAAAAATTACTTTAGATTTAGAAATAAGAGTGTTGAACTTCCTTCTCCTGTATCCTATTGTTCTTTAATCCAGAACAGCGGCTGAAAGGTTTGTTTGAGCAACACCCTCTACTGTACAGGAGTAAATATGCATTTCCTTTCTTTCATTTTTGTTGTTATTAAAAAACAAACAAGCAAGCCCAAGTGAGAAAATTTACGCAAAAGTAATGCAACACATTACTTTCCATAAAAAGTAACGAAGTAATGCAATTAGTTACTTTTTTGGGAGTAACGCAATATTGTAACGCATTACTTTTAATAAAAAGTAACTAAGTAACACAATAAGTTACTTTATTTGGGAGTAATGCAATATTGTAACGCATTACTTTTAATAAAAAGTAACGATGTAACTCAATTAGTTACTTTTTTGGGAGTAACGCAATATTGTAATGCATTACTTTTAATAAAAAGTAACTAAATAACACAATAAGTTACTTTATTTGGGAGTAACGCAATATTGTAACGCATTACTTTCCATAAAAAGTAACGAAGTAATGCAATTAATTACTTTTTTTGGGAGTAACGCAATATTGTAACGCATTACTTTTAATAAAAAGTAACTAAGTAACAAGTTACTTTTTTGGGAGTAACGCAATATTGTAGCGCATTACTTTTAATAAAAAGTAACTAAGTAACACAAGTTACTTTATTTGGGGAGTAACACAATACTGTAACGCATTACTTTTAATAAAAAGTAACAAAGTAACGCAATTAGTTACTTTTTGGGGAGTAACGAATATATTGTAATGCATTACTTTTAATAAAAAGTAACTAAGTAACACAATTAGTTACTTTTTTTGGAGTAACGCAATATTGTAACCCATTACTTTTAATAAAAAGTAACAAAGTAACGCAATTAGTTACTTTTTGGGGAGTAACGAATATATTGTAATGCATTACTTTTAATAAAAAGTAACAAAGTAACGCAATTAGTTACTTTTTGGGGAGTAACGAAAATATTGTAATGCATTACTTTTAGAAGTAACTTTCCCCAACACTGCTTGTGAGTAGAAGTACACTGGCGTTTAGTGTGTGTGAGGTGTGTCGCACCTGTGTTGTGGTAGTGCACCTGTGCGGAGGCGTGTGTGTTGATGGGACGCAGGTACAGCGCCAGGCTGAGCAGAAGAGAGACGGCCATGCCAGCGCTGACCAGAGAGAAGATTCGGTCCGTCACGGCACCGGCCCGCAGGACGCCACCGAACCACAGCGCCGATAACAGAGCCGCGCTCAGCAGGAACACATACAGACCTGCAGCAGAACCCTGAAACATGCTCAACTCATCCAGAAACACATATATACAGTCAAAACAGCAGAACCCTGAGACATGCTCAACTCATCCAGAAACACATATATACAGTCAAAACAGCAGAACCCTGAGACATGCTCAACTCATCCAGAAACACATATATACAGTCAAAACAGCAGAACCCTGAGACATGCTCAACTCATCCAGAAACATACACTATATTGCCAAAAGTTTTGGGACGTCTGCATTTAGATGCACATGAACTTTAATGACATCCCATTCCTGACCCATAGGGTTTAATATGGAGTTGGCCCATCCTTTGCAGCCATAACAGCCTCAACTCTTCTGGGAAGGCTTTCCACAAGGTTTAGGAGTGTGTTTATGGGAACTTTTGACCATTCTTCTAGAAGCGCATTAGTGAGGTCAGGCACTGATGTTGAACCCTTGGCTCACAGTCTCGCTCTAATTCATCCCGAAGCTGTTCTCTCGAGTTGAGCTCAGGACTCTGTGCAGGCCAGTCCAGTTCCTCCACACCAAACTCCTCATCCATGTGTTTATGGACCTGCTTTGTGCACTGGAGCGCTGTCATGCTGGAACAGGAACATCCACAAACTGTTCCCACAAAGTTGGGCATGAAATTGTTCAAAATGTCTTGGTATGCTGAAGCATTAAGAACTTCTTTCACTGGAACTTCTTTCACAGATGTTAGTAGAAGCGTCTGCATGCCTAGTGCTCGATTTATACAACTGTGGCCATGGAAGGGATTGGAACACCTGAATTCAATGATTTGGAGGGTGTACCAATACTTTTGGCAATATAGTGTATATATGAGGCGATTTGTGTTCAATCTCCTACCATTGAGTTTGTATTTTAAACGCTTTCCATTACAGCCCATCTTGCCTTCTGTCACCTGCATAGAAGAGGATAAATGAAAATAAATAATTAATAATAGACAACAGGTTTCTGCAGGAAAGCTCGGGTCTCACCTGTCCCACGGGTAGATGATAGAGCGCCACCTGCAGGACAGTGAACAGCAGAACCACGGACACAGACGTCCAGTCCCAGACGGACCCGCCAGAACCCAGCAGAACCCAGTCAGAGGAGGAGCGACAGCAGTCCAGCAGAGCTATGAGAGAAACACCCAACAACACACACACCAGAGACAGATCTGACACACACACACACATTAGTCATTAAAAACATAATTGATAACTAATTGGTAATGCAAATAAGTACCTCTGGATACATTTAATATATTTTTATATTATAAATCAGAGTATAATGGTTTATGAGCATGCACATTGAAAAAGCAAATGCATGACTTATAAGTAATAATACAAATAATATTAATGTAACCATAACTGTTCTTATAATGCAGTCTTAATAAATCTTTATAAATATATTTATAGAATAGTAATTTATTTCTTTATAAAATAGTAATACTTCATAGAAAGTGTTACCATAAAAACTATGGCACTTGATCATTTGTTAACAAACAAGTATTCATTATTTCAATGAGCGCATTATTTCTGCCTTAATTATTATTATTATATTGTTTAAATTAATACATTTGTAGCTAACTGTGATTTTGTAAACATTTCTGAAATACATAACTTAGACAGTTTCCTCTGATAACAGATCAATCTAAATTGTAATGTGGACTCATGCATTTTCTGTGAAGCTGCTTTGAAATGATGTGTGTTGTGAAAAGCGCAATACAAATAAATGTGCATTGCCATTGAATTGAAAAATGTGAACTTACGGATGTTGTTCCATTTACTGTGGACCTGAACGACACCTTTGCCTTCATCATCATCATCCTTGAGCTTCAGTGTGTGTGATCCGATCCTGTGCGGCTACAGGACAGTCAGAAGTGTGAGAATAAATACAGAGTGAATCTGGATTAAACACCGGATTTCATTTCACAAGCTCACCTGATGTTCTTGATCATGAGTCCGTGCATTAATGAACTCGTCCAAAACCATCGTGCCAACTCAGATGTGATCTCTAACACTGCTGTATTCACCAAAGACTGAGGTTTTTATGCTTCAGCTGTTACTTCACACACATACACACACACACACACACACTACTGACGCAACGAAACACGCAATAGTAGAGAACGTTCAACGGACGGTCGTGTTGAGTTGCACTAACTTCCCTCATTCTGAAGGAAAGATCTGATGAAAACCTCAAACACTTGATGAAGCTGCCATGCAGATCCCCAGGAACTCTGGCTAACGTTCTAATGTTTTAGCTGGACGTTCCATCTAACGTTTTTTTAAATGTTACTAGTTTCAGAACGTTCAGAGAACATTCAAAATTAACGTTCCCATGATGTTTGGATAAAATGGAATGTTCCCTTACGTCGCATAACGTTTTTAAAACATTTTAAACAACCAAGACGTTTTGAACGTTCCCTAGAGAGAAAAAAAGTATATTTAAATATATGTTTCAATAGTACATAGCAAATATACTAACCATATACTATAACAAAATATACTAACACAATTTTTTTACTATCTTTTAATATATTAAAGGTATAGCATCATGCTTTTACCTATTTTCACAATACAACTTTTAACACACTTTAAAATAATTATACTTTAGTAGGCTATATTTTCTAAAAATATACTTGAAGTGAAAATTCTGTTTATTTTTTTAAAGTGTATTTATTTGCACTTTACTTAAAAATATATTTTAGAACTGTGAGCTGAAAATGATCATTGTAACAGTGCATTGAAAGTATACTTTCAAAATACTATATACAATAGTATATCGTACAAAGTAGATTTAACCAATTAATGTTTTTTTATTAATGTGCATTTGTTATTGAAGACAAAGTGTGCAATTTATAGTATTTGGAATAAGCTTAATGTATACTTTTTACTCAAATAATACACTTATGGTTTATTATGACCGCCGCTAGCGTAGCTAGCGAAAGCGGTCATATAGGGATTGTCAAAGTTTTTTTTTTTTTTTTTTCCCGTCACCTTACTGAATTTTTCGTCAACGATACCAGGGACACCGAAGCACCGGGGAACATGAAATTTGGTGGGCATGTAGCCCCACTAGACTTCTAAGGAAAAATTTCGTTTGGTCCCCGGGGGCCACTCCCCCCCCGCGCTGGGCCCCCCCAAACCCCAAAAAATGCAGTTTTTCCTAAATAACTACCTGAACCGTGGCACCGAGGATGAAGAAATTTTTATGGTATGTTGGTCTACTAGACTTTTACGGAAAAATTTCGTTTGGTCCCCGGGGGCCACTCCCCCCCCCGCGCTGGGGCCCCCGTAAATTTTTCGTCAACGATACCAGGGACACCGAAGCACCGGGGAACATGAAATTTGGTGGGCATGTAGCCCTACTAGACTTCTAAGGAAAAATTTTGTTTGGTCCCCGGGGGCCACTCCCCCCCCGCGCTGGGCCCCCCCCAAACCCAAAAAAATGCAGTTTTTCCTAAATAACTACCTGAACCGTGGCACCGAGGATGAAGACATTTTTATGGTATGTTGGTCTACTAGACTTTTACGGAAAAATTTCGTTTGGTCCCCGGGGGCCACTTCCCCCCCCGCGCTGGGGCCCCCGTAAATTTTTCGTCAACGATACCAGGGACACCGAAGCACCGGGGAACATGAAATTTAGTGGGCATGTAGCCCCACTAGACTTCTAAGGAAAAATTTCGTTTGGTCCCCGGGGGCCACTCCCCCCCTGCGCTGGGCCCCCCCAAACCCCAAAAAATGCAGTTTTTCCTAAATAACTACCTGAACCGTGGCACCGAGGATGAAGAAATTTTTATGGTATGTTGGTCTACTAGACTTTTACGGAAAAATTTCGTTTGGTCCCCGGGGGCCACTTCCCCCCCGCGCTGGGGCCCCCGTAAATTTTTTGTCAACGATACCAGGGACACCGAAGCACCGGGGAACATGAAATTTGGTGGGCATGTAGCCCCACTAGACTTCTAAGGAAAAATTTCGTTTGGTACCCGGGGGCCACTCCCCCCCCGCACTGGGCCCCCCCAAACCCAAAAAAATGCAGTTTTTCCTAAATAACTACCTGAACCGTGGCACCGAGGATGAAGACATTTTTATGGTATGTTGGTCTACTAGACTTTTACGGAAAAATTTCGTTTGGTCCCAGGGGGCCACTTCCCCCCCCGCGCTGGGGCCCCCGTAAATTTTTCGTCAACGATACCAGGGACACCGAAGCACCGGGGAACATGAAATTTGGTGGGCATGTAGCCCCACTAGACTTCTACGGAAAAATTTCATTTGGTCCTCGGGGGCCACTCCCCCCCCGCGCTGGGCCCCCCCAAACCCAAAAAAATGCAGGTTTCCTAAATAACTACCTGAACCGTGGCACCGAGGATGAAGAAATTTTTATGGTATGTTGGGCTACTAGACTTTTACGGAAAAATTTCGTTTGGTCCCCGGGGGCCACTCCCCCCCCCCCCCCCCCCGCGCTGGGGCCCCCGTACCAAAAAATGCAGTTTTTCCTAAATAACTACCTGAACCGTGGCACCGAGGATGAAGAATTTTTTATGGTATGTTGGTCTACTAGACTTTTACGGAAAAATTTCGTTTGGTCCCCGGGGGCCACTTCCCCCCCCGCGCTGGGGCCCCCGTAAATTTTTCGTCAACGATACCAGGGACACCGAAGCACCGGGGAACATGAAATTTGGTGGGCATGTAGCCCCACTACACTTCTACGGAAAAATTTCGTTTGGTCCCCGGGGGCCACTCCCCCCCCCCGCGCTGGGCCCCCCCAAACCCAAAAAAATGCATTTTTTCCTAAATAACTACCTGAACCGTGGCACCGAGGATGAAGAATTTTTTATGGTATGTTGGTCTACTAGACTTTTACGGAAAAATTTCGTTTGGTCCCCGGGGGCCACTTCCCCCCCCGCGCTGGGGCTCCCGTAAATTTTTCGTCAACGATACCAGGGACACCGAAGCACCGGGGAACATGAAATTTGGTGGGCATGTAGCCCCACTACACTTCTACGGAAAAATTTCGTTTGGTCCCCGGGGGCCACTCCCCCCCCCCCCGCGCTGGGCCCCCCCAAACCCCAAAAAATTCATTTTTTCCTAAATAACTACCTGAACCGTGGCACCGAGGATGAAGAAATTTTTATGGTATGTTGGTCTACTAGACTTTTACGGAAAAATTTCGTTTGGTCCCCGTGGGCCACTTCCCCCCCCTGCGCTGGGGCCCCCGTAAATTTTTCGTCAACGATACCAGGGACACCGAAACACCGGGGAACATGAAATTTGGTGGGCATGTAGCCCCACTAGACTTCTACGGAAAAATTTCGTTTGGTCCCCGGGGGCCACCCCCCCCCCCCAAACCCAAAAAAATGCAGTTTTTCCTAAATAACTACCTGAACCGTGGCACCGAGGATGAAGAAATTTTTATGGTATGTTGCTCTTAAGGGCCCACATCAACCTAGCCCATAATCACTCATTTGTGATTTGCGCCCCTCACATAAAAAATGAAAATGCAATATTATTCTGCTTTTATCGCCCCTATCTTCAGTGGAGATGTTCAGAACTGCACCATATTTCATGTGTATGATTAACTTGACATCCTCTGGGGGTATCCTCTGCTAAGTTTTGTAGAATTTCATCCATGGGGGGGTATAAAATAAATTCATTTATGTGCACATTTAGTGACTGTACACTCATCGGCCTGTAGATGGTGCTGTTGAGCGAAGGGTTGCTGGTTTAGGATGATACTGTCACACACACACATGCAGGAATACAAACAAACGCAAGCATGCACACACACTGACATCCACACGCACAGACACACACCCATACACACACATACAAATCCACATGCACAGACACACACACACACAAACACACACGCGCACACATGTACGCACACATACATACACGCACAGACACACACACACACACACACAGACACACACATACACAAACACACACACATACACACACACACACACACACAGACAGACATGCACATACTATTACTTTTTTTAGGTATATACATAAACACACAATACAGCCAAATTACTCCACGTCATTTATTTTTGTGGAAAGCCAGTGCAGGCCTGAGCGGCGGTCATATTTTGTACCGCGATGCGGTACATCTAGTTGCTTGTATGTTTCGAAGACACTCGTAATGAATTTTTTAATGTACTCGTAACACAAATAAAGTACACTTTTATATCACTTATTAAGCATGTAATTAGTCCCTGCACACATTAAGTTTTCTTGAAGTTGTTCCAATTTAGCACACAAAAGTACACTAAATACACTTAAAGTTATTACAACTAAAATATACTTAGTACAAAATTAGTTGTTTCAAAATAGCATACTTCAAGTTCAACACACTTGAAGTATACTTTGCATTTTTTTTTTCACCATGGTTATCTGGCCTTTCAATAATGTTCTCAAAATGTTAGCACAAAAAACAAAGGGGAAAAGCAACATTTTATTTCTGAAATATTTTAGTGGGACGTTCCATCTTTGTTAAACGTTACTAGTTTTAGAATGTTGTTTGCAGAAAATGGAATGTTCCCTTAACGGTCGCTTAACGTTCTTAAAACATTGGATGTTTCGAATGTTCAGTCAGATAAAAATGTTGCATAACTTATTGGGAATTTTAGCATTACTTTGGTTAATTAAAAGTGATCATTGGTGTAAGTCATTACAAATAACAATGCAATGCACGAGTATTTGATGTTTTAATAACAGATTCCCATATACAAACTGTATATTGTGATATTGTTGGCCACGTCACCAGACTCAGGCATATAACCGTGTGCTAAATAAAAACACATGCAGTGGAAATTCAATGATTTTAAAGGAAAGCAGTGTGGAGGAATGGACTCTCCATTGAAATCGTCCTTTTTCATACATTGACGAGGCGCTGTCATATGTTGGATACACACACACACACACTACAATGAGACAAAACATCTGTCAGAACTGAATGCATTTGCAAAAAAATAAATAAAAAACAAATGGATGGTATTATTAAATCAGTATTTTAAAAAATGTACAAACAAAATGTTCCAACATCCACTAATTGGTCCCATTGCATTTCTCGAGTTAACAGCAAAAACAATGACAACGCTACAGTCATACAAAACAAAAGTCCCAAAATATCTGAGATAAAAAATTATAATAATAATAATAAACACAAACGAGACTTAAGTGTTAAGCATACATAATGTCAGGGGTAAAACACTGTTTTTTTTTCACATAATATTCTGTGATTAGCTGGGAATGATCGCATATTCAGTAGCTTAGTCTAAAACACAAGCTGCCTCTTGGAGAAGAAACGTTCAGGGGTCACTAAAGTAGCCGAAATCACATGATGTAACACTTAAACCACATTCAGGCTACAACCAGAGAGTGTTTTCTACGCAGACGTCTAGAAAAACTCATTGTCCTCAAATGTGGCTCTTCACAGACTTCTCAAAGCAAGTTTAATGCAATCCTAGCAGTTTCCTAGAACGTTCACTACAGAGAAAACAATCCTGTAAGTTCAGGATCACAAAAGAAACTTCCCGCTAACAGGGAACATTCTCTCCAAGTTATGAACAAATGTTCTTCCAGTAACGTTAATAGAACGTTCGTTCAAAGTTATCTGGTCTCGAAACATTAAAGGTCAAAAACATCATTCATGAAACATTTTTTTTAGTTGGAAACTATAGGTTTCAGAATGTTTCAAATTCAAAAGTCTGTTGACGACATTAGCTGTGTTTCCATCCAAAGTTGCGAATTTGTGCTCAAAACTGGAATATGGCATAAATCATTTGTGAATAAAGCAGCGTTTCCATCCCATGTGTTCAAGAGAACAATATCATCACTTCCTGGTGCAGAATATCAGTAATAAACTGTAAGTTTCTGCAATCGGGCTCTTTTCCCTCCATCATAAACGAGTGTGTCTCAGAGCGTCAGGCGAAACACAGTAAACACTGTCATGTTCTCTAGCGTTCGGATGCTGGTGTTCGGGAACACACTCGTGTGTGTGAGACGCTTCTGGAGGGAATTACACCAGATCACTCTGATCACACACTTTGACTTTCAGAAACACTAAACCAACATTAGAGACGCTGCGATGCCATTGGTCCACTGGTTACTCCAGTTATCCAGTCACAGCTGACGCTGAGCCAAAGTCACATGAGGTTTTGAGGGATTCATTCAGTAAATGCATGACTTGTTAAAAGGTAAAAAATTATATCCCTCAATTTCCATCAAGCATTTTTATATGCAATATCCAAAAAATAGGTGGATGGAAACACAGCTGTTGAATGCAGATGGGTTACTTCTGTTAACGAGATGTTAAAGCTGATCTGCTTAATGGGAATAATTGAACTGAACGCCAAACGTTCAGCCGTTTGATACAACATTGTCCTTTCGAAAAGTCTGCATGGCGTAATTCACACTCCACATCAGTGATCCAGATTTCTGAAAATAGTCAAGCTCAAATCAACCTGTAAATGTGCAAAATTTTGCAAGAGGCATAGCAGGTGTAAGGAATAGCGCCTACTACATGCTACAAGAGTTAAACGTGTCGAGAAGTTTCTCTCTTCGATTGCATCTGGCTTGCGTTCAACAAGGCAAATTTCAAGAGCTCTAAACAGTCACGTGGAAACGGCACGATTTCATTCAGCGGTGGCGTTTTTTTGCTTGGCAAAAACTTAGCAAATGTATAAAATCTCGCTTTCGCCGTTCATACGCCATTTCTAGACAACACTAGCCTTGTTAATCTCTCTAATCTATGAAGCGGAAAACTCGTCTAGCGGTCGGACTCTCAGTGGCAAAGCAAAAGATGCACTTCCCCATCCGACAGCTTATGAAGCACTAGCACACAAGAACAATAAATCATCAGTTCCCCTAAAATCTGCAAAACATTCAATGCATCTGTCGCTATGTACAATATAGGATCTTCATATATTAATTATTCGAGTTCATTATTCCATTATAGAGTAGTCTGAATATGTACAATAGAAGACTCAATGGTCAAATAAATAAATAGAAAGTAAAATGGCCGTGGCTTTCGGAGTGTTATTCGCTAAAGAAGAGGCCAGCAGGGTTTCTGCACAGAAGAGTCTCGATCTTCGATCGTCTGCAGTCTGTCTGTGCATCATGGTCCCGTGTGCATTTACATGTGACGTTAATGTGCAACTAAAGCGTGGATGGAGGACACATTTGGGTGAAACACCGGCTCCTGGCTCTCGGGAATGAAGCTTCGGCTATACGACGGTCCCGCTCGGCGAGTTTCCGTTCTGTGCTGACAGCGGTTGAGGCGGATGCTAGAGCAAAAACACAAGAAACACCATGAGCTTGACTAAAGCAAATCTACTGTACATTATACAAAATATATATTTTACAAAATTATTTGGACTCTAAAATTGGTACAAATTTAAAGTCATGTCTAAGCAAGTTGTGTTCCAAATTTGAAGTTGATATCATAAAAATTGAGGTTCCTGTGAGATTTTGTTTAGGCGCAGTACCAAAAATAGCCATCGGGTTTGATGCGCACAAATATGTCACAAAACAGCAGCCAAATATTGAATCTCGAGCTTTCCAATGATATGCTTCGTCAAGATTAGAAAAAGTTTTGATTATAAAATACATTTGAGGCATGACTCCGCCCACTAGGGGGAGGAGCCCGCTAAACGGTTTTAAAGCACCATTTCGATGGTATATTATTTATAAAAATTACTTTTGAGTGTTGAAGCTTTCGATTGATACCTAATTTATGATGATTATGACCTAAACTACGTGATAGGAAAAGAAGGCAGTTAAAGGATAAACAAAACTTTATTAATATATTTTAAAAGGTTAATTGGGAAGAGTGTAACAGTTGGTTCCGGAAATTAAAATAATTGAAAAAAAGAACTCTCTCCCATGATGCACTGCAAATGACCTATTGAATGACAATTGAAATGTTTTCAATGATGTCATTCGCAATGCTTCATGCTTCAAAATTAAATTGTGTTTTTCATTATGTGTACATAATTTTTGTGTTTGACTGTATTTCCTTAGTAAATTGCCTGCTTTGGCTGTAAATGGTCTTTTCCATCTATGATCCAGTTTGTTACACCTTTCTAAATAAAACAGTTTAGCGTTTAAAGGCCTTAAAGCGATTGAACCTATATCATTGCTGCTTTTTTATTTATTTTTTACTTGCATTTGGCGCATTACATGTGCTTTTTGAACTGTGCCTAAGGCTTTCCGCTTAGATCGGGACTCACCGCTTTGCCGGGTCGAGCCCAAGTGCAGATGAGCCCCTCCTGGCACGCGGTGATGATGCAGTCGTTCATGAACACGAGAACAGTGAGTCGCTCGTGGGCGATTTTCTTGCACACTAGCGGCTCCAGCAGCGGCACCTCATTCATGCGCGGACACAGCGTGGTTCCCAAGACCTTAGCGCCATCTAGCCGGTTGCTACGCGGCGCCACGTTGATCTTATCATTGCTTTTGCTGATGTTCCCGAGGCTGTGGTAGCGCTTGTGCTCCTTTTCCCCTCCAACCCCGGATTTGTCCGATTTACGCTCTTGCAGCGACAGCGTAGCGAAGCGTCCAATGCTAAACGGCGTAGTTCCTCCAGCGGCGACAGCGCCTCCGCTAACCGCGTTGCTCTCCGTCGCCCCCTGGCTTTTGGAAGTGTTTGCGACGGCAGGGTGTGGAAGTGAATTTGAGCGTGACAGCGAACGAGGTAAAGGTAGCGGTAATGTAGACGCCTGATGCGAGGGATGATGGTGGCCTTCGACAACGCCACTTCCGCTAGTGATGTTTAACGCCGTGGATGTCGTAACGGTGGAGCCGAAGGTGTTCGTAAGCGCTCTGGAAAGCGGAAGTCGCGGATATAGCACGTCATCCGTAAGATCCCACAAACAGAATTGTGTGTCTTGCCCGACGGATCCGAAGCGGTACGATACGGATGAAGCTCCACCTTTCGAGCTGTGCCGCGAGAGGCGCGATAGCGTGCTGCTAGTGCGCACGCGCGCGAAGTGTAGCGCCCCCTGCTGGAGATCCTCCTCGCTCCCGCTGAGCTCCATCGGCTCCATCGGATCGTCGTCCTCTAGGTTAGTGGTAAACGGGTCGAACGCCACAACGTTAACCCAAGACTTGTGACCGTGTCCGCGCGCTACGACTCGGCTTTCCGCAAACGACCACACCGTCACTAGATCGTCTTCTCCGCCGGTTGCTAAGTACTTCCCGTCGGGGCTCCAGGACACGCAAAGCAACCCTCCGAAGTAGCTTTTCATGACTCCTTGCAGCTCCATTGAGTCGAAGTGGAAGACGCGGAGGCATCCGTCCTGTCCGACACACGCTACGTGAACGCCGTCGGGTGAGAACGCGAACTCGTTCAGGCCTCCCTCGCCGACCACCCAGCGGAGTAACGGGTTGCGGGGCGTTTTAGTCTTGCAGGAATAGACGGAGAAGCCCTCGCCCTGGCGGAGGAGGCAGTACTGAGGCGCCGTGGTGCCGCATGGATGCTCCACGTTGTAGAGGTAAAGGTGACCGCTAGCGTGAGACGCCAGGAAGAGATTCTCAGACTTCGGCAGCCATTTTAGACACGTCACTTTTGATTTGTCTATCAATCTCTGCGGGAGAGAAAACACACAATATCAGTAATGTGACGATATGAAAATTATAAACTGACATTTATGATGTAAATTAGGGCTGGGATATATATCGATGCATCGTGAATCGAGAAATGATTGAGCAATGAGCGCTCTTCTTCGTGAGTATTTGAGTGTGCTGGTAAAAACTAGCCTAGAGCGCCGTCTGCTGGTAAAAACTAGCCTAGAGCGCCGTCTGCTGGTAAAAACTAGCCTAGAGCGCCGTCTGCTGGTAAAAACTAGCCTAGAGCGCCATCTGCTGGTAAAAACTAGCCTAGAACGCCGTCTGCTGTTAAAAACTCGCCTAGAGCGCCATCTGCTGGTAAAAACTAGCCTAGAGCGCCATCTGCTGTTAAAAACTCGCCTAGAGCGCCATCTGCTGGTAAAAACTAGCCTAGAGCGCCATCTGCTGGTAAAAACTAGCCTAGAGCGCCGTCTGCTGGTAAAACTAAGCTCAGATTTGGAAAAAATTGGAATCGATCCACAAATCGCGCGGTATATTGTCCCAGCTCTAATGTAAATATAATTTTCTTTTCATCAAAGAATCCTGGAAAATAAAATGTATCACTGTTTCCTTAAAACAATTAGGCAGCACAACTGTTTTCAACATTGATAATAATCACAAATGTTTCTCGAGCATCAAATCATCATATTAGAGTGATTTCTGAAGGATCATGTGACACTGAAGACTGGAGTAATGATGCTGAAAATTCAGCTTTGATCACAGGAATAAATTACACTTTACTATATATTCACATAGAAAACAGATGATTTGCATTCTAATAATATTTTTTTAAAATTCCTGTATTTTTGATCAAATAAATGGTGAGCAGGAGAGACTTCCTTCTAAATGTATTACAAAATCTTAGTGACCCCATAGTGATTGCGAGTTGTAAAAAGGTCAAGTAGTAAAGACTGAGTAGGAGCTTTTCATGCTTTTGAGTAGATTGAAAAATACAAACTGCCACGAGGAAATTACTAAATGTTTGTGGCTGTTTGCAAGGGTTGAGTGATCTAAAGCGGGTTCCTGTTTTCAATTTCACTGATGCAGAAACATGATGTCAGAATCCACAGGACGGTGCATCTCCAGACTTTTGTGACGTTCGCTGAACTAAACATCGACATCGACTGGACCAGGATTAGTCCACAAAATTATGCTCTCATATTTAGAAACTGTTCAGCATGGAAAAATATGAAAACTAGGATGGTAGAATTATGAAATTTAATCATCACTGGCCAAATCAGGACTGTAAATATTCCTTATGGAAACTTAAAGTGTTCCGACAGACACATCATATTTAGAACCTTTAGTGGTTCCCATAATGGGATCATTTGTGGATTGTTTTAATTAATTTAGTTTAAAAACATTTTTCATTTAATTTTATGAATTAAGCAGCTTGTAAACATACCTTATCACTAGAAAAAATGTAAATAACCCGTTAAACATTAAATTATGCAATCATTTTTAAAGTCCCCCTGTGGTGAAAATCCAGCTTTTAATGTAGTTTATGTGTCTATGTGGTGTTTTTAATGTGCTTTAAGACAAACCATGTGCAAATTCATAAGTCGACAGCATTTCTGAGTATTTCCTCCTTAAAACTGCAGTGAACCAAAGACAGTCTCAAAAACACGCTTTGAAATCGCTGGTGTTTCTGACGTCACAAACTACCTTGTAACCAATCAGATCAACGTGTGATCGTCAACCAGTGGATCTCTGAGCTGAGTGAGTGAGTGGAGGCGGGGCTCATTTGCATATTCATAGAACCATGCATACTAAATGAGGCAAGGTATTTTAAAGCATGACGAAAAAAAAATAAGGAAAAAATGCATAAATATGTCATTTTGGTGATGAAAGATGAGTTAAGGGATAAAATGATTGACTACAGAGGGACTTTAAGATGTTTCTCCTTATAAAGGACGTTTTTGGAGTTCTATTTAGAACCGTCATGTCTAAGAGTGTAACATCTGTGACTCGATGATGCAGATGTGTGTGTAAATGAGTGTGTTCTCCTCTGCTCACCTCCTCGTTGAAGAGTTTGCTGGTCTCTTTCTTGATGGGGTCGAGGTACTGCACCTGTCCTGCGGAGAAGCCCACGATCAGAGCCACGCTGTCCGCCGTGGCCGAGTACTGGTTAAAGTCGTGACACGTGGGCTGGGTTCCCTTATAGATGCGCTTGTCTATCGGCTTACTGAGGTCCACCGCCTGTAGACGCACAGAGATTCACAGGTGTTTCTGTCATTGGGGTTTGAAGAAGTTTTTTATTCGTATACACTGCAGAAATGATGTTCTTCCTCAGTGCTTCTGTCTTGTTTTCCAGCACAAATATCTAAAGATTCTTAAATCAAGATGCATTTACTGGAGAAGCAACATGATGTTTGCTGAGTGTATGCTGTGAACAAGTACAAATAGTCAGTGTGGTCAGAAAAATAATCATGTTTTCTCTTATTTTTCTAACCACATTGACAAATATTTATTCTTGTTTTAAGCACAAACTCACTTCATCTTGATACATTTTTCAGTAAACAAGACTTAATATCTTCAGTCAGCAGTAAATGTATCTTGATTTAAAGGGATATTTCACTGCTGGAAAGATGAATGTGTATTTAAATTGGGTCATTTATGTAGTAGAAATGTGAAATTATTTTAGAAGTTGGTGCCTTCTAGACTGAGAAAAGCCAGAAAATTTATTTTTGGCTCATGTGGATGAAAGACAACAACTCCCAGAATGCACTTGCTTCGCTGCCCTACGAGGCCACGCCCAAGCCACGCCCACCGGTTACAGAGGGCAGTATCGGAAGAAATGATTCAACTAGGCTACTAGTCGACTGGAAACTGAAAAGACGGCATTTTATGGTGAGATCCCCCTATGGGCTGGTTGAACACATGCGGGACGAGCTCCTCCTACTGGCTGTAGTCTCTCGCCTCTGGACAAAAAAGCCTCCGATGACGCTAAATGACGATTTTATGCTAATCGATGAAGTATCCCTTTAAGAATGTTTAGATATTTGTGCTGGAAAACAAGACAGAAACACTCAGGAAGAGCGTGATATTTTCCATTTTCATTTTAATTTTAGGTTAAACCTTTAGTCATTTTGTTATGGAAGCTTGTTTCCACCACAGAATAAAAAATAAAAAAGGTAATTCTGACTTTTTATCTAATAATTCGGACTTCATTTCTTGCTATTGTGAGTTTATATCCTGCAATTCTAACTTTTTTCTCAGAATTGTGAGATATAAAAGTCATAATTACTTTTTTTATTTGTTGATTCTGTGTCGGTAATCCATATTTAATGGTTTAGTCATATTAATATTTTTTCTTTTTTAAATATGTCTATATAGTTTTTTATTAATTTTTATTCCAGTTTTAGTTTGAGATATTTTAGTACATCAACAAGTTAAACTAGATGAAAATAAGTTATTTCAGTTAACAACAAATTTATTTTGAAGATGTTTTCTTTTTATGTTTTTAGTTTTAGTTAACTATAATGACCCAGATTCGGATATATATGATAGGACAAGATCATTGTATCAGTTTGGGATTATTTGCATTCGAATACTGATGGTCACAAACTCTAGTGTAACATTTTAACATCTAACATATTTTTTGTTCAAATGTGCAAACAACAACTTCAACCAGATCAAGAGGATAAACAAAACAACAACAAGACTAGAACTCAGGGTCAAGTGAGACATCTTGTGGTGGTTCAGTGGCCACTAAAACCATTTTAAAAGCATTTCAAGGACTGGACACTTATGTCCATCATAAACCAATGACCATCACAAAACTGATACTGAGCAGTGTGGATGTCTTCAACACAAACACAAGCTTTACGGAAAGCTTGCATATATGCATATGAGAGATTAAATCTAACATAACAAGAGTCCTGCAGAAACATTTCAATGCGATTCTCTTGATCTCGTGCTTCATCATCATCATCATCAACATCATCAATCCGCGAATGTTATATTGTAGCGCTGTTACATTAAAGCAATAGTACATTAAAGCAATGTTACATTGTAGCGCTGTTACATTAAAGCAATGTTACATTAAAGCGCTGTTACATCAAAGAGCTGTTACATTAAAGCGCTGTTACATTAAAGCAATGTTACATTAAAGCGCTGTTACATTAAAGAGCTGTTACATT